>NC_056734.1:456655746-456743246 GCF_019279795.1 Protopterus annectens
CAAACTTAAGTCCACTATCAATTGTGACACCAAGAAGTTTTGCATGCTCAACGGGTTCTATTTTTGTGCCTTTGGAAGAGGAAATAGAGATAGGAGGATGGTTGTTAGTTGCTGAGTTATTATAGAAGACCATAAGCTTGGTTTTATTGGGGTTAAGTATAAGTTGATGGGCTGTTAAGTAGTTTTTAATATTGTGGAGGGCTGCCTAAGTTTTTTCTTGGAGTTCCTTGATAGAGGGGGCAGAGCAGATTAGGGAAGCATCGTCAGCGTATTGCATGAGTGAGGCTGGATTTGCTGTGGAGTTTAGGTCATTTGTAAAAATCGTGAATGGAAGTGGGTCAAGGATAGAACCTTGTGGGACTCCTACACATATACGGAGCTGTGGGGAGAGTTTATTCTTCCATAAAGTAGCTTGTTTCCTATTTGACAGGCCACTAAGAAAACAGCTTAGGGCTTCAGGGCTGCAGTGATAGAAAGCCAGTTTATTGAGAAGTATTTGATGAGCTACAGTGTCAAATGCTTTTGACATATCTAGGAAGGTAGCACAGACTAGTTGTTTTTTTGTTTTTGAGTTGATTTATGGTATTAGTAAAGCTGATTAGAGCTGTACTGGTGCTATGCCTAGGTCAAAAGCCATGTTGTGTATTAGATAATAGATTATTTGACAAGAAATGGTCTAAGATCTGTTTGTGTACACATTTTTCTAAGATTTTGGCAAGTGGAGACAGAATGGCTATCGGTCTGTAGTTGGCTATATCAGTAGAGGGACTGCCTTTATGTAAGGGAATGATGTGAAATATTTTCCAGAGGAGTAGTACATACTGTTCAGAGATAATGAGAATAGATATAGGGTAAGCGATGGAAGTAGCAGCTAGTTGTAGAAAGTCACCAGGTAGCTGGTCTGCAGCTAGTGTGCAAGGTTTTAATTTAGAAAGGAGATTTTTGACATAACTTGTTTGAATAGGTTTGAGATAAAGAAGGGTAGAACTGTTGTTGAAGATTTAAGGTATGGACAAGGGTGTATTAGGGGTTCTGTTTAGTAAAGAGGTTATTGAGTTAATAAAGTGGGAGTTAAATTGAGTGGCTATGCAATCATTTTGGTTGGTCAGAGTTGGGGCTGGGGTAGTTGGTTTTCCTGGGTTGCAAAGGAGGTTGATTGTTTACCAGAATGTTTTTTTTCTGGTATTTTAGCTGACTTGTTTGGAAAGAGGTTATTTTTGTCTTGTTTAATTAGTTTTTTAGTTTGATTTCAAAGTTGTTGGTAGGTAATGAGACTTTGTTTACTTCTATTATTCAGAGAGACCAAGCTCTGTCCCTTTGTTTTAGTAGAAGAATTGTGTCTTTTGACAGCCAGGGAAGCTGTTTGGATTCACTACAAATTTTTCTAATTGGAGCTAGCTCATTAAGTATCTGTAGGAAAGCAACATTGAAGTACTGTACTGCACAGTCCAGATGAAGAGTTTTTAGAGGTGCCCAATCATATTGTTGAAGTAAAGTATTAAATAAGGTAGGAGAGAAGTGATTTTTATTGCGAATGTAGCAAAATGTAATGTTACAGGAATTGTGGGAATGTTTTGTAATTAAGAAGGTAGGGAAGTGGTCAGGGAGACACCCAGCATCATAGCTAATACTGGATTTGTTTGTTAAAATCCAATCAAGAATGAATTGCCTCTTGGTGTGTTTGCCGATGCATGTGGGGTGGTTGATTCTTTGACAGAAATTGTAAAGGTTTATAAAGTTAGTAGGAGGGGGGTTAGAAGATCAGGTAGTCCAGTCAAGGTTAAAATCTCCAAGTATAATAGTTTCATGGCTACAATTGGTAGAGGCCCATTCAAGGATGTTTTCAGTACTTTAGAGGTTATTAGCAGGGGAAAGGTAAATCGCTATAAAGATGATGGACATATTTATTTAAGTCTAAATGTGTTGCTGAAACTTCTGAGTTAGGAATATCAGGTGGAGTAGAGTTAAGTTATGCCAAATTAAGATTGTCTTTAAACAGAATGGCAATCCCTCCACCACGTCTAACTACTTAATCAGTTCTGAGGATATTATAACCATTGGGAAGAAATTCTTCAGATTTAATGTGAGGCTTAAGCCATGTTTCAGTAATGACAGCTATATCAGGGGAGTAAAGGGCAATAGCAGCATGAAATTCATGTACTTTGTTTATCGATCGTGTGAGGTTGATGTTAATGAAGAGAAAGTCAGAGTTACTTTTTTAGGGGTAGATAGGAGTTAGTTGTGGAGTTAGGGCAGATGTCAGAAGGAGGATGGGGGGGAGTGGGTTAGAGAATGTGGCTAAAGGTTGGGCCTGGATTAGGATAGATGTTACATTGGAGTTTAATATGGGTAAGGGAATGGAGAGTAAGACATCTTAATTTGGAAAACAGACTGTGATATATATATAGTGTAGTAGCAGAGCTGTGGGTTTGAAAATATCTAAGAGAGAAGAGAAGAGTAGAGTAGGGGAGGTGTTGAAAAGGTATAGGAAGATGTGAACAGTGGGTTTATCATGATACAGGTCCTCAATTACTGGCAAGGTAGGAAAAGGGTTGTTAGTGGGAAGGTATGCCTGGAAGGACGTGGTATAAAAGGCTAGGAGTAACAGAGCTAGTAGGACAAAGAGAAAAATTATATATTTTATTAGAGGCATAGTAAAGGTAGATCATAGTAAGGGCATGGCTGGTAGTCTGATTATAGATAAAAATAAAGGAAATCTTATATAGAAGAATCAGAATGAGACTTAGCAAGGAGAAGAGGGGTAGGTAACTGGTGGGAGTTGAAAGTGAAAAGACAAAGAACTGTGCGATGATTGGGGTGGTGGGCGATAGTCAGATGTGGACTAGATGAGTTGTGGAAAGTGAGAATATAGTTATGGTGGGAGGTAAAAAAATGAGAGGAAAAAGAAAGAAAATGCTTAGGGTAGAGTACTGAAAGGTAAGTAGGAGTGGTAACAATGGGATTGGTGGGCAAGATGAGTGCAGGATTGATTTGCTTCTTGAGGGGGTGTGGTTATGGAGGATATGGCTTATGGAGATTTTAATCCTCCCCTCAAAAAAAAAAATATCAACTGTTTTACCGTCCTTGTCAGAAGGGGAAGGGATGGAGTTACCAAAATTCTTGGCAACAGATGCACTGACTACAGCTATAGCTGGTTCAGGTCTGGGATGACTGTATAGAAATTTTAAAGACTGAGGTACTCTGCACATTCTAACTGCTTTTTTAGGTGTGTCAGGCTGGCTATCACGGAAGCCACAAGCTGTGACAAACATCCTCCAATGACGGCAGCACTGAGGGGATGGGAGGAGATTCTGGGAATTCCAGTTGTAACATTTCATAGTATTTCCTGAAGGACTGATAAACCGTAGTGTTTTCCCACTGAAAACACAAGCAAATTCTAGAAACAGTCTCAAAGAAAAAGAAGCCTTGACAGTGAGATTCAGAAAACATGCTCACCTGTGAGTGAATCAGAAATCTGAGGAAAAAAACTTGCATCTGTCCCATCACATTCTTCTCCAGATTCCCTTTCTTCACTTTTTTCAGCAATAGAGCAAACTGGAGCAGGAGAAGATATATGTTTAATTTTCTGTGCCTTTTTGAAAGGAAGATTAGGGCAAACAGGATTTTTAATGGCAGCACCAGCCTCCCCAGGGATGGGCACAACATTCTGTTCAAGCAGGGGCACCTTCCCTGACCCTTCTCCCAGCACAAACAAAAGTGGGCCCCCCTTACTCACTAAGGGGAGCCCAACAGCTGCAGAGGACAAGACTAATCCCTGGTCCATAGTGGCTGTATGGGCAACACCAGAGGTATCCAGGGGAAAAAAGGGGAGTGGTCTGTGGAACCAGCTTTAGTTACAACAGAGTCACCTACCTCTGACTGAGGCAGATTACTAGCCTGCTTGATGGCAAAGGTTGTTTAGTTAACTTTTTCTTTTTGTGGCTGAAAGAAAGACCAACCGTGGGACCAGTAGTTTATTCCATGGTGAAGCAGCAGCACAAGTAGTATAAAGCCACTTTTCTCAATTAAAAACATAGTGAAAAGCATTCTATTATGCACTTTACCAGCTCAAAAGGTTTCTGCACAGGGAAAAATGATTTTGGAATGTTTAAAAAAGCTTTAAACTGACAAACACAAAAGTGCACTCCTATTTAAAAGTACAGCAATGTCATGTGGCAGTCAATAAAAACATATATTCCAAGCTTAAAATGTACTTTCCACATAGGAAGATAAATTAAAACATTAAACATAATAATGTGGAAGTTTTTTTACCCCCATGGGAACTTATCTGATCTTCAATGGAACAGCACACTCATACCATCAATCCTCTGAAGACCAGACAGGATTGCTCTCTTTAGCAGCAAGAAAGCTCTGAATGGTTTGGCACCCAAACTTGTCTTTTTAATCAGCTCAGCTGAAGCTGAGTAACAGTTTGGGTCAATAGAAAATGTCCTGAAGCTTTGTAAACTGTCTGGGTGTTATATCCTAAGGCTACTAGAGCAGTGATCAATACGAAGAACATTATCGGATATTGCTTACTTAGGAACATATGAAAGCACATGTATTTTATTCTGACATGTTTTTTGTGACATACGAACAATAAGACATTATGTTATATGCTCAGAGCTGCACTCATAGTATGATGTACATACTTGATTCATAACTTGTTCCTCTAGCCTCAAAGACCATTTTGCCATTTCAAGAACAAGTCACTAGTAAATTGATACTGATGGTAGAGTGAAGGATAGACATGCAGATTAATGACATCACACAAATTGCATGAGTTCTAGAATCAGAGCTGTAGCTGGCTCATCTCCCTCAACACTAAGTTAAGGAGCAAAAAAAACAACAATCTGGCACTACTCCCTTCTCTAAGGATTGTATATGCTTCTCATACGAGAGGAACAAAAAAAATACTCCTGAAAAAAAGCACTTCAATCCTAGGAATTCATTTCTGTAGTGACACTCAATAATACCAGTATGGAAATGAATACTGCATTATGACCAATCAACATTGCAGATCACTGCCCCTAACATCTCACATCCAGGGCATCTGCTCCTTTTGCTCCATCCTAGCTACACTTCTGCCTAGAACAAATACCATTTCTACAATGTTTCATGGGAGAGAATGAACTTTGGTAGAGAAATGAGATACTTTGCAGGGTATTCAGAAAAGAGCATAATGACATCACACAGTCGTAAAGTGTATTGTTAACTCAACTCAGGGCCAATTAGACACGCATTAAGTGCTGGCATTCCATCATTATGCTGAAGGCAGGGCTTCATAATGAGCCACTACAGCTGCAATAATAGCAGTAACCCTTTGCTGGAACCTTCACAGTACAAGTGGTTATGTATCTCAAGGAAAAGCAGCAGGCAGGGTTATGACCAATGGTATCTGCATTCACACATGCAACAAAGTGCTCCACATCTCCCATGTGGGGCACCACACCAAAGTGCCAACTCATTTTATCACACATGCGGAGGAAATGGGTGATTGCAAGCAGAGAAACCCAAAGGAGGATAACATGAAGGGAAGACAGGTAGGGAATAGGAGTAAACTTTTCTGGCGGGATAGAGGAGGAAAGTAGCATGAAGCAAGTATGGGGAGGAAAGAAAATATATAGAAAAAAGCAGGGATAGCTACACTTAAAATGCAGACACTGACAGTGGTGGTATTAACATAGGGGTAATAGTGCTGAGACACAAAATGACGGATAGTGGACATGTGGTGGTTGGAAGGATCAGACTACAAGCCAGAGATCTGCAAGAAGGGGGAACATGGGAATGGGAGAAACAGAGGGCTATGAAGTGTCTACCTGACCAGTCCAGAATGGAACCCACCTAGATGCCTGTTACCATGACAGCTAAAATTGTGATCAGGCACCGCTTCTGGTAGCCCAATGGATGGAGACTGCCTACCATGTGACTTAATTTTCCACAGAAGGAGACAATCCAGATTGCCAGTTTAGGCCTCCATTCATCACTCCATCTCAGTCCTCAAAAGCTACTGCACTTCCTGCCAAGTGACCTGGTAGGAACCCTCTGAACCATTCTTAGAGGAGGAGCCTTCAGTTACTCTCTTGAGAGGTGGCCGACAGGTAGAGTGACTGATGCTGAGCACACTGGACTCCACTGTACCACAGTGTGCAACATGGCAGACCCTGTAGGAGGAGAAAAATGGGGGGAGGGCAAAGCAACAAGGGTAGACTTCCAAGATGGCTGCACACTGCTAAACAGCTTAACTCCAGCTCTCCCAGTGTGAAAACAGAAACTGAAGAAAGCCACCCAGAGCTACAGTCAGACTGAGTAAAATTCAGTTACTGGCTAGTAAATACACTGCCTAGATGCCTGCAAAGAAGAAACTAAGAGAGCCTGAAAGAAAATCAGCTAGAAAAGGTGAAGAGAAACACTGACTTGGAAGAACCCTGCAGCTATCCAGCAAAAAGCACTTTAAGCTGCAGGTTTGGTACAATACATGGCTTCCAGTAAGATAAAAGAAAAAAAAAATAAGTCAAATGTGCTCAAAGCTGATTAAAATAAATGAAACACTGAAGGAGTGTATCACTTCAAATAACAAAAGGCTGGGAAAATGGATGATGCTTTAAACAGATATTCAGCTGATAAAACTGAAAAAATCAGAGACTGAAATGAAGAAAAGTCTGGCTGAGTTTGAGACTGTTCAAGAAGAGATGTTTCAAAAAATGGTAGAGTTAGAGGACAGATCACATAGGAACAATCTTGAGATTTTCTGCTGTAACAGAGAAATGAGAAGGAACAGACTGTATTCATTTTATGAAGGCACAAATCTGCAACTGGACTGATATTCTGCAGCAGGAACTGTTAATTGAAAGGGCATGTTGTGTGTATGCTCCAAATGTGGCCATGAAAAAAGCAGCCAAGATCTTTATTAGTAAAGATGCAAACCTACCAACAGAGAAAGTTGATCCTGGCAAAACTATGGCAAAATGGCAAAGTATTAAAAGTTGGAGACAGTAGAGTGTTTGTGGGAAATGATTATTCACTATACACCAGGTAGGAGAGAAACAAATGTATTCCAGTAATCAGGAAATGTTGAGATAGGTGTGAGATTCAAACTGCTGTACCAGCTATCTTCAGAATATTTTTTCCTGGAGGATCAAAGGCATTTTATGATGCAGAACAAGCTAAGGAAGTTTGTCCAACAAAAGATGAGCCATCAAGCAGAGGGGAACTCTGCTTCTCATTCTTCTGATAATAAAGGACATGAAGAGATGTTGCCAGTGAAGCCTTTTCCCCTGTTCCAAAGGAAAATGAGAAACAGAGAAAAGTACAGATTTAACCAGAAGAATTGGGAGCAACATGGAATTGAACTGGAATCTGGAGTTGGGAAATGGAGATGAATAGGAAGACCTAAAACTGCTATTCTGGAGAAATAATTAGCTTTCAGTAGGGAATATTATTTATAGATGGGGACTGAAATTTGATTTGCAACAATGAGTATGTATCTGTGGGGCCTAGAAGGGAAGATTTAACAGATGGTAGATTTCTGAAGAAATTTATGAAAATATTTGCTCTCAAAGACATGAATTTAGCAGTAGATACTTGGAGAGAATTTATATTTTATTCTCCAAATTACAATAAGAGGGCTGGATTTGACAGAAATTATATTTCGCAGGAACATGTCCATTTAATTAAGAACTTCGTTACACATCCAACAACTATTTCAGATCATACACTTCCCAACCTACCTGTTAAAAGAGAGGAATTTAAGGAATGGGTATTAAAAAATATCAAGGATCTATCAGGGAAGATAGAAAGTACTCCAGAAGTTGTAGCTACTGAGTAGGATGAAATGAAAGTGGAGTTTAAAAACAGGGTAAAAATAAAAGAAAAAGATCTGGTTAAGAAGTAATACAAATTATTTAGAGGGGCCAACAAAGGTTAAAGTATTACAACATAAGGGGAATCTCACAGAAGAAGAAGAGATGCAATTGCATTGAGCTAGAGAGAAAATAAGGGAGTACCTGTATATGCACGAGGTTAGAAAAATTGCTGTTTAATAACTCCAAAGCACTAAAACTTTTGGCACAAAGACTCAGGCAACAGAAAGTAGACAAGGTTGTTGCCAAACTTAGGGAGCCTAGATCTCGAAAAGTTATTACAGATTTTTAGAAATTTAAAAAAAAATTGTATAAAGCAGAGAAGTGAGGAAATCAAGAAAAATACAAATGGAAACATTTATAGAAGACTTAAATGTGTCATGGTTGGAGATAATGAGGCTCAACAACTAACAGTTAAGACAGGAGGAGATGAGATAAAAATGGTTATGTACTACCAATCTACATCAAAGTCTCCAGGAATAGATGGTATTCCACTGGAGGTTTGAAAGCTAGAAGTGAAGAAAGTGATAAATATCTGGAAGGTTTTGTTTAACAATATTTTAAAATGAAGGGAGGCACCAACATCCTGGAAGAAAGCTGTGGTGACTGCAATATCTGATCCAGCTTCATATATCCATATTCATATATCATATATCCAGCTTCATCCTCATTACTGCCAGTCTCACTAGGGGTCCCACAAGGTTCCATTCTTTGGCCACTACCACTTTCTATCTTTAATTTAATGAAGTATGAGTGATTTCTCATTGCTTCCACAATGTTTCTTCAGATACAATAAAATAACATCTCAAAATACATGCATTTAAGTCTCCATAAACCAATAAAAATACTAGGAGTAGCCACATGACATATAAAACAATCAGCTGACTCTTCAGTTATACTAATCACCTGACCTAAACATGACCTAAAAAACCTACCAGCTTGCAAAATGCCAAAGAGAACATTCATCATAAAAAGCAAATATAAAACATTCAGCCTATAACACAAAGCTGAAAAGCTGGTAAAATGAACATATTAAGTTCCAAATAAAATATACATGCATGTTTATATATAACAAACAGTTCTCATACTATCAAAGGCATAATCATATTAACAGCACTCAGACACCCCTGATGGAAATCATAAAAACTATCAAATAAACACATAGAAAGCTGCTCAATAACCCCTTCGAGATGTAAACATAAGGCCTGCATCACTGTGTCATTTCTGTTTAAATTCCTACAATCTTTCATATAAAAAACAACAAAGCTTGCAAAAAATACTTATATGCTCACCGCCATGGCTTCCACTTAACACAATTTAAGACTAATCAACAGATATGTCTGTTTCAAATGAATCTACATACACATGCCATTTCAAAATCAAGTTAAAAGTCAATGCATGTAAATCTGATTAACAACAGTCTTGTGTATATAAAGAACCACAAAATAAGTATAATACTTACATGGACACTCCCATGGCTTTACTAAGCACATCTTGTCATAAATCAACAAGTTTGTCTTTTGTAAATGAATCAGCATTCTAATGCCTTTTCAAAGACAGCTATTACAGTTTGTGGATACAGATCTGGAAGACATGGATCAGCTCACTGAGCATAGACTAATGGTTAAACCTTCCTGTTATCCAACATGTTCATTTCACATGAAAAAAGTTCTATTCTAATTTTTACTCACCAAAAGCTCCAGTTTTATGCATAGGTTCCTACAAACCATTTGCTGAATGAGTGTAAGCTTCCATAGGTACAAAACTACCTGAGTTGTAAACAGCATTCAAAAGGAGAGTCTCTTTGTGAATTTATTACAGGATAGCTAGTGTAACTAGTACTCTCTAGTGGTGAAAGACAAATATGAATCAATCTCACTGAGCTAACTGAAAAAATGTTCATATAATGCAAAACAAATACTTGTAGATAAACTAATGAGAAAAAAAGAAGATGCCTAAATTACAAAGCTGCATAAAAGTTCATATGTAAAGACATAATTAAAAATGCCTAAACCTAAACTTTAAATGTATACAACAAATACCTATGTGTCTGATATGCACCTAAACTATAGTAATATGAAATGCTAAAGAGCGAAAATGCTGGACCTCGAAGTGCTTCTTGTGGGATCGCAGTATAGTGAAGGTTGGAATATTTGCCCTTTCCTCACTGTAGTGCAATCTCAGAGTTGATATATATACATTTAGCGGGGGGGTATGGGGGGCACAGCCCCCATAATAATGAGTTTGAGGTCTGGCATTTTCACTCTTTAGACCATTTGATATTATGAACATTCGTTCATGTAATATAGACCCGAAAAAAAGTGTCACTGGTGGGCAAGGAAAGCATTTAACAGACTAATCTGGAATTTTATGAGATGGGCAATGGAATCATTTGCATTTTCTGATAAAATAATAAGGTTAATTAGAAGGATATATAAGGAATTGGAGGCAAAAAACAGAGTGGAAGGGTTTGTTTCTGTTAAGAGGTGTCTGAACAGAGGAACCAGGCAGGGGTTTCTTCTTTCCCTTTTGTTATTTCTGTTGTAATTAGAACACTTGGCAAAGAAAATAAGGGACTCAGAAACTCAAGGATATAATTTGTATGGTGTTCAACAAAAGCTGACTTTATGTGCAGATGGTATTTTGTACCTGATGGAAACCAGAAAAGGACATCTCAGTGTTGCGGAATATTCAGAGACAGTTTCAGGTTTTTACAGATATAAAATAAATGAAGATAAAACAAAGGCTATAGGTATAAACTATGTACCAACACATGAACTGGTCCAGCAATACCCATATATCTGTGGGAGAGAGAGTGTGAAAAAATTAAGTATTTAGGAGTATGGCTTAAAACACTTGCAGTTATGGTAGCTAAGGATATGTGGGAAGAGACTAAATAGAAAGTTCATTTAAAAACTGAAAAACTCAAAGGTCTTGCCTATGGATACGAATAGCAAGATACAATCAGTGAAAATGTTTTTAGTCCCTTTAGTTTTATACACAGATCAGGCATATTTTTATCAACAAGTAAAGAAGTTGTGGACAGTAATTAATAAAGAGTTGAATGGTTTTATTTGGGAGGGGAAGAGGGCAAGAGTCAAGTGAGATAAATTGATCTTACTAACAGAAAGTACAGTTACATAAAATCTTACCATAACAGTACATGTCCTTCTCTTCACTGTTGGAATATTCATTACTAATGGGATCTCTTGCTAAGGGTAGCCCTAAATCTGGCCAGTATCCCAAAGCCTAAGGTTCTTTAAGGATGTCACATCACATGTATGCTCCCTGCTCATGGCGTAGGCATAAAGGTAACATCTGGACATACATACCTCAAAACTGAAAGGGCCCAACAGTCCAAGGAAAAAAGGAGGAACATGTGCATCCAAAAGGAAAAAAATAAAGAAGAGAAAAAAGGGGGGGGGTGGAGCAAATATTGCAGCATTGAAGAGAAAGACATCTACTGTTATGGTAAGATTTTACACAACTGTACTATGTCCTTCTATATCATTGTTTCAGTATTCATTACTAAAAGGAGAGTACAAAAGCTCAAGAGGAAACTTGAGAGGAGGAAGGCCCAGCAGAGCTCTCAAGAAACCCTTGCAGGACAGAACTGGCAAATCCAGCTCTAGCCCTGGAAACCACATCTACTTTGTAATGCTTAGTAAAGGTATGGACAGAAGTCTAAGTAGCAGCTTCAAGGATGAAATTGGTATCCAATCCTTTAAAAAAAATAATGAGAAGAAGCCACATTCCTGGTAGAATGACCCTTAACACAGGCAGAACGATTTTTCCCATGAAAGGAGTAACAAAAGAAATGGCCACAGAAATCCACGAAGAAACACTTTGCTTAGAAACTGCCAAACCTAGAGATCTAGGATGAAAAGAGGCAAAACGTTGCTCAGACTTGTGATTGGTTTTAGTCTTATAAAAATAATATCTGAACTGTCTATGCAAATCCAAGGTGTGAAGAATTTTCTCAGTAGCAGACTGCGGAGAATGGAAAAAAGTGGGCAAATTAATAGACTGATTAAGAGACAATTCATTAACCACCTTGGGCATAAAAGGAGGATTATTATAACCACCTTGGGCATAAAAGAAGGATTATTATGAAGAGACACCCTAACCCTATGAAAAACTGAAAAAGGAAGAACAGCCATAAGGGCCTGAACCTCAGACACCCTTCTAGCTGAAGTAAGGGGCCAAAAGAAGAACAGTCATCCATGTACAATGCTGCAAGGAAGATGAAGCTGCAAGCTCAAAAGGGGCCCAAGTCAGTTTTAATTAAGGTCCCAGGAAGGAGGAACAGGCTTCCTGGGAGGCCTAATATGAAGGATGTCTTTAAGAAATTGTTTGACCTCAAACCTAGAAGCCAAAGGAGGAGTCAAAAGCAGACAAGCAGAAATGGCTGAAAGGTGAGATTATGCCAACCCAACATGGAGCAATTCATACAAATAAGCAACCAGAGGGACCTCCACAGTAAGTGGATCCTAGTTAAGAGCAAGTCACCATACAGAAAATCTCTTCCATTTGAACAAATAAGATTTTCTGGTAGTGATTTCATAACCTTCTGCAGAACCCAGAGCACATCCTCAGGAAAAAAGGTGTCTAATAGGTATTAAAATCCTGTCACCCACAGTGTCAGTTGAAGAGTGGACTAGTGAGAATGGATAAGAGACCCCCTTGTCATGTGTGAGTAGGTCCATACTGTGAGGTAACTTGTGGCGATTGCCTTTGGCAGGAAGAGGAGGAACCAATGCTGTCTAGGCAAAGGGGCAAAAGGGAGTCACCAACAAGATTTTGGGAGAGTACTGCTCTATCTTAAAAAGGACCTTTGGTATGAGAGGAAGGGGAGGGAAGGCACAGAGATACACCCCCTTCCAAGAAAAATAATGCACATCCACCTTCCATGCCAGAGGACTTGGGACTGTAGTGCAAGAGAGAGGAAGTTGTCTGTTCAAAGGGGAGACAGAAATATCTACCTCAGGAGTACCCCACTGGTGGACAATGACCAGAAAAATCTCTCTGTCAAGCATCCACTCATTAGTCTGTGTTGTGGATCGGCTCACAGAGCCTGTAACAAGGTTCTGTTCTGAAGGAATATAAACAGCCTGAAGAATGACCTGATACTGGACAGCCAGATTCCAAACCTAAAGAGTTAGCCTGCACAGGAGGTAAGTCCATGTCCCTCCTCGCTTGTTGATGCACCACATTACTGTAGAATTGTTTATAAAGATTTTGAGTGGCCCTGGAAGGAATGGAGTATGGAAGGCCCAAAGAGCAAGAAGAAGAGCTCTCATCTTCTTGGTGTTGATATGGTCCCCCCTCTGTCTAAGGGGCCAAAAGCCCTGAACCTTTATAGGGCCGAAAGAAGCCCCCCACCCTGTGTCTGAGGCATCCATAAAAAGTTCCTGAGAGGGGAATGGGGGCTGAAAAGGAAGTTCTGGGTTGAGAGACAGCTGATGAATCCACCACTGAAGCTTTAGCTTCAGACATGGAAGAAGAGGAAATAGAAAGTCTAAAGACTGACAATGTTGAAGCCATAATGACTTTAACAACCACTATAACTTTCTCATATGAAGTCTACCTAGAGGAAGCATAGTAATAGTGGAAGCCATGTAACCCAGAGCCCTTAGAAACTCCCTGGCCATAAGTAAGACATGAAGATAAAGGGAATGAAAAAAGGCAAGTAAAGTCAGAGCCTCGAGTGGTGGCAGGAATGCCAGCATAGGAATAGTCTGGAGCCTGCACTCCAGAAAACATGATCCTGAGGAGGATTCAGTAAGTACTTCTGGAAATTTATTGCAAACCCTAGGCTTTACAAGAGGCACATAGCATAGTGAAGGAACTGAAGCAGGATCTCCAGAGAGGAAGTGTGAATGAGCAGGTCCTCCAGGTAAGGAAAGATTTGTATTCTCCTCATTCTGCAAAAAGCAATCACAAGAGCAAGGTATTTGGTGAATACCCTTGGGGCAGTAAACAGGCCAATGGGCAAAGCAAGGAACTGAAAATGCAAGAACAAAACAGAGAAATGTAAAAATTTGTTGAAATGGAGATGAATAGGTATGTGAAGATAGGCATCCTTGAGATCCAGAGGAACTAGGAAAGCCTGAGGTAGAAGAGAAGGAAGCAGGGACAACATTTGAAAAGAAGGAACCTTCAGAAAAGTGTTGAGCTGACAAAGATCCAGAATGGGTCTACAGGTGTCTTCTTTCCTAGAAACAAAAAGCATTCTGGAATAAAACCCTTTCCCTCTGTGAGGAATATAGCAGAGATGAAGGAACGTTCAGACCGAAGATGGTTTTTGAAATGGTGGCAAAGAAGTTCTGGATGTACATGCTCCTTCTTTTCTACTTGGACTGTTGCTCCTCCTTGGGCATTTCATCACCTTTATGCCCTATGCCATGAGCAGGGACCATACGTGTGACTATGATGTCTTTAAAGAACATTAGGCTTTGGTATACTGGCTGGACGTAGGGCTACCCTTGGCAGGAGATCACTTTAATAATGAATACTGAAATAGTAATATGGAAGGACATCAAGGAGTTTTAGGATTACCTGATTTGAAGGGATATTTTAGGAGATGAACAGTTAAAGACCTTTACAATTCAAAGTAGAAAGGGATAATGAAGCGAGGGAGGGGGTGATTCAAGAAATAAGGAAGGAATGGGATATTAGATGCAGATCCTTAAGCAGCAGAAAGCATATTAAGAACTAAGCCAATACGGCAATGGAGAAAGGAGATTCTGCAGGTAGGGATGACTGTAATTAGTGGTACAGAGAAGAGACAAGAGGAAGCTGGAATTTACTGGTGGAAGCTGGCAAAAGTACCAAGGTACTGGGAACAAATAAATAGAGAAGGAAAGGCAATAGAATGGGAAGAGACCAAGATGACATTAGAACTGAAGGCTAGTGATTGCCTTCCCTACTGAGGACTGATATCAGAGTATTGACAAAGAGAAAGGAACTGGGAATCCTAAATGACAGGCCTGCATTGCTTGAGATAGTAATTGAAGCTAGAACCAAAGTTGCTATTAAAAAATGATAATTAGTAGGGAATATAAAATATTGCATGAGAACTACAGGAATCAATCAGAAGATGTCAAAAACATTGGGAAGAGAGATTAGACTTGCAATTCACAACAAAACAAAGGAAAGACGTATGTATTGCTCCCAAATATGCAAAAACAGTCTCAAATATTTTGGATTTTTGCCTGAAATGTTGGCATAGATACTTTTATCCCCCAAGCAGACTCCAAAGATTTTTTCCTCAGGTAGATGCCAAATGTTAGAGGTGTGATGGGAAGAAAGAGGTAACTGGGAATATATGTTTTTGAATTGTAATGAGCTGGAAGATTAACATTTCCCTACAGGGTACTCTATCAGAAATACTGGGTGAGCAAATGACTGTAACTAAGGAAATAATGTTTTTGAGATGGGATATAGGATCTGAATTTCCTAGACATAGTAAGGCCTTCTTAAGTTTAATTCTGATGGCTGCCAAAAACGCAGTTAATAGAAAACGGAAATCAAAATCTAAACCAACTATACTTGGAGCAGTGAATATTGTATCAGAGATAAGAGAACAGGAATTGGGATCTTTGGAAAGGGGTAATGGAAACTGTGGGAACAACATATGCAGAAAAATGTTTGAGGAGGAGGAAAGGGGTTTAAGATAAGGCAGTAACTGGATAATTTATGTAATGTAATGATTATAGGATATATAAAAAATATGTATGATGTATAATGTTTGTAAATGTGACCTTGTTAATGTGGTTTGAATTCTTTTATATAAATCTATGCCACAAGTGATAATTCAATAATGGTGATAAAGAAAGAAATACAACAGATTAGTATACATGTATGACACTTTATTAAAATAGTAAAATGCTGCGTAGAAAGCTTGTACTGTCACCTTATGCAGGCCATCCTGTTGACATCCCTCTCCTTTTTTAGTTATGCTCATAATCTCAAAAGCACAACGCAGCAATGTGCTGAGCTGATTGGGAATGTCACCTGCACTGAGGCTGAAGTTATAGTGACCCTACTGGCCAATAATTTTAGCTGTAACTTTACCCCTCTCTGCCCTTAGTCTGTCCCTCAAGATAAACCTGAAACTGGTCCAGCTATCACACAAGACCATGTCCTAAAAGTGATACCAAAAGCTACAAAAACTGCATCAATGGTTCTTGACAATATCACTGGATGCATTTTAAATAGCATGAAGCACAATTTAGCCACACCCCCAACAACAATGTTCAGTCCCAGCCTCCACACACTTTTTGTACCGAGCGAATGGAGAACAGCTAGTCATTCCCCTGCATAAGGGAGGAACCTCCACTGACCCTGGCAATTACAGACCCATAAGTCTGACCAGCCTCATATGCAAAGCCATGGAAAGACTTTTCATGGAAATCAATTGCTCAGGATATAGGGAACTGCCAAACACTGGACCCACCTCAGTTTGGATTCATCAAGGGCAGTTCATGCTTATTCAACCTAGTATATTTTTTTGAAAAGGTCACCAAAGCAATGGAAGAAGGCAAAATGGTACACACCACATACCTCAACCTGGCCAAAGCTTCTGTCACAATTTCTCACTCAGGCATAGTATAACAGTTAAATAAACTGGGAATAAACCCCTATGTCACCCACTGGCTTACCAACTGGCTCACACATAGGATGAAGATAATCAAAATAGGGGACGTTACCTCCACAAAGACACCAGTCACCAGTGGAGTCCAACAGGGTTCTGGGCTGGGACCTCTCCTATTTGGTATTTACTTTAATGAAGAAAAACTAATACCAAATGGTTCTGGCTGACTAAGTTTGCAGATGGCTCCAAGTTAGGAGCAGTCATTGAATCCCCAAATGATTTAGCCAACCTGCAGGAAGGTTTGTCTCAAATAAATAACTGGTGCCAAATCATGGACTGAAACTAAATGCCAACAAATGCATTATTGTATCCTTTAGGAAGTCATGCACCCCAGGGAACTACTACAGAGACAATATGCCCCTAAGAGTTAACCCAATTGTTTGGGACTTGGGAACTTATGTGGACAGTGACCTAACTTTTGATCAACATATGTCATTTATTGTAAGAAAGTCCTTCTGTATTGCACACCTTATAAATAAAGGGAATGTGTCTAGATCTACAGATGTCATTGTCCCCTTTAGTCAGCCCACATTAGGAAAATAATTGAATATAATGCTCCCTTTGCCATATATATCTGTCCAGATACATACAACTGAACACCCACAGATTTACCTTACTGAAAGGATACAAGGCCTAAACAACACATCCTACACGGGCAGACTCAAAACCATGGCAGTATTCTCTGTATTCTACAGACTGCCAAGAGGTGACCTGTGTCTGGCATACAAGGCATCCTCCAACCCATTACTGATGGATTTACTACACATCAGCAAGCCGAACAACATAAAAAATTGTTGGTCTAGGAATCTAAACCTTTTATGCAACATCAACAGAACAGTTTGGAGGGACAGGTATTTCTGTTAGAAGATACTACTGCTGCTGCTGTGGAACAGACTCCCCATTCACAAAAGCAAAGCTCATCCCTGTCCATAATCAACTGCAACTTGTATTTATGGATAGGAAACAGAAAATTTACCCCAGAGCTGTCTGCTGTACTACTAATGGACAGAGGCAGCTCCTAAATGCTTTATCCCATGTATGGGTCCCCTCAAATTATCTAAAGTATTATTCTAGTTATTCTTATTAGGGGTAATATATAATTATAGCCCATGAGGTAGGTAAGGCCAGTCTGTAACCAAATGAGAGATAATTTATTTCCAGCACAAAAAGAGAAAATGGCTAGGCTTAAAATGACCTGCAAGGGCAGCTAGTCTAGTACTTACCTGTGACTGGGAAGCCCTGTTGCATTCAGTGGCTGAAGAAGCCATGTCCACTCTGCAAGTCAGAAAGAGGAGAAATTTGTAGTCCAGTGTGCAGTCACACATGTCATTGTGTATCAAGGTAGCACACTATGAAGAAACATCAGTATGGCTAGGCATTGATACGGACCCTGCAGTAACCATGCAAATGCACAAAGTGCTAATGACCTCCCAGCTCAGGAAATGGGAGGGAGGAGCACCGTAGTAGTGACTGTGGCTAACATATCACATTATACCAACAATTTAAAGACAATCACATTAAATCATCTCATTAGACCGAATTGCTGCACTACAGCTTGTTTTACCATGATAAAAAAACATCGTTGAAATATTGCATAAGACTGCATTATGGCAAGCAACTTAGGAATAAATATATAATGGATAACTGGGTGCACTGCCAAATAGGTAAACTGCCAGCAGAGAGGACCACAAGACTGCGGTGAACACACAAGGATACAGTGAGGCAACAGGGATAGGTACTGAGCAGAGGTATGTGTGAGGTAATGCAGCACAGGGCTGACATGGAACTTATATGCATGTGAGTTTGGGAAGGGTCTCAACCTGTCAGGGAACAGGACAGGCTGCACTCTTTCTGGGGGGTGTGCCACTTTTCAGGAAGTAGGGAACAGGGCAGAACAGGTGGCATTCCTGCTGTGAGGTTGTTCAACCTGACATAAAAAAGGAACATGTGTAAGGTTCCCAACATAAGGCCAATTGCACATGGACTGTAAGGCATGCTTTGGGAATATGAGGTCTCCATTACTTTGGACACATATTATACTGTCAACACAATTCTGCCAAACAGCAAGCATCAATAACATGCCTACTGCTGACGGATAATGCCAAAGGGTTGGAATGGTGACACTATAGTAGCACATAGGGCTGTGGTCACCAAACTTAGAAAAGGCAGTCATGCACAGACACACACATGCACGCGCGCACACACAGATCCACATGTGTAACCTATCCAAGTACACATCTTGTCAATGGATCAAAAGAGTGGCAATGGCTTGCACCCTAAATAGAGGGGATACTGCTGGTCCTGTGCACAAATGGTATGGGTATCCTTGAGAAAGGTAAAGCAGGCAAGGCTTTCTGTAACAGGATGCAACAAGGACTGATACAGAACATCAATACCGTGGGCTGCCATAATATGACTAATAGCACAGGTGTGACACAGGATCAATGAAATAATACTGCATGCCAAAACCAAGGCACAGAGACAGATTTCCCACAGTGGGTGGCCCACCAACACATCAGCATCTCATAGATGTGGAGGAGCTCCTAATATCAATCTCTGGGGAACCTGATGATGGCTTAGATGTATGAGCTGGGCCGGTGTTGGCTGTCCTGATGTTTATAAGGGATGTGCAAGTTTTATATTCACATGTGCCCTTACTGTAGGACAGTGACTCACAACTGTGAATGGTTTATGATACAGCATTGCCACAAGCATGTTTACTCATAAGGTCCACTGGTAGAGGCCCCAGCACAACAGATTGGAACATTTATTTTGCTTTTGTTCACTAGATTTGTTTAACAAAGTTTAGTTAAGTGGAGGCCCAGGGAGAAAAGCTTCAATGTATTACAAATGTTTTTAAATAGACATTCAGTAATTGCAGAAACAGGCATTAAGTAATATACACTAACTAATTACATTGCTATTCAATTGAGAGTTGCCTTTACTTCATTTGAATGTAAAGTATAAGAGATGCTTATGCATTTTGTAGAAACTGAACATTAAGCATTTGAAGAGGTGTGTTAGTGGGGTTGTCATACAGATCTTATTAGTGCCTGGAAATTCAAGGAAACAGAAGTGAAGGAAGGAACTTAGTGGGGCAGAAAATATTAACATTGTAGTTAATAGGTGGGGTATTAAGCAGATTCAGGGATAATTCTATATGGCTATCATAAGGTTTATATTAGAAGTATAGAGGTGGAGTGAGCAGTGTCACAAACTATGCATATAAAATAAATAAAATTAAATAAAAATATGGCTCTGAGATGCTGGCAGTACTGTTCACTTATTGGTGAAGACTGGTTGTGGATTCTGAGTGAAGAGAAATGGTTTGATGACATGGCAAACTGAAGATAAGAGTGGCATTTATCCTGGAGATGTGCAGGGATAGAGGCCATTGATATGATATGTGAAGGTTTAGTCATGCTTTAAATGAGTTTGCATACTGAGTGGGTTTCAGTGGTAGTGGAATATGGTTCAATAGTTCAGCTACACTATGTGAATGCAGAGAGTCACCTGCAATATTAAATGCTTTGGTAATAATGATTAGTGTTTTTTCCCTCCAGAGTGTAAAATTCTATGTATCAATGTATCAAAGTTATTAAGGGCTGAGCAATTTTCTGGCTTGTAGAGGTCTGTGTTTTGTAGCTTACTGAGAAATAGCTAAGTGATTTAATTCACTAAGTGCTAAGTAGTAGTCTGTTCTGTTGCCATAGTTTACTGCAAACTCAGCTATTTTATTACAACTCTACTCAAGTCTGGAAAATTGTGAGACTCGGAGGTTAGTGAAGGTTGGAGCAGCATAGAGGAGAGATGGCAGTAAAAAAGTAGATGTTATATGTTTTCTGACTATATCAGTGAGGTAGGTTTTTAATCAGTTTAATTTGTCCAAATGTTGTTGGTTTCTACTACTTTGATAGGAATGGACCCCATTCCTAATTCAGGGTATAATTAAAGTTCATGAGATTAGAATTGTTTCAATCATTGATGTTAGCCAAAAATGCTCTTTGCAGCACCTACAATGTGCCCAGAATTGACTTCTTCTGTAATTCATATGGAGTTGCACATTATCGGTAACATACCTAAATACGACTGTAGATTCTTTATTAGACTCACTGCTCGTACTACTTTTAGAACTGTCTGGGTATCCTCCTTTCACACTACTCACATTTGTGCCTAAAATACTGATATGTTATGACTTTGTGTCTCTCTATACATCAGATACTGTAATCACTAGGTATAGTGATTTCAATGATTGATGCTACTTTTGTCTTTTTTCATGGACTACTATGTCTGTTTTAATCTGTATAATGTACCTGGTTTTTGATGTTTTTTTTATCCATGTGTGATACATGGTGGTTGAATTTCAACTAGTCATCTATGATGACAACCAGTAATTGAGGTTTACTTGTTCTATCATGGTGTTGTTAGCAGAGATAATAGTAGATAGTGTTGATTTGGTAAAGATGTATTTTGGGATAAAGACCAGCAATTTTTTTTCTTTTAGGGTTTAAAAGTGGTTGTGAATTATTTAGCCGTGATTCAATCGATAAAGAAGGATTTTTGTGGAAGTTCTTAGAGTTGAGTGAGAGATTTGGCAGAGCATATTAGGGTCAAGTCATCAGTTTATTGAACTAAGGTAGCATTTTTGTGGCCGTTTAAGGGTCATTGATGAATATGTTGAAAAATATGGGGCCTGGTATTGATCCTGCATGCCTCACAACAGCAGGTTACTCATGCTTCTGGATGAAAATTATGGCCCAATTGCAATGGCTTAATACAATGACACAATAGCATTGACAGCAGTCTTAACAGTAGAAAGCACACTCATCGCTTGCAAATGAGATGATGGCAAAGGGGCAAGGGGATGTTGGGTATTCCACCTATGCCAACCCCACCCAAATTACTCAGGTGTCATTAGTACAGATTTTATCAGAGGGTCTGCCTCCAAGGTGCATCCACTCCACATGGGGGAAGAGGCATGTAGATAGTTATTTGCTACCATGCCTCCTGGACATTCTCTGACTTGGGTGTCACCTTTCACATCAGTCAGATGATAGGCAGGTCATTGATTCTGGCACAGATAGCCACTAATAAGGATAGTTAGTGTGTCATGTGGTCTGAATGAGGAAAAGCAACCACTTCTGGGACTAACAAACATCCTGTAATGCATGAAGAGTAACATGGCATATAGGGACATTGGAGCAAACATGCCTGTTGACAGCAGTGGTGGCCCATTTGGAAGCCACTGTTACAGCCATGAGGATTGCAGATAACTGCCCACAGTAGATATACCAAGGGATGGATCCACATTGTATGGCCATCACCAGACAGGCAGATTGCATACACCATTCCACAGAGAGCATTACTGTCCACACAGTCCTCTGCCCTTTGGCACTGACACTCCCCCTGAGTAGACAATGCTCTTCCAGTTTCACTGTGGGAGCACTCCACAAGGCAAGCCACCCAGAATCCCATAGTTCAATGGATTCCCACTCCTCTGTAACCCTTCTGAGTGCAATACTTACTGTGGCCATTAATATGGTCAAGCATGCAGACATTCTACTGCCACACTACTTGAGGCTGACAAAGGAGTCAGGAAGCAGTAGCATTGACAGCAGTGTTAACAGAAGAAAGCACACTCATAACCTGCAAATAAGATGATGGTACATACTTCTGACATGTTACACCATGTTTTGAACAGAATCCCTCCAGTTCTGATACTGAAGGGCTACACTGTACACTTGGCCAGCATTAATCTCATAAGAACTCCACTCCATCACTTAAGGATGTGATCTCAGACTCTCTCTGACCTCCCTGCCATGTGCATGGCTACCACCTCCACCAATCATAAACTTTCCACTCATGTTAGCATTGCTTTTCCCTGTCACTGAGTCCCAGTCCACCTGTGCAAATGATGATGACTGAGCCCTTCCCACCCCACTGGTCTGTTTAGATATGGTAATGTGATATACATGTCCAGTCAATGCACTGTACTGTATAGCATGAGGGTATTCTTTTATGCATCCATGTTATTCTGTGTTGTCTTTGATAAATCCCATAGTTGCAGACAAGATGCCAAGGATTTGGCAGTGTCACAATGTATTTTGCCAGCCTCTGCCTCACATGGGGTACCACTACAGTCAGTTCCTCCGAGGTCAGTCTACTCTTTTACTGTCACAGATATGTCTGTCAGTATTACAGTGTCCCCGTGATGTAATAACCCATGTAGCACCATGTTATGTAGCATAACACAGCACAGATCACAGATATGTTCCTACAGGTCTCAGGAGTATTCTGCAATATACCACCAGATGTAGTCAAGCAATGGAAGTGAGTATTCATGACAGTGCAGTGTTATATACCATCTCTGCTACGGCCTAGGGGGATTGTGACAGGGGCTCATACAGGCGGTATCCTGAAACACATGACAGTTGAAATTATTATGAGTAGTCTGCAGTACTGACTGCATTTACATCAAGAACAACATGGGCGGTACTGTATGCCTCTACAAACTACATAAGCCTATGGAAAGTGTTCCATCACAACATGCTGGCATAGGTTGCAAGTGTACCAGATTTGAAAACCATGGGATCTGCTTGGATGTTGCATAGATGCATTGTTTAAAATACCTTCTGCATTGCACACCACCTGACAGTTCCAGTGGAGGAAACTCTTTTGATTAATATGATAGATGCCGTGTGTGTGTGTGTGTGTGTGTGTGTGTGTGTGTGTGTGTGTGTGTGTGCGTGTGTGCGCGCGTGTGTGTGTGTGTGTGTGTGTGTGTGTGTGTGTGTGTGTGTGTGTGTGTGTGTGTGTGTGCGTGTGTGTAAACAATGCTACCCCCCTGCCCCACAGAACCTAGGATAAATGATTTATGTCATTATGTCATAGAATGCCTGCACATAGGTGGTTATTTCCTTTGCTGTACATGGAAACCTAGTATGCTCTCCACATTATGCATTATCACATCCAGGAAATGGAATTTAAGAGGCCAACTGCAAAACTCCTAGTGTGTCCCTTTTTGGATGCAAATAGGTGCCTACGGCAAGGATAGTTAATGTCACACAAAACTTTGTGTCCACTGGAATAGACAGTCCACACATCACCCTTGATACATGAGGATAGTATGGTATTGCTGTCCGTAACAATATCCAGAATATGGAAGTGATGGTTTGCTAGTTACTTGCAGACCCATCTGCAACACAGACAGCACCAATGTGCATCATCACAAGCACTGGTTATATACTAAAAGTACTGCTGTCCTAATACTGATGCTACCCCTAACATCATCATAAAAGTACTGCTCTGCTAACACTGATGCTACCCATAGCATCAATGTAAAAGTACTACACTTCTAATACTGATGCAAAGCACTAATATTGATGATACTCATAGCATCAATGTAAAAATACTGCACTGCTAATACTGATGCTACTCCTAGCATCAATGTAAAAATACTGCTCTGCTAATACTGCTGTCACTCCTAGCATCAATCTAAAAATGCTGCCTTATTAATATTAATGCTATACCTAGCAACAATGTGAGTGAAGTTACTGCACACCAGAAAATCCTGGTGCTCAGAATAGATGATCATCGTAGTCCATCACATTAGCAAAAAAGATGGATAAAGTGCTAACAGTCACTAGGAAAACGAAAAATAAAGCACTTCAAGGAGAATAGTAACCACGGCTTTAAAAGTGGATAAGTAGTTTATTTTAATGCACCAACACTACAAACACTGCGTTTTCGTCCTGTACAACCAGAGCTTCTTCAGAAAATGCAAATAAACCATCAAATGTTCCTTATATACTAATAAAACATCATAAATTAATTAATAAGTAAATTAAGTTTTTAACTTTCACCCCCAAATCAAACTACATTAAAATCCGTATTATTTTCGAATATAATCAAATACATTCTCTACATTATTAAAATTATTGGATAAATAGTGTAACAATGTAATTCAAACTTCTTCTACATAAAATTAATACAAAATTTAATACAAAAATTAAATAAATACAAAATTTGTTAAGTATTTGTGTATATACCCCCTACTGTATGATTTTATCACAGCACCATCTGTTGGTTAAAACAGCCAAAATAGTTCTAAAAAAATCCTTTTTCCATTCAATCATACATCCAAAAACATGATTTTATTAAATTCATAATCAAATGGACACACGAAGTATGTACCTTGTCCTTTAGAACTAAATATGAAATATGCAATACGTATACATATAAACTAAAACGCATTTTACAATTTGGCTGACCTAAGCTTCAGGACAGGAGCCAGGGAGATGTGATCATTAAGGTCTGGAAACCTATTTGCTTCCAGTCTCAATTGCCAGAATAACTCTCTAAATTCAATAGTGGTTTCCCAAGGCCCTCACCGTGGGTCAATGTCCACTTTTTCAATAACAAAGAAACAAAAAAATGCTTCTTTGCATTCTATACTGTGTTTGTAGAGTGCATTGTTAACATCCTGCTTCCTCTCATCATTCAGATGCTCGTAAATTCTTCTTTTAAATTTCTTGTGGGTCTTTCCTATATAAAAACAACCACAGATTTTACATATAGCAACATATACCACCCCCACAGATTCACAGTTACAATGTGTGTTGGTCTCAATACATTCTTTCCTACCCATTAAATTCACCCTATTACCAACCAAGACATGTGAACACTGGGCACAGGAACCACATTTATATGTTCCCTTCCTTTGCTACTTTGTTTATTGACCCCCTTCTCCAGCATGTCTTTTATGTTTTTACCCTTCCTATAAGTGAACTTTAAGAGATCATTAAATAGTTTGTCCAAGTCTGAGAATTTTGCAAACCTTTTCCCAATTCTTCAGTATTATGTCCTTAATATAGTTAACATTACTACTAAAGTTTAACACAAAATTATTGTTCCATTATTTTTCTTTTGTCATGTCCATACCTTGAGGGTTAACCACCTCTGGTACCCCCAAGATTGGACTAAATTTCCCTCTCCTCTCCCTAAGTATTTCATTCTCAATTTCCTCTATCAGGGCTAAAGGGTATTGCCTATACAAAAGCATTGCAGTATGTTTCTCTCAAGAGATACTGCAAGACAGGAGTAAGCTAGTAGAAGTGAAAACTGAAAAAGCTGCACTCAGACCAAACATGCTAGGGGCTGCCATAGCTGTTATAAGGAGACATAGGAGACTTGATGAGGGTGGTGACAATGCAAATGCTGCCAGACAACCCACAGTGAGGAGACGGAGAAGAGTGTACAGGCCCAGGGTCACCTACCAGGGGTTACATGAGCTGGAGATAGTGGAGTGCTATAGAGTGGACAGAGACCTCCTGCAGCAAATTGTTGAGCTGTGCAGGCCACTCCTCACACACAGAACCAACAGAGGGGAACCCATCCCAGTGGAAACCAAGGTATGTGTTGGCCTAAGAATACTAGCAACAGGTACCTTCCAGAGACCAACTGGTGATATGATGGGGATATCACAGGCATCAGCCTCCAGGGTACTGCACCATTTCCTGGATGCCATGTCAGCACGTCAGTGAGCATGTATATTTCCCCAATTCCTGTGAGGTATTGGCCAGCAATATGCATCTCTTCCATCAAATAGTGGAATACCCTGAGGTAGTGGGTGCAATAGACTGCACGCACATATGCATCAAAGCACCAGCCGGTGAGCGGGGTAGGGCCTACATTAACCGCAAGGGCTTCCCCTCCATCAACTGCCAGGTCGTGTGTGATGCCCAGGGCATAATAATGAATGTGTGTGCTGGCTGCCCTGGAAGCTACCATGATTCCCATATCTGGCATTTGACGCAGCTGTACCAGACATTTGCCAATGGGGACATCCCACATGGTCACCTAGTGGGGGATGCAGGATATGCACTGGAGCCATGGCTGATGACACCCATCAGAAACGCACACACACCTGAACAAGAATGCCATAATGAGGCACACGCACGAACACGTAATGTAATAGAGCGTGTGTTTGGGCTGCTCAAGTCACGGTTCCGGTGCCTGGACACATCTGGTGGAGCCTTGCAGTACTCACCGACTACATGTACCCAAATTGTCATGGTATGTGCTATGCTACATAATATGATTCTGTGAAAACAACTGCAGCAGAACCAGCATAGGGCCAGGACAAACAGCCCCCCACCATTGCCAAGGCCATCACAGGCAGAGCGTGACTCGGAGGAGGAACAACCTGGGCCTGCCCCAGTAGGCAGAAGGAGGCGTGCCCAGTATGCCCTGGCCTTGGCAAAGAGGCAACGCATAGCACATATACTGGCTCAGTAGGAACCCTGGGAATGATACCCCTCTCTGACTCACTCATATAGTAACAGGGACACCTAACATGACACAACCTGCTCTCAAACATGTACAGGGAGTGTAGTATGTGCATCCAACAGAGGCAGCCCTGCAGCACCACCTGAGGCATGATTGCCATGTGTTAAGCAATGTAACACCATCTAGTATATGCAAACATGAAGACCCTGCCAAACATCTCACCCTCACCAAGCATGATGCCATACTATGAAGACAACAAGATCAAGTACAATAATTGTCTGAAGTATTGCTGTTAGCAAGGGGGAACAAATGGCTGACAGCCTGGGCTGACATGCTGAGCAAGACATGATGCCCAACCTGCTAGGGATGGCACGCACCCGGCACACCTGGCTGTGTGGATACTGGCAAAGGCTGTTGTCACCCGCACTGTGCCTTGAATAGGTAAGGCTGGAAACACAAACCCACCACCATAGGTAGCACAAGGGATAACAACCTGGACGTAATGCTACCCAACGCCAGAAGTCTAACCTGCAAGGTGCATGCAGACCAAACCCACCACAGCATGGAGAATGGTAATATTTGTTCTGTAACAGAAACTTGGGTCAAGGCCCAGAAGAGCACCCTAATACCACCAGGTTATGCCTCATACCATGCTCTACAGCTCCAAAACATGGAACACACTACAATAGGAGTGTGGCTATCAGTAATTGTCAAGGATAACCACACCCCCAGGTTGGTACCACAGCAAGAAGCAGCATGGACTATCCACGGGCAAGTAAAAGTGGCTCAAACTGTGTCCCTGTTTGCAGCCTGCTACAGACCACACTCACAAACCCAGGAACCCCAGCCAGCCTTCCTGAAGACACTGCAGAGTATGAATGTCTCAACAAATACCAAACAAGGCACACACAAAGTATGACATAGGTAGCAATCCATTATGTATGGAAGAAGTAATCAGGGACCTAGGGACACAAGTGGACGGTAACCTGTCATGTGACACTCACATTGCCAAGGTGGCCAGGAAGACCTGCTATATTGCCCACCTTAATATGAAAGGATGCACATGTAGATCAAGAGAGGTCATTGTGCCCCCATACTCTTCCCTTATCAGACCCATACGTGACAGCAATGCCCCAGTTCGGATGTACCTTACCTTACACCTGCAGCAGTTAGAAAGACCCCAAATGTACCTCACCAACAGGATAAAGGGTCCAAACATTTGACATCTGCAGCCTGGCTGAAGAAACCACAGCCCAATTCACAAGCATACTGCCTAGTCAGAGGCGATGTATGCCTGATGTACAAGGCCATGTCCAATCCAGAATGAATGGACACGCTCCACTGCAGAAACCCCAAATCCAGCAGAGACACCACAGTGAGATATCTGAACCTCCACACATAAATAAATAGGATGTGCTGGAGGGACAGATCCATAACCCAGAGGCTCCTTATACTCTGGAACAGAATCCCAGTCCATGATAGGCTGAGCTCCACACTCATACTCAACAAGAGAAATCTGGTGAAGTGCATGGGAGAGAGTAGGTGTACACTGGGGGCCATCCCTGTGTCACAACTAGTAAAGTAAACCCTACATGGGCATAATATGCACATTGCAAGGGGTGTCGAAACTCACACACAGTCTGTCCATGCTCAAACAAGGCCAGGGCAGATAGCCTAGTATGAACCTATGAACTTATGATGATACAAATTGTGCAGGACACAAAGGATTATCACACAGCTGTCCTACCTGATGGTAGGAACCATGGTGATAATCCACAGATATGCTCTGCAGTACTCTAATATCACAAACAATATACCAAACCCACACACATTGCCAACATCCTACCTAACAGATTATTTGCAAACTCCCCACCAGCACCTAACTGCCAAATATCTATCCCAGCAGAGTGCTGGCCCCCTGACATTGCAGATGCTGAGGTAACAGCCAGCATCTACAAAGCACACCACACAGCATCAATGGTACTAGATGGTGTCCTGGGTTGTGTCCAACAAGTACTGTAAGAAGAATGGAACACCAAACAGCACTACTGCGCACTATCAGTCTTACCACAGGATATGTACCCAAAGAGCAGTGTACAGCAACAGTGGTCCCTCACCACAAAGGTGGTGCCTGAATGGATACTGCAAACTATCACCCCTCAACCCTGACTATCTAGGTTGGCAAAGTAATGGAGAGGATGATCATGGATCCCAGGAATAACGAGATTGGGTACCTACAGACATTGGACCCTACCCAGTGTGGCTGTCATAGGGCAGATCCTGCCCCTTACACATGTCTGACTCATGTGAAACGTGCACCAAGGCCATTGATGTGGGGAATGTGGATCACACAGCCTATCTGGACCTTGCTAAACCCTTCCATACAATACCCTAGTTGGTCAGTACAGATAAGCTCACCAGCCTAACTATAAACCCCTATCCAAGTAGATGGGTTGCAAACCAGCTCAAGGGCAGAACTGACCTGGTCAGACATGCTGCAGCCATGTCAGACTGCAAACCAGGTACAACTGGCATCCCACAAGGCATGGTCCTGGGACCTCTCTTGTATGCTATATATGTCACATAGGTACAGGCCAACATGGAAGGACTCTGTCTGAACAGGTTCGCAGAGGACTACAAACTGCCCACCATATCGGACCCTCCAGCTGACACAAGCAACCTACAAAAGGCACACATAGAAACAGACAAGTGGTGCCACAGCCATGTCAACAAGCTAAATGCAGAATAGTGTATAGTCATCCCCTGTGGAAACACAGTACATGGCCAGAAATTACCACATAGGTGTTAACCCTGTAAGTACATCAGGAGTGATAAGAGACCTGGAGACACAAGGTGATAGATATCCTGCATGTGACAACCATGTGTCTGTAGTGGTTACAGAAACATACCATATATCCACCTAATCATAAAGGTAAGCACAGCTAGGTCAGGGTAGGTCAATGTGCCTCTTCAGTCATCCATCAGCAGCCTCACAATTGTGTACAATGGCCCTTCAGGGATGTACCTTAGCAGACACCTGCATCAACTGGAAAGACCCCACAAATACCCCACCAGGAGGATCGCAGAGCTGTAACGATGCCATGTGTCGCCTGATTAAACAAACTGCAGCTCCACACAGTGTCATACCGCCTGGCTGGAGGTGAACTGTGCCTGATGTATAAAGCCATGACCAAGCTGGTATCAAAGGACATTTGGCACCATGTAAAATCTGAATGCTGGTGACCTATGCAGCTGACAGGCCTGAACCCCAGCACAGACATAAACAGGACATGCTGTACCGATTGGTCCATAACCCAGAAGCTCACTCCACTCACGACTAAACTCCCAGTACAGGTTATCCAGGGAGTCCCTCATTGACTGTCATCCAGAGGAATCATGATGACTGGATGGGAGATGGTAGGTGTACCCTGGATATCACCTGTATGTCACGGGTAGACAGAGGCACAGCACACTAACCTTGACATATGTCATGGCAAATACCAGTAAATGTGTGTTGAAGGACAAACACTCTCTGACTAGCATTACAAATGGACTAGGGCACATGGCCATTGTTTGTCACTGTCCACACAAGTTGTGGAATACATTAACAATGTCGGACAATCATGTACTATGCTGTCCATATCTGAACAAAATGCAACATGGTCATATCTGCACAACTGGCCCTCAACCAGTCTGGTGTGCTCACTATAAATATTACAAGCAGTGATAGGACTGAAACTGATGATACTGTCCACCACAGTGAAAGTAGTGCACCAGTACACTATACGACAATACAACTGTTTGGTCAGTAGAAAAGGATGTTGACAACTGTATGCAAACTATCCCATGGTGACCCTGCAGGCACAGCATAATGCCTGTTAGGTTCAGACACAAAGCAGTTGGGCAGTAAGAACACAACCTGATGTCTAACACTCAACTGTACATGTGAAATATAGATGACGTCCACACACAAACACAAATGTGGTGGACCACAGATCCCAACATAAGGAAAGTTCACACTGGGCATGCCCGCACACTTAGATAAATGAGACGTGTCAGTCAAGAAGCCATAGAAACTGTGAACTGGGCATGCTCACACACTTAGGCCATGTCACAGTTCAGCATTTGCACACACATATCTGGCATTTGTATGTGTTAACACAGGAACCTCCCACAATACAGAAATCTGCCCAGTGCACACAGTGAAATTACAACAGAGACATAAGTAAAGTACTGGATCCCACTCATATGCAAACATCTTCCACAGTACACAAGTTGTTCATAGAGATAGGGAAAGCTATGGCAATAAAGACCCACAAACAGTATATGAGCAAAAGGTACTTGCATCTGACAGGTAAACATATGGCCGTAGAGTGCAATACTAGGCTGTTGTCCCTAGGGAATACAGAAGGCTATCCACAGTGTATTTGGCGTCTGCCTCCGCAGTACAGTAGGCCACTGTGCCTGTGCAAAATTAATGCATAGATATGCTCTCCCCTGTACTGATGGATAGTAACAGATGTACATACCTCTTCATACATAATGATGTCAGCACACTATACATATGTCAGAAGCACAAAGGATGCCCAGTAATTTGAATAGCACGCTCTGCTACTGCATCTCTCACAAGTGTCATAATATAGCTAGGTAGGGGTTTGAATCCTGCAAGTACTCAGTGTGTGTGTGGGGGAGTCGTGTGTGTGTAATTCCATGTGTAAGAGAAATGTTCCTTTTGGCAACTAGTACAACACAACACATGCTGCATATTCCACTGTCTAAACACTGATGATGTCAGCACCCTATAAGTACAGCAGGAGAAAGCAATCCACCCAGTAATGCAAATAGTGTGCTCTGCTACTGCATCTCTCACAAATATCATAACATAATTAGGTAGGGGTTTGAATCCTGCAAGTGCTCAGTGTGTGTGTGAATGTGTGTGGGGGAGTAGTGTGCATGTGCAATTCCACGTGTAAAAGAAATGTCCCTTTTGGCAACTAGTACAACACAACACATGCTGCATATTCCACTGTCTAAACACTGATGATGTCAACACCCTATAAGTACAGCAGGAGAAAGCAAGCCTTCCAGTAATGCAAATAGAGCGCTCTGCTACTGCATCTCTCACAAGTGTCATAACATAGTTAGGTAGGGGTTTGAATCCTGCAAATGCTCAGTGTGTGTGTGTGACTGTGTGGGGGGAGTAGTGTGTGTGCAATTCTATGTGTAAGACAAATGTCCCTTTTGGCAACTATTACTACACAACACATGCTGCATATTCCACTGTCTAAACACTGATGATGTCAGCACCCTATAAGTACAGCAGGAGGAAGCCAGCCTCCCAGCAATGCAAATAGCACACTCTGCTACTGCATCTCTTACAAGTGACATGATATAGTTAGGTAGGGGTTTGTATCCTACAAACGCCATGTGTATTTTTGTCACACAGTTTGTCCATGTGTGTGGGGTGTTGTTCCCAATATTGCACGACATACATTATATCAGTAATGTCAATGCACACATGATGTATGTGTGTGCCACCTACACATATGTACCTGTGAACTTCAATAGGTCCCATGTCCGAAGCCTGCCTCATGTGAATACATGGAATATGCATTAGACGACTGTATGACTGTGGTGTTCTATGCAGGGGCTGCATGTGGTATGTGAATATACAGTGTGGGTTGTAGATGGTGTCATCCCACCAGCGAGGGATACATGACTGGTCTGGAACATATAGTCCACATTTTGGTGATGAACAGGTGCAGCATGTTGTCACCTCTTGTGGGAGTGGTAACAAGCTGTTCCATAGCAATGCAGGGAATGAATGCTAAGAACTCTTCAGATAGGGTCTTGGAGCTAGAGTAATGCTCACACTCTATGTTTGGGTAGTCGCAGTCCACCCATATAATGGTGTTTGTAGAGACCATCATATTCCCAGTGTTGTCAGGAAGGCCAAGTGGGTTTCCTGGGTATGGGAGGGTGGTGTGTGCCAGGCTATGAACCTGATGGCAGTCTAACCCACTGTTAGTTGCACATGGATAGGCTCTGATGCTTTGTGCTGTGCCACCAACCTGGGGGTGTGTGTATCTGAGGTGCCTTTGGATACATCCCCCCTGTTCTGGTTTGGTACATGTGTAGGGATGACAAGCATGGTATGAGGTATGACCTGGCAGTGATGGTGTGCACCTGGGAGCCTTGTACCAGGAGTCTGTTACTGCATGGATATTGCTGTACCCCATGCTAAGGACAATTTCCACTGCATGCATCTTGAGGTTTACACTGCTGCTGTTGAGTAGCATTACTATTAGTGTCCTATCCCGTGTGATACCTGTGTAGGTGGCTATGTAATGTCAGCCTTGCATACAAAGGCACTATGTGTGTAGCAACAGCCTCTGCCAATATACAACAGCCCATGGGTGACAGGTGCAAGCTGTCCCAAGCAAAGCAATGTGGCTTGTCCAGCGTGTAATCCCACACTGACAGGCATTGAATCCCCTTTGAATGTCACCGAAACATACGGTAATTGTAGAAACTGATCATCCTGTCTACATATTGTGGCAGCATTCTTGGTGAGGGTAAGATGCTACTCAAGGTCAGGGTCATACCAGCCTGTGCCACAAGCTCAGAGAGCCCCTCTATGTCCCCTAACATGTAGTCCAGGGAGGTGCATCACAGGTCATACACACTGGCACAGACAATGACTGAGTCATATTTCTACATGCCTTGGAGTGACCTGTATGCTTGTGTTATGTGGTGGATCATAGTGCCCGACGGGCATCTCAGCATGACCTTCACCTTGTTCAGCCTGGTGAGCAGGACCTCAGTGTACCTGATGATAGAGGTACCTCATACAACTGTAGCAGGTGTGTTGTCAAGCCGTATGGCCTGTGACTGTTTGGCACACAGGCTTTGTGTGCTATGTGTTGCACATGCTCTGCTCTGGCTTAATGTTTGCTTGTGTGTCTGCTTTGCAGGTGTCAGCTGCTCAGGCAGGATGCTATTCTGAGAGTCCAAGAATGTACCTGTGTGTTTCTTTGTTTGGATTGCGGTTGTGGCAGGTCTATGTGAGACTGGTACTGTATTCACTGTAGTATCCCACTCCACCTGACAGGGTATGCCAGTACTGAGTTAAGAGAGCTTAGCCCCCAGTTTGGCTATGTGGTTGCATCTCTCACATGTGTTGTAAGTGTATGGGAAGGGGAGAGGGTTGTCTGTGTACATGAGGCAGCTGTAACATTGCCACATGACTCACCGATTCACCAACTGGACCAGAGAGTAGATTGACAGGTGACCTTTGCACATGCTACCATAGCATTGTGAATCCCATACTAAGTAACGACACATAGGGCCAATGGGGAACAAGGTACTCAAGGTGAGTATGTGAGGGTGTAGTGCTCCTGATTTGTTAGTGCTGGCATATATGAATGCTGTCTTGAGCAAATGTGAGGTAAGTCATATGCAATGTGTTACAGGCAACCTACATGCAAACAGGACAAACAGTGATGTTCTGTCAAGTGAGACATGGACATCAGTACAGTAAGCAATACAGATGTCACTAGGGATCCACAGAGGCACTGTAAATCTGCACTGCAGGTGGAATCAGTGTTTTAGGAACATAACAAGCAAACATGCATACAAACAAAACTACAGTCAGCAGGCCTGTATGTAGACTATGCTACAACAAACAAGGTGTACGACTTCCAGTAGGTAACAGTGCATATATGCAGGCACTATAAGCCTGTACCCAGACATTCACAGGTCAGACAGGCTGGGTCCAGCCCCACCCCCACAAGTGTATAGACCACATACCTTCGTAATGTTGAATAACTGGCCTGATACCCAAGTGCTCATACCTGTAGTAATAATACACATTTCAAATAACAGACACTGAGCCCTCACTCAGCAGTTCCAGACTTAGTATGATGTATGCTACCTGTCCTGGCACCACAGTATCCTTGACATGTATGGAGACTCTCCCTCCTGTCATAGCTAGTTCTGTGTTTTGGTGCTGTCATTCATGGTATGAGGTGTGACCTTGTAGTGCTAGTGTGCTCTTGTGAGTCTTGAACCTGTTGTGTATTACTGCACAGATATCAACATCCTCAAACATCCTCATTGCAGAGTCGAGTGTGGACAGCATGCAACTCGCAGTTGACATGACCATCATTGAGTATCAATATGTACATTTTCATATCCCCTGTGCTACCTATGTAGGTGGCCATCTCTTGACAGCCTCACCACCAGTATGCAAAGATTTGCGGACAGTACACTATGGTAATTACTATGGGTGTACAAAACAATACAATGACATTCATTCTGTAACTGCATCAGGCATGCTGGTATATACCCACAATGATATCATTACACTGTACTGTTGTCAACATTATACTATTACAACACTTCTATGTAGTCACCCTGTGCATCAGCACCATGTTAACCTGTTCCTGCACCGATGTTACAGATTGCAGGAGGTGGCACAGTTTCATCATATGCACAGGATGTGTACTTGGTATGCCTGAGTCTGCCACTGATACAACCAATTGACATGTCTGTGTGTGTGTGTTGGTGAGGGACAGCAGTACAAGATGGGGCAATGTTGATGCAGTGTGTGCATGTATGCGGTAGCCCTAGGTGTTATCAATTTGCATGTGTGTATGCATGCACACAGTCCCACCTCATGGCTGCCATATACAGGTGTTTGTGGACAGCCACAGACTGTACCTGCCAGGTCATACAGATGACTGTCTGTGGCCATGGACACAGTACCTGTGCCAAGCAGGGGTGCTACGGACCGTATCAGGTACTAAGCCAGACTGGGTACTGTCATCAGAAGCAGGTGGTTGGTGACTGGAGACAGGTCCCTGTTGGGACTGTCCAGAGCCATGTGCATGTGGTCTCCTGGGGCGGTCTGATGACAGCACAGACCCAGCATTGCTGGGGCTACTGCTGGCACTATGTGAGCAGCCGTGGGCCTGTTGTCGTCCGTGATGGCTACCAGCTGCTGCTGTTGCTGGCATATGGCCACGTCGATGCCTCAACCATCCACCATTGCCCTGGATCATGGACATGTAGTTGTGGAACAGATCTAATGTGTCCCCCCAATGTCTGTCAATGACCTCGGTGAAGTTACGGATGGCAGCTGCAACATCACGCATACTGTCACTCATAGCTGTGTGACATGCTCTCAGCTCCCTCAGACCTTGTCTGGTGTACCATTCCATATGTGACTGTGCCTGCATTACAGCCCGAAACATAGCTGAGGTTGAAAGACCTCTGTGGGCACATCTGACAGGGGCGGTACGCCCACGGATGCTCCCACGAGAACCCCTGGACGTCTGCCTGTGTGGTACCATGTCAGGACCCTGACCATGGTTGCTGTGTGGGGATGCATGTGCCACCGATACTACATTACCCTGGTCAATGCCCACTGTATCCTGTCCATCACCTAGGGACATTGGTGACAAAGGATGTATTGGCAGGATGACTGTGCGCATTGATGGGGTCGACATCTGTGTACTGTCAATTGGCAGACCAATGACGGACCCTGGCACACTTACCTGTGCCATTACACAGGTATCATCATTATCACTATCCACAGCAGCTGATTCAGGTTCCCTGCTGCACAACACCAAAGCAGCACCAGAACCTGTGGGAGTAAGACAGGAAACACAGTTTACAATGTGTACACAATGTCACCACTGATACACACATGCACACATGGGCACATGGGCACATGCACACATGCACACATGCGCACATGCACATATATGCACATGCACACATGCACACATGGGCACATGCACACATGGGCACATGCACACATGGGCACATGCAGACATGCACACATGCGCACATGCGCACATACACACATGCACACACCTCAGTATATGAGATATCAACACACAGACACAAACACACCTGCAATCAAACACATAGCACTACTCCTTCAGCCTATTATTACTGTTAGTATCAAGAGTATTGAAGGTAATGGTATTACACACTCACCAGCATGGATAGGCTGGCTTGCTGTTACACCAGAGGGACCTGCAGAAATGAGACATTTATTGTCAGTGGGCACAACTGTGCCATTGATACTGTGGGTATGATACAGTTCAGTAGTGCAACAGTTAGCTTCCACAGGCCTACTGCTGATACTGAGAATATCACTCTTGCACAATAATTACCAAGATTACAGCTACAAAATGAGGACACACCTCACACATGCATAACCTAACAGTGTACAGAACGGTCAACTATACACATGGCATGTTACCTGCACGCTCCGTGTCCTGCTGCTGGGTGGCTCCAGCCTCCATCATTACACATGTATGCTGCTGCTGTTGCTGTTGGGCTGGAGCCACAACACTTAGGAGTAGTCCCTCCAGTCTGGTGAGGGGGGGATGTCTAGACACCCCACCACCTGTGGCAAGCTGGTGCCTGTGGATATCCGACGCACGCTGATGGACATTTCTAATTAAATCACTGCAGTGATGGCGTACCTGCTCATATGTCCGGTTATGTGTGCCTATGTCATTTACCCGACGGACCAGGTCTTGTCACAGTGCAGCCCTCTCCTGCTGGTTCTGGCTGGTGCAGGAAAAGAGTATTGCGAAATCCTGCACCAGGCTCTGGTGTATCTCTTCCTCCTCTGCAGCGGAGTACACAGGGTTTTGCTGGTGAACCATAGCCCTGAAAAGGAGAAGGAAAATATGTCAGCAATATCTGTCAGCAAACTATGGCACACATAATACACATAATACTCGACTGTAGTGATATAACTTAACCACCATATATAGCATCTGTCTGTCTATTGGGGGATACACATGTAAATGACCAGATATCAGTGCTCATCCGACAACTGTGCAACAGTACCTGGCACACTCCATACGAGAGACTAGTATACTGCAGCAGTCAGCACACTGGTTCAGGTCCAATGCACAACCTCACACTGGGGGTTTGTATCAAGGTACTGTATGGGGAACATTATCAACCCATGCACTGCATGCAATGCACGTTACATATTTCACTGGTAATGCACACTCTCTTACTTGCCATAACCCTACCTACACCACAGTGACATACAGGGTAACACAGCACAACATATGGCAATGTAGTATATGTTGATCGCAATTCCTCACACATCTGTCTCTGGCCTCACACCAAGGACACACACTACCATGACAGACAGACAGTCATGGTGAGCAATCACACCAGTACATAACATGCACCCAGTCACTGGCACACTCATTCCACCTCACATATTTAGTTTGCAATGTGTTCATGGGTGTGTATTGTGTCTTAGGTAGGTAGTGTACTTTTGGCCCTGGGCCTACAGCAGCATACTGTTATGCTACCCTGCCCCTTGTGACACATGTGTTATGATCGTACTTGCTCCTTACAAACAGTTACACAGGGTGACTCATATGGCATATTACCTATCTGCATAACATTCAGCAGGGGTATGTCTGATATCTACTCATGGGGAGCCTTGCTTCTTAATTCTGTGTGGTTAACTCCAGGGTATGTCATATCTGTGGGTATGGACCTGTACCTCCACCATGTGCTCTATACTGCAGTGACAAGGACGACAGACATAGGTAATTTGTGTTGTGGATGTTGGAGGTGTTGCCATGGTTGTTAGACAACTGTCATGGGTGTGACCGAACTATGTATATCCAGCAGTGGTAACCTCTATGTAGGTAGTCTGTGTGCACTCTGCGATCTTGTCAGTCACTCTGCATAGGTAATGTGTTTGAGTGCATTGACACAGTTACTTGCGTATGTCTGTGTCCTTCTCCATATCTGTAGCTGTCATGGGAGGTACATACCGTGTAGGACATTGTGGGGTGTAGAGGGGTACAGTGATCTACATGTCCATAGCTGACACACCATGTCTGCTGACACATTCCATGTACAGGTATTACAGGACTTGTGTGCCACTGTGTATATCAATGGGGAGCCTATTGTACACTTGTTGCCCCTGTTCCCCCCTGACACATGCAGTGGTGGGCAGGCATGCACATATGTGGTGGTTACTGGTGTCAGTGTTTTGGAATGGGGTATGGTACTCCAGTATCCACACTGGTGCTCACTCCTTGCCTTTATCACCAGGCACCTGTTGCAATACATCTGCACACATGTGCCTCACACAGTATATATATATATATATATATATATATATATATATATATATATATATATATGTTTGTATATATATATATATATATATATATATATAATATGTATATATAGATGTAGATGTAGATATATACATATAGATGTGGGGAGAGAGGGGGAGAGAGAGAGAGAGAGAGAGAGACAGAGGGAGAGTGAGAGTGAGAGGGGGTGGGACAGAGCGAGAGAGATAGTCATATACAGACATATCTGTTGTCAGTCAGATCTATCTGGATATGTATATGTATCTACATATATCTATATATGTATGTGTGTATTACATATATCTGTACATACATATTCTATCAATCTCGATGTCTGTGCAGTAAGTGAAACTTGGTTCAAGGCTCCTGAGAGCACACCAGCGGTACCAGGCTATACCTCGTATCATGCTTTTTGGCCCCAAAATTCGGGCCAAAACAAAAAGGGAGGGGGAGTGTCCATATTCATAAAGGACACCCACACCTCCAGGTTAGTGGCAACACATGAAGCATCAGAGACCATCCAGGTGCAAATAACCATAGGCAAACCTGCTATACAACTGGTAGCATGTTACAGACCACCCTCCCAATCTCAGGAACTACAGTCAGCCTTCCTGAAGACATTGGAGGATATGAATGTCCCACCACACACCATCATACTGGGAGACTTCAACTACCCTAACATACGCTGGGTGCATTATTCTAGCCCAAACACCCTAGCCCAAGGGTTCACTAAGTCAAATGCAATGGAACAGCTAGTCACCTCTCCCACAGGGGGAGATAATATACTAGACCTGATCATCACAAACATGGGGACAATGTGCTACACACTGGAAATATACCCCTCACTAGTCACATCTGACCACAGGCTAATCACCTCCCCCACAACACAAAAGGCTACAGTGAGAAACCTCTCAAATGCCAACTTTACACTTCTTAAAACTGAGTTGGTATCCTTTAAGCCCACTGGGCCAGTGGAAACCACATCCCACAATGCAGACTCCTTCACAAATGCTTTCTACGGACATCTCCAAGAATGCATGGATCATGCAATCCCAAATAAAACCAAGACCCTCTCCACCAAGGGCAGGCGTCCTGTCTGGTGGACCCCAGCCATGAACAAATTGTATAACAACAGAAGGTAGCTACTGCATGACAGAGCAGAATTCCATAAAGATAAGGCATCTCTGATCAGCACTAGTAGAAAGCTACGTTCTCTCATACAAACATGCAAAGCCAACAATGAGAGGAAAATCGCTATGGACACTACAGATAACCACAAGGCCTTCTTCTGCTATGTTAGACACCTGGGTGGAAACCCTCAGATATGTTCAGAGTTAGTTCACGGTGACAAAAACTACACTGAACACACAGATATTGCCAACATTCTGGCAGACAGGTTCAGTGCAGATTTCTCCCCTGCCTCACCCCCACATGGGGAATTACTTATCCCAGCTGACTGTAACCTCCCTGTCATCTCAGATGTCCAGCTGAGAACCGCCCTCAGCAAAGCTATAAACACAGCATCAATGGGACCCAATGGTATCGCAGGTTGCATGCTATGTGAACTCCAAGAGGAGCTAAACCCGCACATAAAATGCTATTTAACCATAGCCTTACTACAGCATATGTACCTGGACACTGGCATACAGCAACAGTAGTCCCACTCCACAAAGGAGGCACCTCTACAGACCCTGGTAACTACTGTCCCATAAGCTTAACCAGCCTGGTCTGCAACGCTATGGAAAGAATCATTATGGAACTCATACACAGAGACATTGGGGACTTACAGACACTTGATCCCACCCAGTTCGGCTTTGTAGAGGGCAGATCCTGCCTTTTGAACCTGGTTGACCTTTTCAAATCAGTCACTAGAGCCATTGATGAGGGCACAGCAGTCCATACAGCCTACCTGGACTTGGCTAAAGCTTTCGACACAATACCCCACTCTGGCATCATAGACATGTTCAACAGCTTAAATGTAAATCCATATGTCACAAGATGGGTTGCAAACCGGCTAATGGATAGAAACCCTAAAGTCAAAATCACTGGTGCCATGTCAGACTCAGAGCCAGTCACAAGTGGTGTCCCACAGGGCTCTGCCCTGGGACCCCTCATGTTCGGCATTTATTTCTCAGATGTGGAAGCAAACATGGGAGGGTAGTGGCTGACAATGTTCAAAGATGACTGCATACTAGGCGCCATAGTCGATACACCAGCTGACACATACATCCTACAGAAAGGCCTCACTGAACAACTGGTGGCCTTAAACTGCATGCCAAATAATGTATAGTCATACCCTTTCGGAAAGACAAGGTACCCACATATTATCACATAGACATTAACCCACTGAGTACAGACAAAGTAATCAGAGACCTGGGGACACAAATCAATACTGACCTCTCATTTGATACCCACGTTGCCAAAGTGGTTGGATAGACTTCCTACCTTGCCCACCTTATCATGAAGGGATTCACATCCAGATCAAAAGAGGTCATTGTACCCCTATACTCCTCCCTTATTAGGCCCATGACTGTGTACTATGCCCCATTTGGTATGTACCTCACCTGGCACTTGCAACAGCTAGGGGGACCCCATAAGTACCTCACCAGGAGGATCAAGGGCCTCCAACAAATGTCATACGCTGCCAGACTAAAGAAACTCCTGCTCTATTCCATAGCATACCGCCTACTTAGAGGTGATCTGTGCCTGACGTACAAGGCCATGTCCAATCAGGAATTGATGGACATGTTCTACCTCGTAAAATCCAAATCCATCAGAACCACAACAGCTACAGATTTAAACCTCAGCACAAATATGAATAGGACATACTGTAGGGACAGATCCATAACTCAGAGGCTTCCCATACTGTGGAACAGGATCCCAGTTCATGTTAGGCAGAGATCCTCACTGACTCTCTTCATGTGAATTCTTGACGAGTGGATGGGAGATCATAGGTTTACACCAGGGGTCATCTCTGTGTCACTACTAGACAGATGCACAGTAAACTAATGCTATTATGTACAGGGGTCTTCACTGTGTCACTACTGTACAGAGGCGCAATTTTCTAAATCTATTCTATACACTGTCTGCAGATAGCCTAGTACATAACTATGACACTGTGAAACTATATATGTCTATGTATTTCTACATCCCTCTCTATCTATGTATACACATATGCATATTATATATATATATATATATATATATATATATATATATATATATATATATACATACATACATATCTCAATATACATACGTATACACATGATAGATATATATATATATATATATATATATATATACTCCTTTTTAGTTCCACATATGTATACACACAGTAACGTACTGATGAACATCCATTACTGTACAACCTATTTGTACATTGCACTACAACCTACATTGCTATGTGCACATAGCTACCTTCACATACATATGTATGTAGAGCCTTCAGTGACAGTTGCAGTATGTCCCCGGCCCTATGCACATCTTCATATACATAGATACAGACCAATAACACATCTGGAGAGTTCACAGTATGTTGACTATTATACTAGTACTTTACATTACCTGTGTTTGTTGCAGCTGTTTGCATAGGCTTGCAGTTACTTGGCCTGCTGTCAGCCTCTTTGTTTTGTTGTTACTGCTTTTTTTAATTTTTTTATTTCTTTCTCTTTCTCTTTCTCTTTCTCTCTCTCTCTCTCTGTCTCTACCTCCAGAGGGTGCAATGAAAGTATTGCATGTGTGGACTGGGAATACAGGATGCTTTTGTAGGTATCTGCACATGTCCATGTGATGGGCTCTGCACCAATTGTTAGCCAGCATTTACTAATTGCATGCAGCCTGTTGTGTAGTGATTGCAGTTCTCACTGTGATTTCAGGACAGTGCTATAAAAAGGTCTGTTAGGTAGGCGTAGCCCTTTCAGATTATCAGGGTGGGGACCATGCTGGTTTGCTGTGGACACTGTTCTGTGAGTGTAAGGGTTGGTATGTCTCTCATATTTCAGGATGTCTTGTAGACACTGCAATGCATGTTGTTTTGTAAGCTGAGTATTCCTTCTTCCAGTGTCCTCTTCTCCGTGTGTATGTAAACTGACACCTACGACTAGTAATACTGTGTATATGGGTGTGTTTGCTTTCCTGTGGGGATTGTGGTGTAACTGGTATATAGCAGTGGCTCTTGCAATCTGTTGCTATGTCTTCAATATTTGGCCTTTACATTCACTCCTTGTATGCCTGGTAGGTGTCTTTCCTGTAATGTGTTGCTATGGCTTTCCTATTTTCCATTTACATTCACAGCTTGTAATGCTTGCTAAATCTGTTTGGGCAGCAATTCCCTATGTGTTTGTTGTGGTAGGGTGTTACTGCATGCAGTGTGGTCTGGCCATAGTGTGGGCCTTGACACTTACAAGGGTATTTGATCATGCTGCTGAGCAGGCCTCAGATACTCTCAGGTGCATCTTTTATCAGCCTCATGGAATGGTACATATCAGTGGGATACTCCAATGAAATATTCTGATATTCTGCAGTTGTGACTGTGGGTTATTTCGAGCATATGTATTACTACACCATTTGTGACGTGCAAGTGGTGCATACTTTCAGTAATTCATAGTTACCATTGCATGTGTAGTTACACCTTTCTGCCTACTGTTAGTACATTTCACAGCGTGTCAGTGGGGCACAGTTGACATTTGTTTTCATATCAGGGACATCCCTGTAACTCAGTCACATTTGCTATGTCTGGGCTCTTAACTATTCAACTATGGCAGTGTTTATCCTGCTCTGAGTATGCGTGTGGCTTGCCAGATGCTACTGTGACATTATTACCTAGTAGCTACCAAGTAGCATGGCTGTTTCTCATCATACAGTACTATTTTACAAATCCACTAGATTTGACAGTAAATATACATGACATGCTTTGTGTACTAGACTTGCTATATTCCCTTTACATTAATTCCTACCATTTTATGATATATTTCTTTCAGCACAATGTTCTTGTATAGCAGTCATGGCTTAGTGGTAAGTCATGCAGACTAGTGTTTCCAAGGTCCTGGGTTCGAGACTGATGGGGGTATTTTATTTTGCTGCTGAGAAAACTACAGGCCTTGTCATTCAGAGTGACTAAGGCACTTTTAAGCAGTTGTAAGCGGGTTAGCGCTGGTTTGCGCGGAGCACACGCATGCGCACTGCCGCTTAGCTTCGTGCACACACGCTTAGCTAAGCACACATAAACGCACTCCCGCTTACTACTGCTTAAAAGTGCTTACTCTCAAGACACCAGCTATTTTCTTTTAAAGAAAAGAAAATGGGGAGATAGAAAAGTGGTGAAAAAGGGGGCACAAAGAGAGTAGGACAGTAGGAAAACAAGCTCGGGTTTTGCAGGGGGGATGTAGGAAAGGCCCATAGCTGCCCATTTCTTCATCAGCAACAGCTGTGCATATGTTTGTAATTTGGTGTGAAATTTGAAACCTTCCACCCCTGAGAGAGGTGTGAGGACAACAATAATATTTGTTGTACAGCCAGTTGTAATTGCCAGTTTACATGTCCAGCAGACATGTGTGCAAAATGGGCAGCTTATGTATGGGGCGTAATTTTTTTGTGGGTACAGAGTGCCCTTTTTTTTTTTTTAGGTGAGAGTAGTATGTCAGGTACAGGAAGTCAGTATAGCTGGGGAGGTAGGTAGGGGAGGTTAACAGACAAGACAAACAAGATGCATACAGGGGTGGTGTATGACACATGTGGGGGGTTACACAATTGACGGGGACGGATGTTTGGATATCTCAAGCCCATGAGCCCACAGATGGCAACAGTGGAACTGAGATCCCCACCCATGGGCAGTTGCCACTATGCCTTCACTGCCCAGGACGGGGCTGTGCTGGGGGCTGTGTAGGACGGGCAGCAGGCATGCCCGTGAGTTGTGCCACCTGTGCCTCAAGCTGGCGTATGGGCCCAAGTACAGCGTGCCTGATCTCCCTACGCACCACAATCTGGACACTACGGAGGGTGAGTGGATGTTCTCCTCTGGCCATGCTTGCAGAGGGGGGACGAGCCCCATCCCCTGCAGCGCTTCCACCTGCAGGTGGCACAGGGCCACCGGAGGAGGGTCCGGCCTGGGCACTACTGCCAGGTGCCCTCGCCAGCTGAGGTGGGAGAGGTGGGTCCGCTGGAACCCGCCTTCCCTGTCGTCCTATGTTTTGCATTATTTAATGACAGTTTGGGTTAGTAATGTGCAATACCATTCACAATTAGTTTTAACAGCATGCATTAGTATTCCCATTAACCAAACACCCATAAATTCAAGCCGTTGAACAGCAAGCATAACACATGCATAATTTGAACAACAATACACAATCCAACAACATGCAGGGTTGAGTCATGGCAACAGGCCATCAGGTTTGGATGTATGAACAGGGCACATGCATCAACGTACATGCAAATATGTATGAACCAACAAGACAATTGTCCAGGGGAGTTAATTGTGAATACACATACCCATTTCACGTGGAATGGATTATTTGTGGTTATAGGGTAGGGTGAAGAAATATTTCATTAACAACTTCAAATACCTATACATATGCTGTACATTTCTACTAGTTGCAGATATATACACACTACAGGTCTGACTACAGTTTCCTATGTGTAAACTTATGCATGTTGGTGATAGGAATTTTACTGCTACATCAATATACATTTAATTTTTATTCATACACATTCATATCTGGCTCTGTTCAGCTACAGCATCCTGCTACATTTGCTTTATATGGCTCTAGACAACTGTCGATGTTTGGTATTTCATACAACCATACTATCTGCATATTGCAAACTGAGAGCAACATATCCAGATTTTGGGACACACATTCCAGCTTCAGTACTTTATTCCACACATTTCGCTGTTTGGTTGTGCCTGTCACATTCATTTCATTCTGTACTGACTGCAGTATACTTTATTCAGGAGTTATTGCAACTTTATTGGTGGATTCATACCTCTTTCTCAAACTCTCACTTTGTTTTATTTTTACAGTTCGGGATGGTACTTAATTCTAGGCTTTATTGACATGTTTTACTTGGTTATAACAATCCTTTCCAACAGTCTCACTTGTGTCATGTTTCAGAATTTAAACAGGGATATATTTCACACGTGTTTTACTCAGCTTGTGTAGCTGTAATTTTCAGCCTGCTGCAGGTTATGTACTATTATATTACAGGTGGAACATCTTTATTTCAGACTTGTTTCATTTTTATTTTTGGATTACAGGCTACATCACACATGTAATCGCACAGTACTAGCAGAATCTCTCTTGCACTGTTTACTTGCACTTTATATTAATAGGCGACTACACTGCACTCTTGTGCAAGCTGTCATACTTATATTTTTTAACAGTTACAGGGAGAGAATTACTAACCTGCCTGGTGGCGCAACAGCACAAGCCTATCAGCATAGGCTCGACGATTCGCAGAACGGACACCTGCAGCTGCAATATAAATTAAGTAATATTGGAATACACATCTCCATAATATCAGCTAGGTTAACTTTCTACATAAATAATTACATGTAACTTACTCAGTAGTGGGGCATTGGGCATTTGCCGGGCCTCCTGGATCCAATGGTTCAGTTGGTCCTGCTTCCGTCACTTCAGGTCCGCATGATGGTGACGGACCTGTTCACCAGTCCTTGGTATTCCTGTGGCACTGGTGAGATCATGTGCCAACCAGTCCCACGCCTCAGCCTTGTATGCTCCCCACAGGACCTGGCCCTGCATGAGTTGGGCCTCATGATCATGGACGAGGAGCCAAACCATATATTTGGACTCCTCAACGCCTCACCTCTGTCCTCGGAAGCAACTACCCTCTCCTACACTTGCCATCCTGACTGCAAATCGGTTCCACAATCTGTTATGCTGTGTATTCCCACCTATGGGGCTTATATATGCCATTTTTCCCGCACTTATCTGTGATTGGCCATTTTGGAAATATATCAGCTTCACAAAACCTGCTTTGTCATGCTTCTCTTTCCATTCATTCCTATATATATGCTATTACTGCATTTCTAAGAGCAACTGTCATGGCTTAGTGGTTCAGTACTTTGACTATGGTGCATGGTATCCTGAGTTCGAGCCTGACCATTGCTTTTTATATTTTATGACTGTCTACACAGGCTAGGAGGTGTGTCTGTGTAAAGACAGTTTTGATACAGCTTGCTCAACGTTGCCCATCGGTTAGCTTGTTGGCGCGGTGCGCAGCTGTCAGCATGCATATTACACTCAGCTCAGCTACGGGCACACAGTTTCAGCATGTTAGAACTCTGCTCAACCCCGGGCACTCATTTTACACCTGTTAAACCACTGCTCACCTATGGGCACTCATTTTACACCTGTTAAACCACTGCTCACCTACGGGCAGATGTACTCAGCTTGTTAGAGTGTAGCTCAGCTATGGGCACTTCTGACATTTGTTTTTTTTTTTCACACATTTCTTCATAATACATGGCCCATTTCATTACATTTTACATAAAAATAATTTTATACATGTACATAGATGTCAGGGAATTGTTTCGTGCTTATTTCACTAGGAATAAAAATTGATGTTGTGGGGGCTCGAACAATGACTGACTCCTCTTCAGCCGACGTCTCTACCGCTACGCTATTGCTTCTTGGCTTACTTTGCATATTTAGATCTTATATGCTTTTCCACTGACTGCTAACTGTGGCTTAGCGACGGGCACGCCCGCGCAAACGAGAGCACTCACGGGCAAACATCTTTAAAAGTTATAAAAAAATATATAACATGTTCATTTTTACATTTTATGTTAATAGTCTGTGGGGGCATGTGTTGTGTTGTGTTTATTGACATTTACACGGACTCTGTCATGGGGGTTTACTTTCGGGACTGTTACTCTTCTGGGGGCATGTCCGTTTGCAGGGCTCGCCCTACGGACACGCCCCCTACTGTCTTACATGGACCGTGTTAGCCTTGGGTGTGAGTCAGCATGCCCTCATGAATATGCATGGCATGCTGACGTCACACCGTTTAACTGCAGCCTCCGTGTAAGCCTTGTAACTCTTACACGGAGGCTTCGTGAATCCTGCCCACTAACTTATTTCCTCTTTGCAGTGTACAAATACCAAGTTCATCTTTTAGTCATACAAATGACTAAAAGGTATTTTCCCATTATACATGCATGACATTTACCTGTAATAAAGTCTGAATGAAATCTGTAGTAAGGGATGCAATGTTCTGGTAATGACAACACCTTTTTATGGTTCATGCAATTATAGTTTTGTCTACTGTGCATTTCATTGTGTATACTCTTCCAGCTAAATCCCAGTACATAAAGGAGTTTCATTGTTGCCCCCAATATATCAGAACTGGTGTACAAAAAGTAGGAATTTATGTCTTTCTTGATAGGAAAGATTACCTGAGAGGTATTTCGTAAACAGTGTGCCATTTCTAAGAGCAGCAACAGCAGCATGAGAGAAATTACTTTCTCTAAGGAGAAATGCTTATTATCATTTATTCACGCATTAGCTGGGATAACTTTGTAAATGAACTGATCTCTGCCACAGGGGCAAAATCAAATACAGTAGACAGAAAGAAAATCATGCATCAGGCTTTCAGAAAGTGAGAAGAGCCTGCTTACCAAGAAAACCCCATGCAGACAAACATGCAGGAAAGAATGAAACTCTATATGGAAGGGACAGATGAGATTCAGTGCATCTCTGGAATATCAGTGGAGAAGGTGTCACCTTTGTTACCATCTGTTTGCCATTTTTTAGCAGTGCTTGGGTGGCTTTTACCACTGTCATTTATAAACAATGTCTGATTTTTGTCTCTTACTCCTGAGTGCTGTCTGATGCAATTACATCATTATCTGTGGATTGTCATTTGCCCCACACTAAGAAGCAATCATTGTTCTGTACGTCCTTGTACCACGGTGGATTTTTGTACAAGAAACTGGTGTAAACTAGCTTTTACCTGCATCATTTCTACACTAATAATTCTATTTTCAAGATTTGACATAATAGCAATGTGAAATTACTAGGTGTCTCCATTGGGGATGCAGTCTCCATACTGATTTAAACAGTGGGTTTTATCACTCAGCCAAGAATAGGCCTTCACATAACCAACTTTCTTACCCTTTTGCAGGTACTTAAGGTTCACAATAGACTTTAACAGTGCCTGTAACCTCCAGCTTCTACTGTCAATTTATTTGTGCCACTAATCTTTTATGGTATGGCTTGCAGTTATGGAGTGTCACTGGACTGTACTCTCACTATCCTAGCATACTACTGCTCTACTGTGGTGGCTTCACTGACATGTACAGTAAACTCTCGGTTAACCACCCACCATGGGGACTGGTAGATCTGGATAACTGTACTTTCTGGTTGCTTGAGAGTTACTATTAAAATAGGCCTGGCTAATACTGTACTGTATACTATTTGTTTGGTTTGACATGTTCGTTGGTTGGGGAGAAAGGGAATTTATTCCTATCTTCCTTTTTAAAACTCAAACTCTAAAAAGTAAGGTATGTTTCTGGGGGGGGGGGGGTGTCAGAAAGTGCAACACATGAAAACTGTACTGTATTTCTTTGATTTTTTTTTTCTGGTTGCTTGACTTCTGGTTAACTAAGAGTTTACTGTATGTGCACTGTTTATACTGTGCCTAGAAAAAGCAGAAAATCTCAGCACTCCAAGCTCATAGACTTACCCTGTTTAGTCAGAATCCTGTTGCAAATAAAAGTACTGTTTTCATTCGCCTAAGGGTTTCCCCAGCTGAAAATCATAACAAAAAAAGATTAAGAGACAGCTGTATTCACTCAAATATCAATAAGTAGCTAACATCCCACTTGTCACTGTAATGCAATTCATTAATCAGAGGACTACTACTTCATAAAAATGTTTCAAGGCTTTTTTTTATTTGTTTTTTTCCTTTGTTTTCTTAAGTTTATGTGCTATATATACATTTTTACTTTCATCCTCTTATATTTTCTGCCCAATCTTATTGTGTAAACATAGATGAAGTGGGCACAACTGTTGAAACATACAGTTGAAAACAACTTTCCTGTGTGGACAAGGCAACAAAAACTTCAGCCAAATGTACATTAGTGGAAGTTTCAAAAGCTATTATTTTTTTTTCCTTGCTGAGTTTTGTCCCACAAACCCCTTACACTTGGGACTATACACTTGATACTTACTAATTTTGAAATCTGGTATCACTGCACCTCAACACTGAAAGGTAAAAAAACCCTTGCAGTGACCCTTGTCTTCTGACCTGCTAGCTCTGTGGCATAGAGGATTAAAGCCCTGATTGTGGCCCCAAGATTTAATAGAAATGCAGGCACTACAAAAGCTAGCTGGGATGACAATAATTGGTTACACGCTAAGACATTCTCCCTTGCCAACCAGCAAATTCACTCTCTTTTGATAGATTTTATACACCCAATACAGAAATGTGTCACAATGGGGTGCATTCATCACGATAGTGGGCATGTGTCACTGGGCCAGTATTATGGATTACTCACTGTCACAAAATGGTAGCACAGATGCAGCCAAGCAATAATCATGGCATATATGCTGGATGACAATTTCGTATGACCAGCTCTCACCACACAGGGAACAAATGGCCTGATAAGGCAATGGGTGGGACTGAAGGTCGGCAGGTACCGGAAGAAAACTGAAAAAAAAAATCCCTGCTCATTTTCCTTTGCTGATTTGGCCATTGGGCAATCTGAAGCATGCCTTTATTTTCTTACTACATACCTGCATTTTTGAACAGAGTTGGTACTTCCTGTAGAAGACAAAACAGTCACTGAATGTGTTTTACCTAGTGTATGTATTAAGTTCACACCTGCACTGTAAGTCAAGTTGTATTTCTATGCTATATACGTAGCATGAGCCTTATCCCAGTAAAGGTTTTAGGCTTTCCATCTGCACAGTTCTGGCTCATTGTAAATTCTGTGCTTTTCCTGAATGTTGATGAATCCCACCAAGAAGATGAGATCACTCTGTTGTGATGATGGCTATAAGGTCACTGTAGCTTCTGCATGCCACGTGAGCATTTCTACATGCAGACTGTTAAGTGTTGTTACATGTTTTGATACCTATCAGTTAAGGGCAGTAGAGAATTAGTTCTTAGGTTCATATTATGTTCTTGATCCAGTGGGCTATCTGTAGCCTAGCCAAAGATCCCACTTTTCTTTTATCAAAACATGAATTACTACCGCATCCTGACTAAGTTTCAGCTACACCACCTAATTTAGCATTGGCTCTGAAGGAGTGTTAGGCATTAAAAATTCTGCATTGTGGGGGTGCTTTTACCGTTCTGAAACCATGTGCATCTATCAATATTTTCAAGGGTTAAGAATGCTTGTAATAATGACATTTTGTTTAGGCTTCTAGCACTGAGCAGTGCTAGTTTTAAATAATTGTGATTGTGACTGGCTTTATAGGAAATTTGAAGAGACTAAACTTGTCTAAAAAAGTCACTCCTTGGTGGTGGTGGTGGGGGGGGTCTTGGCAAATATACAGAAGCCAAGAGGCAAGAGATGCAGACCATCCCAATAAAGCAGCTGAAGCTGTCAATCATCTCATCCCGGTGTGAAATATATTAAGTCCCCCTGCAGTGACACCAGTAGTCAAGCCAATCAAGCCAATAATCAAAGTCAATTAGTGTAGTATCATTCTGGAGATGGTAGCATACAGCTCAGTAGAAGTTTCACTCCCTTTCTAGATGCATATTCTATGATCTTCATTATGTTCCTCTTCATAGGATCCAAAAAAGATGCATCTCAGGTCAATCACTCCAATGTATGCAATGATCAGGTCATGTGTGTACCTGGGATGAAGGAACTTGAGGGATTTAGTGACACTGCATATCGTAGCTCCTGAGAGGCAATTGTTACCCTATCTTTGATATACAGATGCTCCACTCACCAGGCAGAGCAAAGTATGGAGTCACCTATAACCAGCACACTGCCAGATGAACTAGTCTGGCCTTGCTGCCTTAAGGGCTTCTGTGTGTTAGCTGTCTGATCGTTAGTGTCTATATTTCCTAAGGTGTCGGAGTGAGCTGTATATTGGATATGACCTGTTGATGTTGGGTTGCATGTAGGAGGTAAATTTGAGGGTTTAGGCTGAGGCCTAGTCTTCAGAGTCCCGGAAGGCTTTGGTGAAGATTTTATTAATGGTATTAGCCTAAGACAGCTTAGAGCATGTAATCTTTGGATGTTGCATTGATGCAGGTGGGGGTAAGGCAGTGTCAAGCTCACTACATGTAGAGAGCTGTGAGAGGGCACCTCCAGTTGAGTTAAGTATTTACACCTCTAGCAGATAAGAGTCATGTGGGTTTAATAGGAGTTCATTAACAGTGACATAAGGCAGTTCATACAATGCCTCAGGATTCCAAGTGCTACAAGTTGTATGATGGGAGTATTTGCTGACTCTCCATGATGACCAGTCCTCTGCTAGATTTAAACTAAGTGAGAATCTAAACATGGGCTGTAGAAATATTAAAGCTATGGAAGTTAGTCAGACTGGTTTTATGTTCAGTCTAAGCCCACACTGCTCAGTGCAACTGGTACTCAGGTTACACAGACCACTGCAGCTAAGAGGAAGCCCCCACAACTCAACGTACAAGCAATTTTAATGAAGCAGAAATGGATAGGTATCTGACCAATGTTACAAAAAGGTAGTCTTCATGCAGTTGCCCCATGGAAATACCCCCACCACCATTGCACTGCATTAAGTGCAGATCCACACAGTAAAGACAACAAATGGAAAAGAGAAGAAACAATGAAAACTAGGTAAAATCTGAAGACCAAGTTCCTAAAGCACCCAGGACCTGCAGCAATTTGTCTAACACTCACTTTAATTAAATCACAACTGATTCTAAGATGGCTTCCATCCTGGCCAAGCAGAATCACTTAGGGCAATGGTTTAAAAGGAACAAAACAGTATTGTACAAAACAAATAGCTCAAAGTGGCTAAAGTGCAACCAGCAATATCAAGTAAGGCATTATTAGCTAAAAATTACTAAAACAACAGAAAAAGTACAGGCAATGCAAAACTGTTCAAAACACCTAAAAAGTATACAGTAGTAACATGCAATAGAGAAACAGCTCAAAATGACTGGAATAGCTTGTCAACTTAAGTGCAGAGAATGAAGACGTACTTTCTTGGCTTTCTCTCAACATCTTCAATGAAGCAGCTAGTTAAACAAGAAGGACCACATGGCTCACCTCCATGTAGTCTCTTCAGGAAAACAAAAGATGACATGGGCCCCAAATAGTAAATACAACAGATGAAAATAAAATAACCAATGAAAACTAGGTGAAATCTAAAGTTTAAGCAAACTAAACCACTCAGAACCTGCAGAAATTTGTTTAACTCTCATTTTTCTAAGATAGTTTCCACTCCTGGCCTAGCAGATTTACTCAGAGGACTACCCCAACTGCCAGTTATCAGTCACAAGTAGTGTCAGAAGCAGTTTTTAGAGGTGGCTTCATTTCTGTAATCACAAAATGTACCATCTCAGATTCAAAAGTGCAATCTCTCCAATAACTGGATTTTTATTTTTCTCTACCAGTCTGCTAGGTGTTCTTTAAAGGAAAAACTGAAAAAAAAATGTTTTTCAGCAAACCTTGAACTTTTCTTGCATTGCTAATGCCTCTGTATCAAAGTAAATCGTTAGTGTTACTTTCTAATTTGTTATACCCCAAAATGATCTGAAGGAGGCTGCCATGGCTAGCATTATTTTGTATTACAGTCAATGGCTTTGCCTTCCTCATGTCATGTTAGACGGACAGAGTGAAATCTTTAAGTTGAGGGGATCATTTGCTGTAGTTTTCTCTCTTATCAGTTGACAACATTGCTGTGATTGCTTATTTTTCAATCTGCATTTTTAATTACTTTGCTTACTTTGATTTTCATTAGTGGCCATCTCTGTTGCAGCATTTTAAGGAATGTTTAAATGACAGGCTTGAAAATGCAGCTCAGCTAATTTTTCTTTTCAAAGTGACAACTGTGGTTCGGTGTTCAAGTGTGAGAAATCTGAGCCATGTGATTAATAGGTGTTACTTGGGCTGAGATGGTTTGCATTGCATTCAGTTTTAAATATTGTAGATAGAATTAAAGTAGTTGATGTTAATCTTCATTCCCAACTCCAGAAGAAACATGCACTTTTGCAGAAATTAGAGAGTAGAAAAAAATGCAAAATCAAAAAATGACAGAAGGTAATAAGAGTTAGATTAACATATTTGCTTTCTTTTTGTGGCGCTGGGTTTTATTACAGGGAAAGATATTTGCATCAGAAAACTTAGCTTGAAAGCCCTACCTTTGTTCAGATTCCAGGCTGCTCTATTTATCTGAGGTGTGATGCTGGCAAACTGTAACTAATAAGGCACATTTAAATGTCATTGTTTTCTTAAAGGCTTTGTTGTTGCAATAAGTTACCTAACTTAATTAGTGTGCCACTCAATAGCTGTTGTGATGTAACAGATGGCACAGATGCAGGAAAGGCAAAATATTTACTAAACTATGTTTTTTTATGTATTTAAAGTGTTTAGTCTTGGATTACAGGGAAGGAAAACCACTTTTTGGAAAGAAAAACTTGACTTTTGGGTGGAGTTCTCTTAAATTACTTTGAAATTAGTTGGATGATTCCATTCAAAAGAAAAAAGTGTATTTGCATAAACAATATTATCCATAAAGCCTTATACAGACAAGCACAATTACAAACAGAATTCTGAATCTGTGTGTTATACATAAGACACACACACACACACACACACACACACACACACACACACACACACATACACATGCATGCACGCACACACACACACACACACACACAAATATATATATATGTGTGTGTGTGTGTGTGTGTGTGTGTGTGTGAGAGAGAGAGAGACAGCAATCAACAGAATTAATACTGTCAAACTGACTACAATGGCAATGTAGTATAATGTAGCTCTTTCATCTAGTTAACCATGCTTATATAAGTAAGTGTCAATGTGTGTCTTGAGTGTCTTTGTGCAAGCACAACCCAACAGATAGTTTAAAACTGAGTTCACTTTCAATATTTAGGTCAACATTAGAAGTTTCATAACTTGTGAAGCACTTGTTCTACGTTGCATAAATATTTGAACGGGATGCAAGATAGTGGAGTTAAGAAAGCATACTAAATTTGGCAACAAATGAATGGTCGGTTCATGGTACATAACATGGAAGAAATGATGAGTCAAAACACATTCCCACAGCCAAATATGAAAACAAAACTTTTGTTAACTTCTAGTATACAAAATCACTGATGTAAGCTTTTTTGTATGCTATGTAAAAATTATAAATCAGCAATTCAAATGTAATGGTAATTTTTAAAGGAAACAAATGATTTTCTGTGGAGTAAATTAACTGTGTAATAAGAATACTAATAAAAAAAAAGTATGACAGTGCATTGCAGTTGGCACCTTGGCAACAGCCGGCTACAATGTGACTGAAAAAAGATTCAGGGAAGTTTTATTCATCAGACTGAAAACTAGAAAAAATATGTCCAAAGACCATAAAATAAAACAAAAAATAAATAAATGAAACAAAAAAAGATTTAAAAAAAGCACTCAGGAGAACTCAAACTTGAGTCAAAGCACTTATTTTAATCTTTTATGAAATCACTTTGTAATGTTTTATCAAATTATTAGAATTATTAAATTATCAAGTTATTAAAAAATAAGCTGCAATGGCACCTGGCATACAGACACATTTGAATCTCTGTATTGCACTGAAATGTCAAGTTTCTACTCAAAGTACAAGACTCACACATTAATTTAAAGCAGAATTATTAAACCATAGTTGTTATACTCATATAGCCGAGGTGGTGCAGCGGTTAGTGTTGTCGCCTCACAGCAAGAGGTTCTCCCGTTCGATTCTCGGTTGGAGCGCCTTCTGTATGGAGTCTGCATGTCCTCCCCACAGTCAAGTGATGTTAAAGATATGCAGGTAGGTGTGAGTGCGAATAGGCGTGCTTCTTTGAAGGTTGGGCATCGGGCTGGCAACTCGGCACCATAAAAATCCACTGCCAATCATGAGCGGACCAGAGTTCCGCTGTGGCGACCCCCTAACCAGGAAAAGCCGAAAGTTAGTTGCTCTACTCATATTTCACAACACTATGAGAAGTTTAAATTAACACATAGCAGTTTAGCTGTAAAGAGAAAAACTTTGATAGCAAATCTCTATGCATCTTATCTAATGTGTTCATTTGAAATTTTATGGGCATGACCCATCTGTGTTACTATAACTGTGTGCAAGAGTTCAACAGTACAAACCAATAAAAATGCCAGTCATGGCCTTGTATTACTTGTTAAGAACCACTTGCAGATCTTTAATTGCAGCCACAGTTTCAAATACACTGTAATGGAAGATGGGAATCTATATAAATTATTTGGATACATACTGCACTGAAGAAGTAATATGCTGAAACGCAAAACCTTATTTTTTGTTAAAATAAATAAAAACACTTAATAACAACTAATATTTCTGCAGGGAGCACAGCACCCCCCCCCCCAACATCCCTGATGATTTTTATATAGGATTTATATCAGATTATCAAGTGTTCAGAAAAGCAAAGGTCATATGGTCGAGACCATATCATTGACTTTCCGGTAACTCAAACACAGCAATAACAACAAAATCTGTGTTTTCAGGAGGCAAGCCCCACTGCTAATTATATATACCAAATTCAAGACCACACTACAATGGGGAAATTGGCAAATACCGTGATCCCCACTGTACCATGAAATATACCACAACTCTGAGATTCTAAAATAGTGGGGAAAAGGACAAACTCCATTAGCTCAATGATCACCAATCACTGAAAAACACACTCCACATGAAAACAATCAGTATAAATGAATGGAGCATATCACTTCACTTACACTGATAACATTCATCATCCTACACTTATATGAACACTTTGCAGCATTTAATCAACTGATAATTGATCAGATGCTGAAAAGTAAAGTACACCTACACACTGAAGGACTGTAAAGTGCAATACGCAAACTGTGCAATAATTCAGTCTAATCATAGATGTGTTGCTATTGTTTCAATTTTACTTTGACAATATTACCTTCATATTGTTCCTTGTCTTCCTTGACTCCTGTTCTGGGATGGGTGTGGGTCACTGCTGTCCTACTTTACTTATAAATTGCTACTTATTAAATTTCCACTGTGATATTTTATTAATTTTTCTCTATCTATATGTGCAACTGTTTCCTGCATTGAGAATAAAGCATTGTAATTTCATTCAGCTACACTGCTGTGTAGTTCTGAATGGCAAAGTTTTCTTTGACTTTGACATTTGACTTGAGATAAGGCAACATTGACACAATGAGCATAATCCTGGAAGGTGGAATTGTTGCCCATTTTCATATTGTTTCTGATAGTTTCTTCAAAAGCTAAAAAATACAGCACTGCATTTAGTCATGAGTGAGAATGAGTGAGAAAATGAGGTATAAAATGGTACAATTTCCCTTGAGTGGCATAACTTGCCCTTAGAATTAGATGGGCTACAGAATATGTTGGTTTGACTTTTGTAGACACACAGCGGTCAAATTTAAATTGGTGCCTACTGTATCCACTTGTCAGTATTAGTTTATATAATATTATTGTCAGGTTGATAGGTTTAAAATTGTCTGGGTCTGATGGGAGCTCCAGCTTTGTGAATTGGTACGTCTTGTGAATGTGAACATCTTTGCTCTCTTTTATATTGCCTTGTCTGATTTTAAGTGTTGATTAAAATTTATTAGTTTTTAGAACATTTTTATTCCAGCCGTGGTGGTTCACCAAGGAACGCATTTCACTTGTTACTTTCTTTTCTATCAGTGCCTTTAGCAGTTAACCAGAGAGTGTTTTTAAGTAATAGTTGCTGTATCTGTAGTTGTATAATGGCTATTGCTTCCAGATGGCATAGCACTCTCACTTATGCCTGCACAATGTTTTTCTGCAAGTGCATTTATTATTCCCTGTGGCTGAGTGATCACATCACTATTTACAGATAACATATTACCCTTCACATTTTTTTTCCTTTCAATTTTCTGATGTGATTAAAGAATACCTTATTATAGCTTTAAGCCTTTGTGATCAAGCTGAGTTCATAGTTTGTTGAGTGGGGTAGAGCACTGGTCCATGTGGACCATTCTGTGGCTAAGCTCACGAGTGCAACTCAATACTCAAAATGAAAAAGGTACAAGTTAGGCAAGAGCAAGCTAATACAAGAATGAAAACCATCATAAAATTTCAATAAGCAATCTTCAATTGAGGTTGCTGCAAAGAGTAAGCGATATATTTGTTAGAAAACACTAAAGTAAGATCTAGTACATCTGAGATACAAAAAACAGTTGCTATACTTTATTTAATCTAGGCTTGTTTTATAAATAATTTTTAAGCAATGTAGGCCATCATTTTTCTGTTGCATAGCTTAGTAATTTTGTGATTCTGTCAAAGGTTTTTCAGCACTAATTTGCTAGCAAGTGTTCTCACTCCCACAGTCTAGGGACAATTAGAATGCAGTCCTAAAAATGAGTAGCCCCATGCCTGGGTGGAGGGGTGAAAACAGTCCCTGGGCTGAGGAAGTCCTAACAATAGAAGAACAGGAGATTTGAAGGTAGCAGGGCAAGGTGGCTGTCTCGACAGTTCTGGAAGCATGGGAAATAAATCAGCTCAAGGTCTGCAGAAGGCACTAATTGTTGGCAAGAGTGAGAAAGAAAATATCAATTGAAAGGAGGAAAGAAGGAATCTATGTGAATTAGTTGAGAGAATATTAGAACAGTGCAAAGGGTAGGATAGGTATATAAAGATGGAGAAGATAAATGGTAAACGATATGGAAGAAGAGACTTGCTATGCTATGCATCATACCACTCAAGTGCACAGATCTTCACAGAATATCCAGATTTTTAGTCCATTTTTCAGAAATTGAGGTTTTCTAGAAAATCACTGGCAAATGACTGAAGATGGAAGTCAGAAAATAATGATGGACATTTGAGTTTTAGACTTCACTCCCATCAGAAAATTCATGTTAAACCTTTTATTCTATCAACTTTCTAAGTTTTAAGAGCAATATTTAAACATTTTACCTATTCTTGGACCTTTGTCCCCCATTATTTATGGCTCTGTCCAGATTTCTTTGCCTTCATCTCTGGTTTTGTTAATATATAATCCACAAACCAGCATAATCAAGCAGAAGGACAACTAAATCACTTTATCAAGAAGTTAGTGCTTTCATTTCTGTTAAGATTGAGAAACGTCTTCAGACAAAACAACAAATTTCAAAAATCTTCGTAAAGGTTTACTTTAACATCTTAAATTTGTGGATTGTAAACATTTGTTATTCATATATGGCCTTACCCATGGTTCGGTATTATTGGATTTTTAAGAAATTTGTGCCTTTTTCTTTAAATCTGATTTTGATTGGGGATGATGTGACTCCATAAACCTTTAAGAGGGATTTTCAAAATTTGTTGTTTTATCTGAAAAAGTTTCTCAATCTTAACAGAAACAAAAGTGTCCTTCTGCTCGGTTACGCTTGTTTATAGATTTAAGTTTGTCTGTCTCTTCATCAGTTTGTTAATAGTATCTATGAAATTTATTGGCAGGTCTAAAACCATGCTGTGTTGGGATCAGGAGCTTTTTCTGAAGAATATATTGAATAAGTTGCTTGTGAATGTACTTCTCCAGAATTTTTGACAAAGGGAATAATATGGCAAGTGGTCTGAAATTGGGCTATATCTGATGAGACTCCTTTATGAAGGGAGATGATGAAGATTTTTTTCATAGAGAAGGAACATATAATTCATTGATAGATCTGTTAATTAGAATAGGCACAGGACAAGCTATGGAACCGGCAGCCACCTTTAAGTATTCTGCTGGGAGATTATCTACTGAAGGAGACCAATGTTTCAGTTTAAGAGTAAGGTATAAAATCAATGAGAAAGAAGGAACAGCTATGAGCTATACAGAGCAGGGAAGGAATTGGGTAAGGTGGGTAAGTGGCAATAAGGTAAAGAAGAAAGAACAAACAACATTAGGGAAGGAGAGGCAGACAGGCAGGAGAAAGGAGGCATAGGCATCAAAGCTATCTAACTGAAGGGCACATAGAAGGCAAGTTGCACTCGAGGATGGAAACTGGAAGATTACCTATGTTAATGAAAAAGCTATGGCAAGATGGGGAGAAGCTCATGCAAACACAATAACATAAGGTATGTAAGTCATGATCAGCAGGATAGGAGCTCCTGGAAGGTTTAAGGCTTAATTAAGGGATTAAAGGATACCCTTCAGTTAATATAGCTGTACCTATGATTTAGAATATTTACAGATGGTTAGCAATAGCTCGCTCATGCTCACACACACACACACGCGAACACACACACACACACACACACACACACACACACACACACACACACACACACACACGCGCGCGCGCGCGTGCTAAGATCCTTTGGGTCACAAGGAGTCAGAGTCTCTAAACAAGAACAGGTAGATAATTAACAAAATAATAAAATATATGCTTTTCAATCATTGCATTTAGACTGTAATAACTGGATGTTACATAAAATGTGCAAGCTAGTATGGTGACAACAAATGGAGGATTTAAGTGTTAGTAGAAACTGGTCATCAGCTGGATGGCGAAAGACTTATTGGTATGATAATGTCTTAATGAATATAACAGCTGGACTGCACAGGCTTATTTATATTCAGCTGTATAATATAACATCCTAGTTCATATTATAGTTTTTTGACCATAAGCACTTGAGGTACAGTTGTTTTTGTTGGTGATTTGTGTTTTGAGACATGTAGTCTGAAGCAAACATGATGGATCCAGATTGTACTTTGGTGCACACGGACAGAACAGAATACATCTAATCTAAAATTGCCTGCACATATGATTATCCAGGGTTGTGTTAAGGGAATAATAAACTGGGTATTCCAGAAATTATCTGCTAATGTAATATAAAATGTGAGAATAAGTGATGTGATTATGCTAGGCACACTTTTAAATGCTAGCTGAAAAAGAAACGAAGAGCTTAATGATACACGTGTGTTTGTTCTTTGGGATGCTTTATAGTTGGGCTGCACATATACTAAAACTCAATAAAATGACAGTAATAAAACTGTGGGGCAGTTTGGTGGCTCAAGCACTGAGGAAGCGAAATGAAGCAAACAGTGAGTGTGGGAGTGGTAAGAGGAGGAGAGCATGTAATAGATGGCAGACAGAAATGATAAAACCTTATTTAATGAAATGCAGTGGAGAGATGGATGGCTAAGGGCAAAACCCAAACTATGCAAGCTTTGGCCCCTAAAATCATTCATTCAGCAGCAGATATGTTATCAAAAAGTGAGACAAGTAGAATCATCATCATAAGCTTGTCAAAATTAAACCATCTAAGGCCATAGTTTTCAGCGCAGCCCCCTGATGTGCCATGGGCACTCCCTGATGATGTAAGAATGTCAGTAGTTAAATGAATGCCTACAAAACACAGCAGTGCCCCTAAAGCTGATGAAACAAACAAAAGTCATTTAATGGTTTACAGCACATAACAGAAAAGCACTAACTTCAAAACACGATGAATCTGTCTAGTAAAATAAATAATAAGGAATGTCACCTGTTAGTACCTTTATAGAATGCACTGCAGGTTTCCTCAGAGGCAGGCTAATGTACACTACTTGCAAACACTCTGCCATCATTATCACTGTATACAAACAGACAATACTTAAGAATCAATTAATTATAGAACAGTACATGAGAACAGAATCACCAAAACAGCCTTTTAATAGTTGAAGTAATTACAAAACCTGAGAGAAGCTAATCTGTAATAATTTAATGTCTCAGTGATACTCAAAAATATAAAGTATTTTAAGCATGCTACCTTTCTTCATGTTGCTACTATCTTGAACTACAGTTTAAGCAAGAAAACCATCCTAAGTTTTGAACATGCTCTAATGTTCTTCAAATCGTTGAATATTTCAGTACAGAAATGGCATACGTTTAGAAACATGTTGCTGGTAATGCCAATATTAGCAAGCACAGCAGAAAAAACATGAAATATGAGAAAGGAAAGAGACATGATAAACTTTAAATATGGATGAGGAAATTTGTTTTGCTGTCTTGTCAGTAACTTACAAAGAGCAGAGACAGTCTGAGCCATTGGCATCTGTAATAAAAGGGCAAATTAGGAGTGCCTTGGCCCTAAAGATGCTGCACAAATGAGATACTTTTCTCTTTTTTAACTTTATAAGCAAATTGAGGATAATAGGAATTGGAAGAAATGCACAGTATAGACTCCCAGGCTCAAAATAATGAAAAAGATATTGATGACCATGCCTGGCTGTGAGGAAGCCTAGAGTAAAGCAGAACAAGTTGTTGATTTAACTCAAACAAATAATCACCTTTTAGTGGGCCAAATATTTCAGTTATTATGAGTAAGACCTTCTTCAGTTTTCACTAATTAGAGGCAGATTTGCCCTGCCTAAAGTATTTGCTAGACTATTTTCCTGACTTGGAATGTCAATGTTTTTTAAAGTTAATTCAATTTGAATTGCCTGCACTCAACACTCAGATTATAGATCATCCACAAACAGGATAAGAATGGTTATTTCTGTTTGCTGATACATCAGACCAGTATAGTATTACCTAGACAAAATTCAGCGTTGACTTGAAAGGTGTTGTGGCTAACAATGCAGCCAACATCTCTTCAAAGTTGCCTTAAAGATCATTGAGGGATGAGAGGTGTGAGATGGAAGGACAAAGCACTTGAAATGGCAGATTCGAAATGCTTATTGTCTCCTTCTGTCCTCATGCTGAAGCAATATTATGTAATGTAATGCAAAATAAGGTATTGCTCTGAGATTTAGACTGCAGTCCTTGACTTTTGAGATTATGGAGAGAACTTTTCAAGTATCACCCATGGTGTCTAGTGTGAGTTCTTTAGACACCAAATCCCCCACAATAACCCTACCCCAAACAAGGTGATATCTGATGAAAGATTTTTATGTTGTATGTCTCAAAACAAAAACTGCTAACTACAAAGGTATGTCTCAAGGATATGAGTATATATCTTCCTCTGATTTCTTGTTTTTTTTTATGCCAGTTTGCACAAGGAGAAGACACAACAGCGCCTCATAACATTCGGGCTTGGAGTTCCTGGCTTCTAGAATATGTTCTTCCATTAGTTTTAGACCTTGTATAATAATTCCATTGCCAACAGAATCTGAGTGCCATTAACCAGAAACAAACTTTTGTTGTGCTCGTGCAACCAGAAGCAGTAAGAAATGATCCTTAAAAAAAAAAAAAAAGTATCCCTGCACCAACTCTTGGATATGTGCATCCCCACAACACATAACAATGTACTCATATCCTGCCCCCCCCCCAACATTGTCATGCCTACCCTTTACACCTGCATATTGTATTCTGTTTTGGGGCAGTAACAAGCACATTTTCAGTGCTATGGAGTGCTGTGGTACACACACACACACACACACACACACACACACACACACACACACACACACACACACATATATATATGGGTCTACTTTTATTAGTCGAAGTTACATTACTTCGACTAACAAAAGTACGACCTGACTTCCGCGAAAGTGCGCTTCAGCAAAAGTGCACTTCCGCAAAAGCCAATTCACCGAAGCACGGAACAGTGGGGATAAGAAAAGATATCTTTTTCCCTACTGTACTGCAATCTCAGAGTTAGTATATTTAAGTAGCGGGGGTGTGAGGGGTTGCAGGGGGGGCTTGCCCCCTGCAAAAACAATGTTTTTTTTTTTTATGTATTTATTTTGTTAGTCAAAGTAATGTAACTTTGACTAATAAAAGTAGACCCATACACACACACACACACACACACACACACACACACACACACACACACACACACACACACACAGGTCTCCTTTACATTATCAAAATTATACTTCTCTGGAATTTAAAACAACAAGATGACTATGCTGACAACCTACTTTAATAAACAGATCAATTTTACTTCTGGAAAGGCATTAGTTGGCCAACATATGGAAATTTGCCCTTTTCCCCACTATAGTATGATCTCAGAGTTGGTATATTTAGTTGGGGGGTTGATATGCTTTGGTTTGTTTATTTTGTAGTATTGGCCAACTGGTTCCTTTCCCAAAGTAAAATTCCGGTGATCTGACCATTTGTTAAAGTAGGTTTTCAGCACAGTTGTCTCATGGTTTTAAATTTTGGAGAAGTGTAATTTCAATAATGTAAAGAAGACCCATATATACATATGCATACACACACAATCACCACTGCAGTACACCTACGCTATTCTTGCCTTGGCATGTGCACCGTGAGGTCTGTAGATACCTGTCAACCTCTTAGTGCTAGAAATCTGAACTAACCCATAAATTATTGGGGGGACAAAGGCCCAAAAATAGGACAGATTTTAAATATTGCTCTTATAAACTTAAAAAAAATGCTGGAATAAAAGGATTGATGTTAGACTGCATTTTCTGAAATATATGAAGTCTGAAACTCAAATGAATGCCATTATTTAATGACTTCAGTCCTTAGTGATATGCCAGAAAACTGCACATTTTATGAGGCGAAAACCAAAAATATGAGACAAATATCTGGACATTCTGTGAAAATCTGGACAGTTGAGACATACGGGTCTGTATTATCATCTTACTTTCATAATAACGTAGCATGCACTCAAAAAATGCTTATATGTACATGACACTTGTTCTCCATGAAGGCACTGAGTGCCATTTTAGTTTTGCTTTGTCAGTCAGACTCCTGGTATTGCTTATCTTACTTATAATCATGTATTCCACTATTTAAAAACACAGCCATGTCTGGTGCAGCATTTTACAAACCATGTAAAGGTTCTGGTTTGACCTTCAAATATATGCCTGCAGTCTGAGCAGAGATTGGTGCAGATGAATATGGCCTGCCATGCAGTATACATTGACCTGAATATGTCTGTCTCATAATTCATTTATTTACCACACGTGTTAGTCACTATGCTACATCCACTGTATATGTCACTCCTCATAGCACTGCACAGCTATGTACGTAGTATGTCGTAGTGGGAAGATGTAATCATGTAATATACTTATATGTTCCAGCCAACAGGAATTTGCACTACAGAGAGTGAAATCACTTTTGGAGATCAGAGCACCCTTAAGAAATCTGTTTATGATGTATAAACAAGTGTCTGTCTCTCTACAAAAGCAAGTCTGCATGCCCCTATATAAGGTATCAACACATAAGCACAGCTGTCCATCTCTGCTAATTAATAAAATAACTTCAGACACATTCATGTCTCCTTGTGGGGCTTTTTCAAAGTATATAACAAAGGTGCAAAAGAAACTATGACATTTTCCATGGCTCATTTAAGAATAAGTGAAGAATTTATAACAACATTAAGAGTCTCTTTAGGATCTTTTATTTGAAGTGTTTGCATAGATATTTTTATACCCCAAGCAGACGCCAAAGAATTTTTCCTCAGGTAGATTACAAATGCTAGAGGTGTGATAGGGAAGAAAGAGGTAGTTGAGAACATAAACAAAAAGACCACCAATTCACGAAACTAGAGACTAAGTAAAAAACCAAAAAGTGAAATCAGGACCAACAGAAGACCACTGACACAGCTGTTTGTAGTTTAGCGCTTTCTTTTGTTTAATACCAATGAACTTCTTCAGAACAAACAAACACTGCTCAATCCATTTCTTAAATACAAATTAGTTAATTGGTAATCCAATCATGTTAAGTCATCAATAAAAAGACTCAAATCAACGGACAATTCTTAAAACAATATGTATATATAACTGTCACTATAGATTTATGTGCACATTTAAAATGTGATTCTTACATAAACATAATGTAAAAAACCTATATTGTTTGTATAAACAAAATTAATAATATAGCTTGTCATTTAAAAGACATGTCACATTTAACACAATTTAGCCCTGGAAATTTATCAGCCCCTAAAAAACTTTAATTTCAAGAGCATTGTTAAAATTAGTGACATAGGGAACTGCATCAATAAAATCCAAGACAAAAAATTAAAACTTTTTAAAATTTACACATTCCATAGCATGCTTCACTAAAGCATTATTTACATCCTTGTTTTTAATAGCTAAACGGTCATTTTCCCAACATAAAAATTAAAACAAGTGGAACATGTAGCTAAATAAAATATTCCATAACTTTTACAATTAAACCTAGATTTGCTAGTGACCATTTTTTGATTATGAGGGAAAAATATACTCTTTGAAGAATCTATGAATCTACATTGCTTGCAATTATAACAAGGATAAGTCCTCACTGGCCTTCTTGTTGTTTTCTGTTCACTGATCTCTAAAATGGACTTCACACTGACTACCTTTTTATAAATAAAATTAGGATGGTCGCCAATAACCCTAGCTAAATCAGTATTGCCCAAAATCACTTTCCAATTGTTTTAAATAGCTTTGTTGATTCTACAAGAATCTATACTAATGGGAAAGGCATAGTCCATCTTTTTATTACTACTACCATCATTCTTTTTAGGAGGAAACCCGCTAGTCAAAATCTGTGGAAATTTATCCTTCCTGACCAGCAGAATCTCTTCAACAATGCTCTTTAACTTATCGTGAGGGTACCCTCTCTGAATAAACATGAAAATTAATTTATTGATTTCTCTAATAAAGTTCTCATCTTCAGAAATGATCCGACTGAGACGTATGACCTGTCCCCTGACTAGATTTAACTTCATAAAGTCAGGATGTCCACTGTCGAAATGGAGGAAATTGTTTGTATACTTCTGCTTTCTGTATACCGTACTGGAGAACTTCTTCTCACTGACATCCATAGTGATGTCTAAATCCAGGAAGCACACATTCATGCCTACTTCACTCATCACAAAATTAAGTCCCATTTCATGTTCACTCATTTACTCCAAGAACAAGTTTAACTCATCATTCGGACCATTCCATATGAACACCAAATCATCAATAAATCTCCTGTATAAAGAGACAAACTTGAATCTTTCTAACTTGGTCAGGAATGACAACTCCCACCAGCTTAATACTAAGTTGGCAAAGGATGGTGCAACCTTTGCCCCCATGGCCACCCCACATGTTTGACGATAAATTTTATTGCCAAACAAAAAGAAATTGTTTCTCAGAACTAAATCCAGTAACAAACAAATGAACTGAACCATGACATCATCAAAAGTAGTATGTTTCACCAAAAAACTGTGAACTGCTTCAACTCCCATTTTTTTATCTATTGAAGTGTATAAAGAAACTACATCCACTGTTACCAAAATAGTTTCTGTGCCTTTAAAGTTATATTCATGTAACAGGCTCAGAAATTGCCATGAATCTTTAAAAAAGAAGGGAGTATTTTTAACCAAAGGATTCAATAAATAGTCTAAATAATGAGAAATAGTGACTGTTTTACTTTTCTTTGCAGAAACGATGGGTCTGAAAGATGGGTTGATGGAATTCTTATGAATTTTTGGAATTCCAAACAGCAAACCTAACCCAGGCTCTTCTATATATAAAAATTCATAAGTGGCTAGGTTTATATAACTTTTGTTTAATAACTCCAATAACTGGCTATCAATGTTCAAAAAATATTTTCTGACCATATCTTTGCTAACCAGTTGGTAATTCTTTTTATCATCCAACAATTCAAAAATACGTGATTGATATTCTATTGTCTTCATAATGACCAGACCATTCCCCTTATCAGCTTTCATAAAACGATACTCTTTGTTTTTTCCTCAAAGTAAACTGTTGATCTCTCTTTTATCCCAATGTGTTTTTGCTACTTTAATCCTTTGATTGTTACCGTTAGTATTAATACTCTGGTTATTACAAATGTCTCTGAGATCTTTCTCACATAGTTCATTAAATACATTCAATGTAGCTACTAATTTTGGATTAATGTTACTTGGTTTTCTGCAGCAGCTTGAACTTCTTTGTTCAATTCCATCAAAAGCATAACTTAAATTTAACTTCCTGACATACAATTTCAAATCCAGGATGGTATCAGTCAATGGTGCTTTGACTGGAGGAACAAAAGAAAAACCCTTTTCTAACATACTATGTTGACTGTCATTAAGTACCAAATCACTTAAATTATAGATTTTACAAAGGGGAATAATTTTTTCTGATATTTCCCCTTCTTCTTTGTATTGCCCGCGTTTCCCTTCCCCTTCTCCACATTGCTGTTTACCTCTAGTGGTTTTGAGGAAAAATACTTCATAGGACCTTGGGCAATATTACTATCAGTACTCATACCCTTACCTGCCTCATTTTCCTTGCTACCATGAGTGACATCTGTACCATTAGAATCATTAATATTTGATTCACTGTTATGTACAAATGACCTTTGTTCACTGTGTTTACTTGTAACACCTTTATTAGTGTTCAATAAAAAGGCTGTGTTGTTAGCATAAGCTACAGAATCTCTCGCTAGTTTATTACATTTCCTGTCAATCAAACTAACTATATGTCTCTGTAATTTGGGCTCTATGCTGTCATACAAAGCCTTATATGACCCAAAATTATTGTCGTTTATAATACAGTCATTAATTTCTTTAATTTCTGATTTAAACAATTCTATTTGATTTTGATTATGTTTAACTAACAATATCAAAGCTTCTATCCCAGCATTGTTGTAAACATTCACCAAATCAGAAAAAATAGGATCCGTATGTCTGATGCCATTTGGAAAACGATAACATCTCAAACCAAATGGTACCTGTTTTCTTTCAATACAAGTTTGCAAATAGAAATTATCAAATTCCAAGGACCTTAATTTAAATAACTTCTTCTCTAACAAATAAATGTTAGACTTACAGTTTGAAGTCCTCTCGATGGCTTTTTCAACAAACGCTATATCTTTGTTTCTAGCTCTGGCAAAACAGGCAAACGGATTTTGCAGGTTCCTGCTCAAAAACAAACCTCCATAATCACAAGCTTCTGCTGCTATCACAGTCGCATTGCTACCGGAACTCTCACTAGAAGCTTTTCGGGTGCTTACATTTGGTTTAAAACCAATCACTGCAGACTGCGGAGCAACAGAAACACCATTTAATTTGTCCAAAATAGATTGAGCTTTAACAACATCTTCAGTTAAACAACTTGTGACCGAACCAACATCTTCCATAATACTATAAGTACGGACATTCAAGTTAATGTCTGTTTCCTGTGACGGAGAAACTGCTGAATCTAAAGATGTAACAAGTCCTCCATTTCCAGTGTAGTCAACAATCAGAAGTCCAGGTGTATAATGAAGACTAATGAACAAAAAGACCACCAATTCATGAAACTAGAGACTAAGTAAAAAAACAAAATGTGAAATCAGGACCAACAGAAGACCAATGACACTGCTGTTGGTAGTTTAGCGCTTTCTTTCATTTAATACCAATGAACTTCTTCAGAACAAAGAAACACTGCTCAATCCATTTCTTCAATACAAATTAGTTAATTGGTAACATATTTTTTGGGAGTGTAATTAGTTGAGAGACTTTAAAAATCCCCTGCAGACTACTCTGACAAACATTGGGTGAGCAAATTGGTGTCACTTAGGAAATGATTTTTTGAGCTGTGATATAGTCGGAATTACCTAAACATAATAAGGCCTTGCTGAGTTTAATTCTTGTGGCTGCCAAAAAAACAATAACTAGAAAATGGAAATCAAAATGTAAACCAACCATACTAGATGTAGTAAATATAGTAACAGAGATAAAAACTGCAAGTGCGATCTTTAGAAAAGGGATGGAGAAGATTACATAGAAAAAATGGAATCATGGAACAATACACAATGTTTTGGAGGAGGAATAAGGTTAAATGAAAGGCAGGAATTGAATGAGCTATGTAATGTTTGTTTGACAAAGGCTATACAAAAGATTATATGTAACATATGATGTTTGCAACTGAAAATGTGTCAGTATGGTTTGTTTTCATTTATATAAATGAATAACTGATAATTCAATAAAGATACTTCTTGTTTAAAAAATAGAAGTCCTTACATATAGAAAGACCTAAGCATTTTTGTGGCAAATGACATTTCTTCTGAGAAGTAGGCTGCTGTATTCCTCACTACTACAGGAGTGGCTGCATAATGATTACTTCAGAAACTGCTCAAAATATTAAAATGAAAGATAAATCCTATAATTGGAGTTTGAAAGACTGTCCTGAGATAATTATTGGTAACTGCAGAAAGATTCCAGACCTAATGAAACTCCAATGTAGCACGACCCACTCTATTTGCAGTTCAGTAACAATCATAATTCTAAGCACAAGGTGATGAGTGCACATAAAAACTTATTTACCTATAACCCAGCAACATTTGATGTGAGCTCTGCACCTTCTAGTTTTCAAAAAAAATGGAACACTTACTCAAGGATTTGAATGCAATTGTCTACTTGGATAATTAATTGATTACTAAAAATCAAAGGGAAAAAAAAGAAATGCTGTGTTGGTTCATTAAAAAAACACAGCCAGTATCCTGTGTTTTGGGATGATTCTGACAAGAATGTGACAATGAAAGCACACACAGTTTTTGTATATAACCACATTACAGAAGTGTCTAACCTCTTTCACACATTGGTGGTTGTGATGAGTGCAAGTCACTTAGACGGTGGCTTTCTTAGGCTCATAGGTAAGTACTCAGCTAAATACCCTTGTGGGCATTTTTAGCCTAGACAATTTCCTTCAAAGGTGAGAATCAAACCCTGTATCTTGTGTCTGTGAGGTAAACTCTTTAACCATTATGCCATCCTTCCACAGATATTGTCTGTTTCCTTTTGAAAGTACAGACAATTATTTATTTATTGACCTTTGTTTACCAGGAAAGTCTGACTGGGCACAGGTACCCTTTTTCAGCAGAGCCCAAGAGAGAAAAACTCCAAAGTATCATATTTAATGCAGTCAATATTTAGAATAACAAATTTTATAATGCAGTTTCAATGAATACATAGCATAACAGTCAGCATAATAAAATGTGTATTCGTATTCATAAACATTAAATTTACAAGCCTTGTATTGAGACTTTATAGATTGAAGAGTGGTGTATAAGGTAGGAATAATTTAAGAAATACATTAGAATGAGGTATTAGAGGATATAAGCAAGGTTGAGTATTAATGGAGAAGTAGTGATGGAATAGTAATTTGGTTGTGTTAATTAGAACCAGGTATAGTCGTTTAAGTACTACAATAAAGTGAAGTATTAGATGGAGATATACAGATTAAGTGATATGGTGGTTTAAAGGGGGGGTATAAGAAAGGTTATGAAGGGTATTAGAAAAGCTATGTCCCAGATGAGGAGCAGGGATAACTCCAGGAAGCAGAAAGAAAGTCTTTTAGTAATGTTTGAAAAAGATGAAGGAGTGTGATAGACCTGACTGACAAAATAATTTTATTCCAAGTTCTAGACAAACTATTAGAATAGAGACTGACCCCAGCAACCCTTTGGGGCTTGTAGATGGTATGCAGTCATTTATTTTACCGAAGGGGACAATTTGGAAAACAGCATTGGAGTATGGGTCTAACTGCTGGGCAGGCAGATGGGGCATGGAAGATTTTTATGAATTAAGATGAGTTGAGTAAAAGATAGGTGGTGAGGAAGTTCAAGTCAGTTAAGTGCTTTTAGTGTTAAAACAGTGGTGGGCCTGGTAAGGTTTGTTGCAAGCAAATCTGACAACTTTGTTATAGCACTGTTCAAGATTAGAACTAAGTGACGCTTGTAGGTTGGTCAACATAGGGGCTCCATATAGGAGAGAGGGTAAGAGATAAATGGTAGCTAGAGTTACCTTGGCAAAGACTGTAAGGAATATTTTTACTCTATGTAGAGTGCCAGGTTTTTGATGTTTTTTCTTGAAACTGTTGTGGATGTGTAATCAAATTTAAGCATCTCGTCAATCATCATGCAAAATAGTTTTGTATATTAATCATGGTATTATTTAAGAAAGAAAATTTAAAGTTTTTTTTTTATTTATGGAAATGGGATTTTGAAAAAAGAGAAGTAATTTAGTTTTTTAGGGATTTAGTAGTGAGGGATTATTCTGTAGCCACTTTTCAACAGAGATAAAGGCTTTTTGAATAATTCTCTGAGGATTTATTATTAATTTGTCAAATAAATATTAGGGTAGAATCATCAGTGTATTGTATGAGGCAAACTTGCTGAAAGGATTTATGTAAATTGCTAATGAATATATCAAAGAGTAGACTGCTGAGAATGGAGTCCTGTGGAACACCAGTATTGACAGGAAGGGGGGGGGGTAAAAAATGGAGAGCCATTTAACAGACTGGTATCTATTGATTAAATAGTTAAACCATAGCACTGTGGGTTGTGATAGTACAAATGAAGACAGTTGGTAAAGGAGTATTTGGTGAGAGACTAGATCAAAAGCTTTATAGAGATCAAGGAATACAGAGGAAATGATTTTGCCTTCATCTCTGGCTTTGCTAATAGTATCTTCTTCTTCTTCTTCTTTCGGCTTTTCCCAGTTAGGGGTAGCCACAATGGATCACCTGTTTCCATTTCTTCCTGTCCTTTACATCTTGCTCTGTCACACCAACCACCTGCATGTCCTCTCTAACCACATCCATAAACCGTATCTTAGGCCTTCCTCTTTTCCTCTTACCTGGCAGCTCCATCCTTAGCATCCTTTTCCCAATATACCAAGCATCCTTCCTCAGCACATGTCCAAACCAATGCAATCTCGCCTCTTTGGCTTTGTCTCCAAACTGTCCAACCTGGGCTGACCCTCTAATATACTTATTCCTAATCCTGTCCACCCTCGTCACACCCAGTGCAAATCTTAACATCTTTAACTCTGCCACTTCCAGCTCAAACTCCTGCCTTTTTGTCAATGCCACTGTCTCCAACCCATATAGTATCTGTTAAAGTTAATAAGGCTGTGGCAGTGCTATGGGCAGGTGTAAAACCATGCTGTGTTTGGGTCAGAAGCTTTTGCTGAAGAATATATTGAATAAGTTGCTTGTGAATGCACTTCTCCAGAATTTTTGATAAAGGGGAATAATATGGCAATTGGTCTGAAACTGGGTTATATCTGATGAGACTCCTTCTTTATGAAGGGAGATGATGAAGATATTTTTTCCATAGAGAAGGAACATATGATTCCTTGATAGATCTGTTAATTAGAAGAGATACAGGATAGGCTATGGAACTGGCAGCCAGCTTGAGGTATTCTGCTGGGAGATTATCTGCTGAAGGAGAACATGTTTTCATTTTAAGCAGTAGTGATTTGATGTAGAAGGTTGGGATGGGTTTTAGGGTTATATAAGGGGTGCTTGCTGTCTGTGGAGAGGTCATTGTCAGGACTGTTGGGAGGAAAATCTTTAGCAAGGGTTATAATGCTTTCTATAAAATGTGTGCTAAACCGAGTAGCTATTTTAGAGGGAGTGTTATTTGAGGCAGGATTAGGAGTGGTGGATGCTTGAGGTTGGACTATATTAATAGAAGACAACAATCTTTTAAGGTTGGAAGACTACTTTAGTAGTACTCTGTCTTTTAGTATGACTACGCATTCTTTAATGTGTTTGTAGGTTTTGGGGAGATCTGCATTTTAAGTTCTTTAATGTGTTTGTAGGTTTTGGGGAGATCTGCATTTTAAGTATTCTCTCCAAGTCCTATCTCTTTCATACATTAGATGCCTGTTTTTAGTGAATAACCAAGGAGTACAGTTATTCTTTATTCTTTTTGGTCTAGTTGGAGCCAGACTATTGAGGGTATTCAGGAAATGTGAGTTAAATCTCTGTACACATTTGTTGAGAAGAATATTTTTCAGGATATACCAGTTAAAGGAGCTTAGAATTATTTTAAATGTATCAGGGTTAAAATTAATGAGGTTACTGGAAGTTATAAGGAAGTGTTGTTTGATAAGATGGGTTCCGAGTCTATTTCCATATACAGGAAGGTGATCCCTGAGAGAATCAGAGAGGGCACCACTGGAGACGACTTAGTGGAATCGGACACCAATATCCAGTCGAGAACTAAGCCACTGTTTTTTAGATAATTATAATGTCTGGAGGAGGAAATGAGTTGAGTCAGTCTAAACAGATATAGGCTAGTTGATTGACATTTTGTGGGGATAATCTGTCATTCATAATTAACATCACCTAGATTACCTTTTCATTAGAAATTGTAAGATCCAGTTTAGGATGTTTTCCAGAGTTGCTCCATTATTACCTGGGAGATTATAGAGCACTATAATCCACAGTTGTTTATGGTTATTTGGTTTAAAATGGAAGATAAAGAGTTCAGCATTATAGAATTTGAGAATAGGTTTATTGAAGGGTAGGATATCAAGATAGTAAGGGTGTAGCAAAGCTAATCCACTACCTTTTTTGAGTGCTATCAGCCCTGATGACATTATAACAAGGGAGTGATATTTCAAAGTCAAGTAAATGCAGTTTTAGCCATGTCACATTTATGGCAAGAATGTCTGGTATATTGTGGGAGACCCAAGATTGGAGTTCTGAAATTTTATTATGGATGGTATGAGTATTTAAGGAAGTGAATTTAAGCTGTTTGGGTGAGTTTAAGATAGGTGGGTTGGGTTTTGCTGGTTTTGGGGATGGTGATGGTGGTGTGGTCCTTGTTTGGAAGGAGATGGGTGAGTTGAGTAGGAGGGGAATTTGGTTTGGGGTGAGTTTTGGAGGATACTGGAAAGTCAGGATGGGAGGAGAGGCTGGGGCTTGGATTAAAATCCCCACAGATTGGTAAGAGAGAGAGAGAGAGAGAGATAGAACTGGATATGTTTGGTAAGCTTGTTTTGTTTTAACTGTAGCAGTTAGTTTTATTCTGGTGTGGTAGGTGTGAAGGTTTAGTAATTTGAATTTGAAGTAAAGATTGGGTGAGTCTTTGTGTATACTAGAAATGATTACTGGTGAGCTGCGTGATTTGAATAGTTAGAGGTGAAGCACATAGTGTGAGAAATGTGTACAAAATTGAGTGATTATGATAAGTTGTGAGGTGATAAAACAGGAAGCGTAAGAGTGCAGTAATATTTAACAGAAGCATGGTATGCAGCTTTGTAGAGCGATATGTCAGAGAAAGAGGATATAGAACCCTGGGGTATGAATACAGGAGGGGTAGGAGTAGATAACTGAGTGAGGTGGATGGGGTAAGTTGTAATCACTGTGGATAGTTAGTAAATGTAACAGGAAATCAATTTAAAGTGCTTAAATACAAACTGATGATTTAGGAATTATGTGTGTATTCTTGTGTCCAGTGTATGTCTATATTTATGTGTGTGCCTTTTAGAGGGGTGGGAAGTAGGTGCAGTTCTAGGTGGAGAACAGGCCTTATAATTGTAATACCATGAGGGTTGGCTGAGGAATTGGGGGTGGGAAAGGAGAGTAGCATGAAACAACTCCAACACCGGCAGTTATGCTGGCAGTGGCATAATTTTATGTAATTGGAGCATTAGTCTAACACATGCTTTGGAAGCACATGAGATATACAGACTGTTGCAGGTGCAGTGGAGCTGTTTAGAAGGAGTAACATACTTCAAAATACTAAGAATCTACAGGTGAGTTTTTCTCACACGGTTTACAGTTTCACAGCAAACAAACTGAGTGCAGGAAATTGTGCAGAGAGGAGTGGAACAAGCTAAATTTTGTTGACAGAGCAGCAGCTAGAGCATAACCAATTACATGAAGGAGAAAAAGGCCAGCCAGTAATATTCTAAATATTGTTTAAGGTTGTAAACATAGCTTCTGTGGTAGGACACTGCACTCCCACTACTATTATAAGACAACAGACAATAACAATTAGAACAGCAATCCACTATAAGCCTTAAGTGAATAATACAGTGTCCATAAGCAACATCACAGTGGTACACTCCAAGTTCCCTGATGAAATGCATAAGTGTGACTGAACTAAGGGCTCAAGGTGTGTGAGCAATAGCCAATCTTCGTTTTTCTTTTTTTGTAAGAAGAAAAGATGGCCCAGCAGATTAGTGCAAGAGCTGCTGCACGCAATATGGCTGACGAGTGATCCAGGAACAAGCCCCTGAGACGTGCACGAGCACACCTACACTATTCCTGCACGGACACCACTGCTTTATGCTAGCTAATTACCTCATTTGCTGGTGAAAACCATGCAAATGAGGTGAATTTGTGATCTAGGAAGCAGGCAGGCATCTGTGCAGGAATAGTGTAACCTGCAGAAATGTATTCGGTTACTAACTGAATATATTTCTGAAAATTACAAAAAGGAGGCATGACAGCTCGAAAGAAAGCATGTATTCAATGTAGTAGGCATACCAATGGCTTTAGCCATTGGCATGAAAAATAGTTGCAATTTTATAAAAAACAAGTTTTTTTTTTTGCCGATCTCGGCTGTTTAAACGTAGGGCAGCGGTGGGCAAATGGGATCACCATGAAAATAACAAAAAAGGGGGAAATAAGCTTTTATACCCAAATCAGCATTTGCCATAATAGTCAATGGCATGCATAAGACAACAATACCAGGGAATAGTGTTTGCTAAGGGGGAAGGCTCAGTGTGAGTGTGGTAACTATGAATTAGCATTCTGGTTTATGCAAATGAGGGATTGATACTGGATCACAGATTTCCGCTCAGTGTTAGCTTGCACCCAACTATGTAGGTGCAGCAACACCATTGTATGAGTATAAAAGGTAGATGAACAAAAAATATAAATAACAAAGTCCTACCAGAAGAATAAATGCAGCTTCTGAGAATAATACCACTTAACCAATGGCAAAAATGACAATCCAAAATAGCAGATACTGCAAACCAAAGTTAGAAGGTAGCATAAAAAACTTTAAATGTGTTAGCGCTTTCACGGCAAACCAAGCCTCTTCATCAGATACAAAATACTAACAGAACTACATTTTTAAAAAAGAAACATCCAATAAAAGTGCAGCCACAATCATACAATTAATGCATGTTCTTAAGCATTTAAAGCTACATCATATAAAAAAGAAAAAGAAAAATATACCTGACATAAAATACATATAAAAAATACATATATTATTTGTTTAGATTCATTATATTTATAAAACAAGTATTTACTTACAAAAAATTATAACAAAAATATATGTGCTTAATGTGTGTGCTAACAAAATAGCACATATACCTATCTATCTATATATTATTTATACATACATATAAAAAAATCTCACTTATCTAAAAGTTCTATTCTTTAACACTGGTTTAATACAGATCCTGTCATTTAAACCCTTTCCTAAGTTGCCCTTGATTCTAATAATCCATTTTAATTCCAGATTTTCAACCCTATTTTCTATATCACCACCGCGGGCATCTTCATATATTACTTGTAAAACTTTGAACTTGAATGTGTGGTCAATGCCACATATAGATACATGTTTAGCAAGAGCATTACTATGTGTTGAATTTTTAATATTATAGATATGCTCACAAATCCTATCTCTGTCTAACCTGTCAAAGTTTTTATATAGGGAAGACAGACCGTAGGCTGGGAGACAGGATTTGTGAGCAGATCTATAATATTAAAAACTCAGCACATGGTAATGCTCTTGATAAACATGTATCTATATGTGGCATTGACCACACATTCAAGTTCAAAGTTTTACAAGTAATATATGAAGATGACCAGGGTGGTGATATAGAAAATAGGGTTGAAATTTGGAATTAAAATTGATTATTAGAATGAGGGGCAACTTAGGAAAGGGTTTAAATGACAAGAACTGTATTAAACCAGTGTTAAAGAATAGAACTTTAAGATAAGTGAAAGATTTTTTATATGTATGTATAAATATTAATGTATATATATATATATATATATATATATATCATTTTTTGTAAGTAAATACTTTTATAAATGTAATGAATCTAAACAAATAGTATATGTATTTTCTATATGTATTTTATGTCAGGTATATTGTTCATTTTCTTTTTCATATGATGTAGCTTTAAATGCTTAAGTACATGCATTAATTGTATGATTGTGGCTGCACTTTTATTGGATGTTTCTTTTTTAAAAATGTAGTTCTGTTAGTATTTTGTGTCTGATGAAGCGGCTTGGTTTGCCGTGAAAACGCTAACACATTAAAAGTTTTTTTATGCTACCCTCTGACTTTGGTTTGCAGTATCTGCTATTTTGAATTGTCATAAGAGGTGGGTGACCTCATAAGATGTGTCATGCATGCTGTAAGCTTATTGGAGCTCTGTGGCTCGTGTTTGCCCTTAGCTAAACACAGCTAAGGAAGGGGTGTGTCTAAGGCTGCCTGGCAGTGTTTACATTGCCTAAATGGGTGTGCGTGCCGCGCACCGGGTTTTAAACAAAAAAGAAAAAAAAAACAGGAAATAGCAGCTCTGTTCACATCTGAACACTAGATATGCGAGGCACACCTCAGGGCTTAAACAGGAAGGCAATGGGAAGGGAAAACAGCAGTAGGAAGGCAATCAAAGAGAACTAGCATAGCTGGCAGGTGAAATGTATCGGAATCAGCCAATTACACAGGCAGCAGCCCAACACACTACTATAAACTATGCAAACACCTTTCATTCTGGTTTTTCCCCACAAACTCTACACCATTGTTGTACACAGACAGGGAAATTTTACCTGACAAAAATAACAAAATGTTAGGGGCTGCTGTCGCTCTCATACATCAATATGTGAAAGAGGCTGAGGGTGGTGAGGATGTGAAGCTGACGACCATCCCACAGTGAGGAGGAGGAAAAAAGTGCACAGACCCAGGGTAACCTACCAAGGGCTACATGAGCTGGAGATAGTGGAGTGCTATAGGGTGGATAGGGACATTATACAACAAATTGTTGAGCTGTGCCAGCCCCGCCTGACACACAGAACCAACAGAGGGGAACCCACCCCAGTGGATACCAAGGTATGTGTAGGCTTAAGAATGCTAGCCACGGGTACCTTCCAAAGAGCAAATAGGGATATCATGGGGATCTCACAGACATCAGCATCCAGGGCACTCCACCAGTTCCTGAATGCCATGTCAGCACATGCCGGTGAGCACATATGTTACCGCAACACCCGTGAGGTGCTGACCAGCAATATGCATCTCTTCCACCAAATAGCAGAATACTCTGAGGTAGAAGGTGCTATAGACTTCACGCACATACACATCAAAGCACCACCTGGCAAGATGGGTATGGTCTACATAAACTGCAAGGGCATCCCCTCCATCAACTGCCAGGTCATGTGCAATGCCCAGGGCATTATCTTGAATGTGTGTGCTGGCAGCTATCACAACTCCCAAATCTGGCATATGACACAGCTGTACCAGTCATTTGCCAGTGGGACCATCCCATATGGCCACCTAGTGGGGGTTGCACTGGAGCCATGGCTGATGTCACCCCTCAGAAATGCACGCACACCTGAACAAGAACTCCATAATGAGGCACACACACAAACCAGAATCATAATAGAGCATGTGTTTTGGATGCTCAAGTCACGGTTTTGCTGCCTGGATGTATCTGGTGGAGCTTTGCAGTACTCCCCAGCTACATGTACACAAATGTTCATAGTATGTGCCATGCTACACAATATGATCCTGCAGAAACAGCTGCAGCAGGAATAGCACAGGACAAGGTCACACAGCCCCCACCCCACCATTGCCAAGGCCAACACAGGCACAGAGTGACTCGGAGGAGGAATTACATGAGCCTGCCCATGTAGGCAGAAGGAGGCATGCCCAGTATGCCCAGGCCTTGGCAAAGAGGAAATGCATAGCACATACACTGACATGGTAGGGACCCAGGGAATAACACCTCTCTCTCTCTCTGACTCACACATACAGTAAAAGGGATGCCAAACATGGCACTACCTGTGCTTTACCATGTATAGGTAGTGTACTATGTGCGTCCAACATAGTCAGCCCTCCAGCACTATCCTCAATACTGGCCCAGCCACAAGGTAAGTCACTCTTCCTATCAATTACTGAATGGAGTAGTATGTTCTGATAGTTGTAAATATGGTATGGATGCGAGCATGCAAGGGAATCATGTGGCTGAATGGGATGGCAGCAGATAGGGGCACCTATATGGGCAGCATGAAATCCATGACAAATACTGGTGTCAACATACTAGGCAGTACTAGACAAGGTGACAAATCCTACTGCAGTACATGTGGTGGCCCAAGTGTGTGTCCATAGGACACACATATGCATGCCAGTGAGGTTCACATACCCACCACTAGCCTCAGCCAGCAGGATAGGTGTACATAACCATAAAGAAAGGCTGGGCTAAGGCCTCTAATTGATGGCAATGGTGAACAGCCCCCCCCCCAGACCTACACAGACAGACTACAAAGGGTATGGCAGTTTTATGTCAGTTCTGAAGGGTAAGAAGTCTGAAACTGAAATGTAGGTCAATAAAATCTAAGATCTGTTCTCTACCGATATGCCTCCAGTCTGCATGATAGGTCAGAATGCAATATGAAAAGGAAGCCAACAGAGTACCTGAAATACCAGTACAGTCACAGCAAATGTTTAAAGTTGTTATGTGTGCCCCCCCCCAATTCTATGTAGAAATGTAGTAACATGTAAGTGTGAGGAGTAATATCAGTGGAGCACAGATTACCTGAGCTATCCCAATCTACAGGATAGATTGTTGCATGTGTACAATATCCAGGGGTATGTGTGTTAGGTTGTTGTGTGTTCAACATTGTCTGGAAGTGGTCAGCATGTAGGCATGGAGGGTTGTGCCTCGGTGGCCTATGGGCAGTACTGTGGTTAACAGGACCATGTTCTGGCAACTGCAGTTCCAACCACAATGCTTCTCAGCAATACCAATGTCAGCAGTCATCCATACTCTCTGTCCAGATGTCTATATCTATCACCATCTGAAGGATGGACATGCCATGAATGTGGGCCCATACATACACACAGTGCATAGGCGGAAGTACCCTAGACAGAGTGCATAAAATGTAACTGTCAACTGCACACAACATTGGAATTGTACATACAGGTTAGCAACACATTAATTGTCCATGTAGTATGGAATACTGATGTAGTCTAGCCAATCACTGGCAGACCACAAAAGGCACAGTTATGAAGCAATGAGAGACTGCCTATGTCCCCGCACAAGCCAGTATAAGGGGAATGTCCCAGGTATATCTGTGAGTCAGCTGCAAGTAGCTTCCATATCACACATGCACTCAGATCACCCCACCATCAGCCACAGGTTGATCACAGGTCATATCCTTGCTGTTGGGAATGAGTACAGTATGACCCCACTTCTGAACAGAAATATCCACAGAATGCAGCATGCTGAAGTAGCGTCCTATGCAGGTGTGTCTGCCTGCATCCAGACCAATGGATCAATATAGACAGGAACTATTGCCATTAACACCTTGCGCACTTACCCTATCACCCCAGTGGAATCCACTGGCTCACAGCCTGGGAATGTAGGCATGACAGAATGCACTGGCCTGCTACAGATGGCCTGCATCACTACCAAATGGCCTGCAGTCCTCTGTCAAAGGCCTGTGCCTCACCCGTACTGCCAATGTGTGGTATCTCATGGGGTCCCAACTAAAAACCTAACACAGTCAACAGAACACAAATACAAGGCCATGTTGACAAATCCCAGTATCTTCCCCCCATGTCCTACTGCATGAACTGTGGACCAATCCATAAATACCACTGGGATGAAGGGCAAACTATAGGGATACTTCTCAGATATCACTCACATAATGATAGGAAGAGGAGAGAATAACAGAGGGGTGTAGAAGCATGGCCGTCATGGAGTGTGTGAAGTCTGAAATTCTTATGTGTGCCCATACTACCCCTGTCTGCAAACCCAGTAATGGGTGGCTACAAACCTGCTTGTAAACCACAATGTGAAGGGGAACTGACCATATATATGAGCCCTGCCTCTGGGTAACCTGGGTGAATCTGTACAGCTAAGAGGTATGGCCACAGCAGGATATGGCCATTCTGTTAAGTCGATATATGTACAAGAAGGGGATTCTCACCCACCATAGTACCAAGGTGCTGGACCATTTACACAGACCCATCAGCAAGTGTCTGCAGCTACCCCTCCAGAATGGCATGAATGTGCAAGAATGTGTGGGCTGCAGACCACAATATTGGACTCAAACTTCATTCATCTTGTATTCTCCAGGAAATAACTGTGAGAAAATAATTATATCTGTTAGCAGTTGATGACATAATACATCACAGTGTAAAACAGTACATATGTCTGAATATCTCTGCTAACACCAACCATGTAACACAAGCAGCACAGACAGCAATAGTTACAGTATCCCCCTGTCTGTCACCAATTGTGACTCCATATTGTCAACCTATCTACAGATATCTGCAGAAACAGGTTGCTAGCTGTAGGTGTAGAACACCAAACCCTGGACTGGAGTACAACCCTACCGGAATGGATTCACACACACAATACAGAAGGTCATACTGGGCATGCTCCTACACTTAGAGAAATGAAGCCCATGTCTGACAACACAGTGGACTATACATATCTGTCATTCACAGATGTATGTGTACACACACCAAACTGTACACCATTTATGCTTCACACACACACATTGGATAGGAATACTCACACATATCCAAGGCCAACACACTACAATATGTCAAACATGCACACACAGAGATGGGAAGAGAAAAACAGACAGTGACAGAGAGAATTCCATTATGAGGCCTGTCCCACCCACTACACATCCAAATGGCTGATATCACATGATGTGCTGTCAGTCACTGTAAATATTCCTTTGGTAGGCCTCAGCTCAATGGCATCTGTGGTGCTTGTGATAACTGTGTAACATGATAGTACAAATCAGTATTCATGTAGTATTTGTATACTCAGTCCTGTCAAATGTAAAGTTGTGTGTGACTGATTGTGTGTGTTTGTGTTTCCATAGGAACTTCCCATTGCCCATGTTAGCACTTTTGCTGATGTCAGTCACCTTGAAATAACCCTTTGGCCAAGTCTCACCCCTATAAGTTCCATGGCGTTCATGATACCTGTGTAATATTATAGTATAGCAAACTAGATAAGTAGGAGTTCTAATCCCATACATGGCAACTGTTAAACTCTGTGTGTGTGTGTGTGTGTGTGTGTGTGTGTGTGTGTGTGTGTGTGTGTGTGTGTGTGTGTGTGGAGATGAATGATTTTGAGGCCATTCCCACTCACTACACCTCCCATTGCCTTACTTTAGTGCTCCTGCTGATGTCAGTCACCTTGAAATAACCCTTTGGCCAAGTCTCAGACTTATAAGCTATGTGGTGCTCGCAATAAGTGTGTAATACTGTAATGTAGCAAACTAGTAAGGTAGGAGTTCTAATCCCAGACATGGCAACTGTTAAACTGTGTGTGTGTTTTGTGTGTGTGTGTGTGTGTGTGTGTGTGTGTGTGTGTGTGTGTGTGTGTGTGTGTGTGTGTGTGTGTGTGGAGATGAATGATTTTGAGGCCATTAACACTCACTACACTTCCCACTGTCCTACTTTAGCACACCTGTTGATGTCAGTCACCTTGAAATAACCCTTTGGCCAAGTCTCGGCCCTATAAATTGCGTGGCGCTTGTGATAAGTGTGTAATACTGTAGTGTAGCAAACTACTTAGGTAGGAGTTCTAATCCCAGACATGGCAAATGTTAAACTGCGTGTGTAGATTAAGGATTTTGAGGTCATTCACATTCACTACACCTCCCATTGCCCTACTTTAAGACACCTGCTAATGTCAGTCACCTTGAAATAATCATTTGGCTAAGTCTCAGCCCTATAAGCTACATAGTACTTGTGATAAGTGTGTAATACTGTATTGCAGCAAACTAGTTGGGTAGGAGTTCTAATCCCAGACATGGCAACTGTTAAACTGTGTGTGTGTGTGTGTGTGTGTGTGTGTGTGTGTGTGTGTGTGTGTGTGTGTGTGTGTGTGTGTGTGTGTGTGTGGAGATTTAGGATTTTGAGGCCATTCACACTCACTACACCTCCCATTGCCCTTATTTAGCATGCCTGCTGATGTCAGTCACCTTGAAATAACCATTTGGACAAGTCTCAGCCCTATAAGCTATGTGACATTTGCAATAACTGCATAATACTATAGTGTAGCAAGCTAGTCAGGTAGGAGTTCTAATCCTGGTCCTGGCAGCTGTGATAATGTGTGTGTTTGTGTGAGAGACTCTGTGTGTGTGTGTGTGTGTGTGTGTGTGTGTGTGTGTGTGTGTGTGTGTGTGTGTGTGTGTGTGTGTGTGTGTGTGTGTGTGTGTGTGTGTGTGTGTGTGTGTGTGTGTGTGTGTGTGTGTGTGTATGTGTGTGTGTGTGTGTGTCTTTATCGACACCTGATTTTGTGGACATTCACACTTACTACACTTCCCTTATCCCTCCTTTAGCACTGCTGCTGATGTCACTCACCTTCAAAGATACCTTTGGACAACTCTCCAACATGTAAGCTCAGTGGCACTTGCAATAACTGCATAAAACCAAAGTATAGCAAACTAGTTAGGTAGGAGTTCTAATCCTGGTCCTGACAACAGTGATAATGTGTGTCTTTGTGTGAGAGTGTGTGTGTGTGTCTTTATTGACACCTGATTTTGTGGACATTCACACTTACTACACTTCCCTTATCCCTCCTTTAGCACTGCTGCTGATGTCACTCACCTTCAAAGATACCTTTGGACAACTCTCCAACATGTAAGCACCATGGCACTTGCGATAACTGTGTAATACCACAGTGTAGCAAACTAGTTAGGTAGGAGTTCTAATCCAGACCCTGGCAATAGTGATAATGCATGTGTGTGAGAGGTAAATTGGGTTAGTGTTGTAGCAGTCTGTCTGTAGTTTAGACAGTGCTTGGTGACATGCCTAGCACCTCAGTGTATTCACCCTAGTGTGATGTTATGTCCAGATATTTGTCAGATGTACTGTTGCCTGGCCACCATACTTGTGTATTTCTGACAAAGAAGTGGGATGCTGTGAAGATGTTTTTCACTAACTAGTGGGAAGTATGTGCGCTTTGGACCTCTGCTCCTCCAGTTAATATGTGTTAGGACAGACGGTAGGGTGTGAATGCATCAACAGTGTGAGTTTATCTACTCCAGTATTTGTGATACATCCACATTTTCATGGCTTTAAACATCCCCTTTGTCAGTCTTGGTGCACTAAGGAGTTCTGCGTATACCTCTCAAATGACCAGATTGTTTCAGACTGTCCATGTTTATTGCTCATATTTCTGCTGTATTCCAAAGGATCATTACTGTGATTTGTGTGGTACTTCACTATGATGATTTTATGATGTCTGTCAGTAACTGATGGCGTACATGTCAGTTTCAAAAGAGCCTTCTTTCACAGCATGCATGTTGACACAACCCCTGTTACTGTACCAACATTCTACATTTATAACTGCAATACTTGCATTATATTCCCTTGCACTAAGAGGTTGAGAGTTATGGTGCTGAGGTATGACTCCACTACATGTCATGGGCATATGTTTTATACACACACACACACACACACACACACACACACACACACACACACATATATATATATATATATATATATATATATATATATATATATATATACACACACACACACACACACACACACACACATATATATATATATATATATATATATATATCCTTATGTGTAAACCTGAGTGTTGTATATACCTTCTCAGATGTATCCCACCATATTTATCTGATATGTGTATATTTAGATATAAAAACATGACTGATTCAACACTATTTCACTAACAAGTAGTAAACAATTGTAGTAGTCAAAGCAGTTGCTCACTACTATTCAGTACGTGTAATGAATGATATATTTGAAAAAGCAACAGACATTTTTACAGCTCAGGTAGCTTAGTGGTTAAGTGCTGTGAATATTGTCTAGAGGGGGTCCTGGGTTCAAGACCTGGAGAGGCTGTTTATTTTGTTGCTAGGGAGAACAAGGACTGTTGGATACAGAGTGGTTAAGGCAGTTTTGAGCAGCTTTAAGTGGGTTTGCATAATGGTAAGCAGTGCTAATGTATGGTTAAACATGTAGGCACTTACCAGTGTACAAATCTGCTTAGCATTTACATTTAAGCAATGGTTACACATGCTAAGCATAGCCTAGACTTGGTAACCACTGAACACATTCCAGACTAATAAAATTTAATTAAATTTATTTTTAATTAAATTTAATTCTCTGTACATAAAATGCTTGTATGTGCTGTCATTACAGTAGCAAGGGGTGTGAGTATACTGTATGGGACACTTGGCTATACATGGGTAGTACCACAATCTGTTCTCTTTGGTTTGTTTCATACATGGGTAGTATCCCAAGTTATATGCAGTCACCCTTGCATGTTATACCAGCTACAGTGCACTGGTTGACAGAAATAGATCAACACATATGGTACCATTACATTAGTACTTTTAACAGTGTTTTTTTCAAATAAGAGTAGATTGCAGATTGTCTCACTTGAAAAAGCCTGGTACGACCAGGCGAAAGCGCTCGTGTTAACTCTTTTTGTTTTTGTCGACTATTAAAACTTTTTGTTGCAATTTTGAACTGCACTGGACTATTATTCAACAAATTGCTTGGTTTTTAACATATTAGCTGAATTGTTGGCTTGAAAATCAGCTTGGTATATTCTTTACCATCAGTCCTTGTCGTTTGGACCAGAAAGGTTTTTGCTTCACTTTTTCCTGGTTTATCCTCGATTTTATTGGTAGATTGCAGATTGTAGTACTGGAACCATACACTCCTGCATGCGAGGCTGGACTCTGAGTACTGAGTATCTTGTTCTACATGTTTGATCTGTACATTTATATGTATCTCCTATTGGATATTGATCTGATATGTTGATATTAACTGTAGACTACTGTTCTTTTGACATGTCATTGGCTACTGCTGTCATGTAGTAATGGTATACCTTTCAGACATTCATCTTTCAATACAGTCATCCTAATGCATAACCTGATGGCTATCTCCTTTCTATCTGTCCTCTGTACAGATGTGCAGATGTCAGGTATTGCTATGGCCATACCACTATGTAGGTGCCCACATTGTATTGTGCAGTGTTCCTGGACACTGCTGCTAGTTCCAACATATGAGACATTACTTAATGTGTGCCTTGCCCTGTTTCCTTGCCTGTGTGAGGGACATTACATAGGTGGTGGCCTACAGATTCACAAACAGTGGGTGCCAATACATCAAAGGACAGGACATGTGGAGACAGCCAAACAACATGGGGGACGTATCGCCAGATTTTTGAACAGATTCTATGTCATCAGTGCTGTTACACACATGGTGGATTGATAGCTTGACAGAGTTTGTGTGGACATGCATTTACTGTGTGACATCACGACTCACATTGATATGTCTCTGACATACCTCTCCACTGGCACACTATCCACAGACTGGCCACATGTCTGCCTGTTATGTTTTGTGTGTTCACCAGACAGCTGGTGTCCTTGGTATATCAGTTGTTGTCTCTGGGGAATGCAGTCAGTAATTACTTACATTTATTTTTATTACCGACAGCATATTCCTCATAAAGG
>NC_056734.1:456748246-456755746 GCF_019279795.1 Protopterus annectens
ATATATATATATATATATATATATATATATATATATATATATATATATATATGTGTGTGTGTGTGTGTGTGTGTGTGGAACATCAATTAAAAAAGGTCTTTCCTTTAACTTCAACAGTATTGAAGGACACACAACATTTTTAGCCTCTATAAAGCAATACTTGGATGACAAGAAGGCTAGTGAAAGACATTTGATGGTAACCATGGACATCCAAAGCCTTTTTACAGTGATACCCAAGGAACATGGTTTAAAGGTGATACTGAGGGAACATGGTTTAAAGGCACTTAAAGAGTATCTTATGAAGATCGGTGGTTATGATGAGAATAAACTAAGCCTTATCTGTACTCTCACCGAATTAGTGCTGAAGCATAACATATTTATGTTTGAAAGGGAGATTTATTTACAACAACATGGAGTAGCCATGGGACCCCCATGTCCCACCGCCATGTCCCAACAGTTATGCCAGCCTGGTGTTGGCACAATGAGAAGATACCCACATTCTACATAATAATACATTTCATTTGAATCTGGTATTGTATTGATGGTTCATTGATACATATTTCATATGTAAAGGAGATATAGATGAACTGCAGGGACTTCATGAATACTTGAAACAAACCACTGACTTTCTAAAATTCACTAGACAACAAAATTACATATATTGACTTCTTAGATGTATGTCTACACCAAGATGAAAAAGGAAATATTGATAGCAGCTTATTCAGGAAGACTTGCTGGAAGAATATTCTCCCTAAATCTAGTATGCACCCTAGTCATATTCAATGGAATATATTGAAGGGGCAATATTTAAGAACCTCTAGACTTCAAAAAAGGAATAAGGTTTTGCAAATGCTATACTAAATATGGAAGAGCTCTTTGAACAGAGAGGCTATGACACCCAAGAAATAGAAAAAAATGTCAAAATATGTTAAAATGATCAGAGATGCACAAGGAAAAACATATTTATCTGAAAGATACAGGGGAATAACAGAATAAAATTCATGGACAAAAACAAGAAATGGGAATGGTGCTAACCTATACTGATAACATTAAACATATCTGTGATATTATACGGAATAATTGGAAAATTTTAATTACTGATGAAGAGCTAAAAAGGATAGTGGATGAGAAGCCACAATTTGCTTTTAAAAATAATAAGAACTTGAATCAACTTCTATGTAATGACCAATATAAGAAAAGTGATGTTATGTCAAGCCATTTTGGTACCCACCCATTTCAACACTGTACATGCTACAGGTTCATTTCAACAGAGGAAGAATATATACATCAGATTTTTGGAAAGAAATATACATTCACATTCTATGTGGATTGCACTACCAAAAATGGGATATATCTGGCCACTTGTGACTCCTGTGAAAGTTTTTATGTGGGAAAAACCACAAGGCAACTAAAGGAAAGAATTTCAAGGCATGTAAGTGACATTAGACCGATTGACCTCAAGAACCCTCTAAGGAAACATATTAATGAGAATGCAGGTCTCAGTTTTCATTTCAGGGTGTTACAGATATTAAGACTAAGTTCAAGAAGAGGAGACATCAGTGATATTATTGAACTAGCAGAAATGTCATGGATTGTTAATCTACAAGCCTATAAACCTTGGGGACTTATTACAAATTATCCTTTGAAACCAGCCCTCAAAGGGCAGAGGTTGAAGAGACATACTTGATTGGAGAAGTAATGATGTAATGTTAGTTTTTGTGGGCGTTGGCATTCAACTAATCATTTGATTGGTTATTACCTATATATGAAGAGTGGATTATGAAAACTGAAACAGATCTGAAGGAGGATTGCTTGTTGATCCGAAAGCACTTATCCTTATATCTTGTTATGCTTTTTATTCAAGTTATTTTATTACACTAGTTGCCTTTTAACTCCTAACCTGGCCATGGTGACCTACTGGTGCTACATGTTGTTTGTTTCATGTATATATTTTTCTGGGGATTAATGCCTTTATGACAAATTTACCCTGACTCCAAACTGGCCATCTCAGAATGTTAAAATTATATGTTAAATTGTTTTGTATTTGTTTTTACTACTGTATACTTTTTAGATTTTCATTGTAAAATATTTCCTCTGCCTAATGTTTCAAACTTTCTGTAGCATATATAATTGTTGCTGGAGGAAGTGTCTCACATCCAAATATAAGTAATGTCTACACAAACATGAGCACACATATACACACACAGAACAGATTGACTGGATGACACACATATACATAGAACCACATACAGGCATAGATCCTTTCAGAAGCATTCTAAACAAGCAAAAAGTGGTAGTTGATTGCTTTTTTTCTGTCCAAGTTTCATGGCAGCTTTATATGCTGGTATGAAGCAGTGGACTTGTTTGTCAACAGGTGTTACCTACACATTAACACCTTGCTGGAAAATGTTTGTTCTTCATTCAGGGTGAAGAGGCACGGGCTGCCCATTCTCTAACGCAGAGTAATGATGTGATGCCCCTGCACTGGCCCGGTAGTGAAGGAGCCTCAATCTTCACCACTAACACCAGTGATGGACAGGCATATTGGGAGGATGACAAGTACTGACACAGTAAAGTACAATTTCCCTTAAGAGCACACAGAGATCACAGACAGTCTGGGGCCAGTTTCTCCCTCTTTCTCCAGATCCCCAGTAAGACTCCCCACTGGCACAGCTATAGGCTTAAGATCTCAGTTGAGTGGTCAAGCCAAAACCTCCAACACCCTCTTTGTCCAACTAGTGCTTCGTGTCCCTGGCCAAGTAGCTGACACACTTTGAGATTTGATTTATATACAAACACACAGACACTCCTGGGGAAAGCTGGCACAGGTTCACTAGCTATGCCCCCTTCTGCCCAGACTATAAGGTAGAAATCACTGCCACCAACCACTACTTATCAGCTACCATAAGGCCCTTACAAAGGGTGACCAATTCTACTGTGTAATGTTACTATTATCCAAATGGTAAATGTGTCCAAGGCTAAGGCTATTTAGGAGTGGCCTATACAGTGTCACCAACTACATATGCAAGTACTCTAAGAGCTTAAATATCTCTAAACAAAACCAGACACAATTAAAAGGTTAAAATGTATTTAATAATAAATAATAAAAGAACAAGACAATACTTAATAACTCAACACAGTGACAGCAGAGTTCAGAATCACAGGAAATACTTTAAAACAACATTGCAGGACAGTCTCACATAAATACAGAAAACATCTAGACTGATGTTACTATTTTCCTATCTATCTCTAAGAGAGATACTATGATCTAAATCTTACTTACAGAGCCAGGCAGATACAAGTGCTGAATGAATATTTACAGGTCCAAGACAAAATACAAAATGCACTGACTTTCCCTCTGAGATAGTTCTAAAGCTACTAACAAACATTTCTGGTGGGTCATCTCAGATTACATCATTCTTGTTAACTCTGCTTTTAGCTTTGAGGCCAACAAGAACTTAAACTATAACACCTCAGTGAGAAAAATACTTATATCTTAGAAGCTGGACATGTATCTCTTAAAACTTGCCTGGAACTAGAAATCATAAAACTGTTAAACACTGTTACATTTGAAACCTGCAATTACCTCTGTTTCCACACAATAGGAAAGCCTACAACCCTAGACATTGCGTCTGCTTTGAGCTGAAACAGAGATAACAGAGTCATAAACAATTTCCACGTATTTTCTTAGAGTTTGCAAGTTAAATCTGTATGTTCCAGCCTTTATCATCAATACAAACATTTGCATAGGCATGTAGTTTATACACATTTCTGCTCTTTTCCAGAAGGGTGCATTGGGGTTACAATCTTGAAGCTCAGTACAGAACATATAGTTTTCTTACATTTCTAAGGCAAGCATACAAATCATATTAATATTCACAAATAACATAGAGGGGGCGTGGCCAAGATGGCAGACTGATAGCAGCAGAAATCCATAGCTCTGCTTAGATGTTAATATCCTGACAGGAAATATCTTTAATTTTTAGAAAAATCTAACTAAAAGTATACTAAAAGTTAGATTAACCTAGACTCTTTATTATTTTCTAAAAATTAATACATAGTCAAGAGATTGTTTTAATTATTCCTGTCAAGAAGTTTTCTACTGGAGATCTCAAGATGAGCAACTCGAAGAACCCACACCAGGAGAGTGCAGTGAAGAAAGAACTACATGTTATAATAATAAACATCCAAGAACTGTCACTAAAAATGGACAAATTTGAAAACAAAATGGATGTTATCAAACAAGAATGCAGTAAACAACTGGAACTTCTAAATGGAATAGCAAAAAAACAATCTGAACAGATTCTTGCCTTAGAGGAAACAGTAACTGACCTAGACAAGTAGAGTGACAGAAAATGAAGATCACAATGAATTTCTTCTGAAACAAAACACCAGGCTGATTGAGAAAATGGAAGACATTGAAAGTAGATCAAGGAGGAATAACATAAGAATATACGGAATTCCTGAGAAAGAAGAGGGCGCTAACATGATTCAGTTCCTCAATAAGTGGTTTTCATCAGCACTAAACATGCCTGAATCCCTCTCTTTTGGAATTGAAAGGGCTCATTGGTCTCTGGCAAATCCAGCTTCATCTCTGAGTTCATCTAAACCCAGGTCTATAATAGTTAGGTTTCTTTCCTCACAAGACAAGAACTTGGTGCTGAAATCAGCTTGGACTAATTCCCCCTATCAAGATGGTTGAAAAAGTTATTTGTTTTGACAATGACTACACCTCTACAGTCATATCCAGAAGAAAGGAGTGTGTTCCTCTAATTATGTCCTTGAAAAAAGCCAATATTAAACCTCAAATTCTTTTTCCTGCAAGAATAAAAATCACCTTGCCAGAAGGAGTGAAGATTGTTGATTCCCTACAAGAAGCAGTAGAATGTATCCAATAGAAGAAAATATTGTTGGACATAGAAAAAATGGAATGGTCATCAAAGCATTTGAAGAAACAAGCCACAAAAATGTATGGTTTGTGAAGGAAGGAGCAAACAAAACTAAAGGACAAATGAATAAATTCCTTCTAATTTTAAATGCTTTGTTTTATTAATCATAATATATTTGATTCTGGAAAGTATCTATGCTGTAAGGTAATATGAATCATTTTTATTATTAACTTTCTCTTTTCCTTTCTATATCTACTTTTTCTAATTACATATAGTACTAAGTATTTAAATAACTCTCTATCTCTCCCTTTTTTTTTCCTCTTCTTTTTTGTTACCAATGTTCCTTTTTTCTCTTTTCCCCATTATAAGTACGTTACATACTTTTCCCTTTTAAATAACTAAAAATGATGTATGCCTTCTAATTATTCAGTAATAGTATCATTTTACTTAATACCAAAGTGCATTTTATCTAGTGGGTCAGTGGTGGGGTAACAAGGTGTTTCTGATTAGTGTTTCTAACTAGATGTTTTAGACTCTTTGTTTAGATACATTTAAACATTAATACAGTACATTAATGATGTTTTATAGATAGCTAAATATAATATATATATATATATATATATATATATATATAGAGAGAGAGAGAGAGAGAGAGGTCTACTTTGAAACATCTAAAAACCATAACATCTAATTTCATAACATTGAGCCCAGGACATCTAAAACCCATAACACTGAATCTCATAACATCTAATACTACACATCACAAGAAAATAACATCCCCTCCACATATAACGACACCAAACTACCAAACACACTTTTTACTATGTTTCTGTAGGGGGGCAATGTGGGGGGGTCCCCACCCTTAAATTAAATATACCAACTCCAAGATCATACTACAGTGGGAACAAGTTAATTTCCTAACTCCACTGTATCAAGCCCCCCTGCAGAAATGTAGTAAAAAGTGTGTTTGGTAGTTTGGTGTCATTATATGTCATTATATGTGGAGGGGATGTTATTTTCATGTAATTTGTACTGTTAGATGTTATGAAATTCAATGTTATGGGTTTTAGATGTTCTGGTCTCAGTGCTATGAAATTAGATGTTATGGGTTTTAGATGTTTTGAAGGGGACCCATATATATATATATATATATATATATATATATATATATATATAGGTTACCTTTGAATGATCGAAACACCGAAATATCAAAAATCATATGGCCAAGACCATATGATCGACATTCGGAATTTCAACCATTCAAAACAAAAAACAGAAAAACACTAAACCTACCTAACACAGTGCTAGCAGTGGGGCAAGCCCCTCTGCACCCCCACACCCCCCATAAGTTAAATATACCAACTCCGAGATCGCACTACAGTGCAGGAATGGAAATGTTTTCATTCTGCACTGTACTAAGATGCCAGTTCCGCATTGTCAAACATTCAAAATGTCGATCATAAGGTCTCAACCATATGCTTGTCAACATTTTGCATGTTCGACAATCTGATGGTATCATATATATATATATATATATATATATTTATATATATATATATATATATATATATATATATATATATATATATATATATATATATATATATAATATATATATATATATATATATATAATATATATATATATATAATATATATATATATACTAGGTTCCTTTTTTTTTTTTTTTTTTTTGTTTTCTCTGGCCTTGTTAACTAATGGGTAAATGATTGAAATGTTATAATATGATTTCTGATTTGAGGCAGCTGTTGTTACTTCTAAATAGCTGTTTTTATATGAAAGGGTTAATGTTTTCATGATATTGATGTTTAGTGAGGAAACTGGTGGTCTGGGTGACTGTTCTCATTGTGGAGATTCATGACATGCACTGATAAGGCAGCTTGAGTATTTTTTTTTCTTTCTGTAAACTCTAAATGCTTCAAGATTTGAATTTCCCACTGAAAATGCTTTTTTCTTCACTAGAAACAACTTCTGTTGTGCACGAGCTTATTTAGATACTTTTTAACAAGTTTATGAAGCTGCAGCTTGAGGAAACAACAGTGATGACATCATTTGATCTTCTGAATTTGTTAAATGGTTGTACTTAGAATTATTTTCTCTTGAAATTCTGTTATCATTCACTAGATAATTTAAATGGTAAATAATTAGTTCTGATAAAAGTGTTTAACTCCTTTGAAAATGCATATGTTCTCTTATAGATGCAGACATTCCAAACCTTTAGTAACTAAACAGAGGGTTGTGTGGCCCCTTTTTTCTCTCTCTCTCTCCCCCCTTCCTGATGAAAGATGTCAACATAGATATTCCTCAGGATTCAGCAAACTTCCATGCAAGAATAGCTTATTCTTGCATGGAAGGGACCATTCTGTGCAGCACGGCAGTACGCCATGCATATTCATGAAGACGTGCTTCTGTGTTGTAATACAGACACAGTTCTGTGTACGAGCACAGTGGGTGTGTCTGAGAGCAGTGCTCTCACAATACACACACCCCCTGCACTCCATAATTGCCATACGGCAATGTAAATGTAGCGAGAGTGTCTGTGGACACGAGTAACACTCAACCTCACAAGAAATCTGAACAAAGCCATAAAA
>NC_056734.1:456763246-456798246 GCF_019279795.1 Protopterus annectens
TCCAAAGCTGCTGCTAACTGTACAGCTGAGGTAAAGTATTACAGGTGGCAGAAAGTCTGTCTTCTTTTCCACCTTTACATCATGCTAGTTATTTCTGTCTTGCACTTAAAATAGCATTATTGCTTAGTACTTCACCAGGTTATCGTATCAAGAAGTGTGGCACACCTGGGAGCCATCAGCAGTACTCGTTCATCACAGACGTAGCCCCAGTACTTCCTAGTTATGTCAACCCCTCCTGGCCTGTTTGAAGAGCATTTTTCTGTGCTTTCACCCATTAACCTGGTGCAATTGTCCATTCTGAAGAACTGTTGCCACTGCCTCATGTACACAGACAACCATCCCCTCTAAACTCCAAACACTCAGACCTGTGAGAGTTACCCAGATATCACCCAATGTGGACATATGCACTCTCCAGCAAAGACTGGACTAGCTGCTCAAGAGGATAAGATCAACACCTGTAACACACCATGTGGAACACATAGCTCACCATGCCACCCGTGTTGACAGCCATGACATACAGTGAAAAGCCACACACCCACCTTCACAGACATTCTCAATGGACAATTACCCAAACAGCACAGACCAGCAAGACAGACACCAACTCAGACATTGCGACATGGCACATGCCAAGGGATACATATTTAACCTACACAGTGTGCCCCTCAACCTAAGCTCCTAAGGCTAACCTCCTTGCACAATAGAGTGATCATGGGTAACTCAATACTGAGGCACACACATATCCCACTATCCCACTCACTAAGTTGCATATGGAGCAGGTAACAGCCAAATATCTATCACATGCCAGCATCCAACACATGACACAGCCAGTCATGGCACTCCACAACAACTATGAGTGTCATTCTGTATCCATGTGGATGTGAATCTCTGATTATGTGGTCCAGGCAGGTGTGACAGTAGCCTTGAGCAGTGTACTGTCATCACCCAGAATGATGCTGCTGTACTATCAACAGGTGATTGACTGCAACATTGGCTTATGTGCCTTGTGTCATTCTCAGGGGATCCAGTATCTCTCTGCTTGGGATGACATGATTGACAGAACCCAATGACTTGCCACACATATCCTACATCTGTCAGCACTGGGTTTCCAGGTACTGGCTAAGTGTCTTTCCAGCCCTATGATGCCTTATTAGGCAGTGTTCCTAATGTAATTACCACCATAACAGCTAGACATGTATGCAATCTGAGGGTCATGCTGCTCAACAGTAGACATCTAACTGTCAGGATGCAGTCACTCAAAGCACTCTTTGGAGTGGAGGAAACATGTCTGCTGTAATGGAGATGTGGTTCACAGCAGCAGACAGCAGCCCTGCAGTATCAAGCTATAATGCATTCCACAGCTGTCAGCCCCCAAACATGGACCACACCACATCTCCACAGGTGGTGTTGTCTCCATATTCATTATGGCTAAGAACACCACCAGACTATTATCCCAGCATAATGCATTGGAGATACTTCCGATACAACTGCCTAGGGGTAATAGTGCAATCCAGACCATAGCCTCTCATGGGTCCACATCTATGTCCCTAGACAGTCAATGCACATTCCTCAACACCCTGCCATCTATGATGGTCCAACGCAACACTGACAAAGTATGAGACTTCAACTACCCCTCCATCACCTGGGGAAAGTAGCCAAGTACCAGTACAGTGGCCCAGTACTTCTGGGATTCATCATTTCTAACACCCTGGACCAGCTCATACTGACCCCCAGTAGAGGATGCAACAACCTTGACCTGTGTTGACTACTTAAATATGGGACTGTTGCTCATCCACAGATGTCAATCCCTGCATGGTGAGATTCACACAGGCTGTAATCAGCATGTCAGCCACACCCTCCACAAAGGTAACCACCTTGCAAAACCTCTCCAAAGCTGACTTTGCAACCATGAAAACAGGGGTGGATGACTTCACGGCACCTATGGCAATGGGAAATAGCTCCTTGACTGTGGAATCATACACATATGCACTGTACAAACAGGTACATGAATGCATGGTACTAGCCAGAGCCAACAGAACCCAGACACTGTCCTCCAAACACTGGGAGACAATGTGATGGTCCCCTGCCATTATTAAAGTATACATCAGAAGGAGGACACTGTTGCAGAGAAAGGTGATGTCCCATGACTATTGAACTCCCTTATTAACCTCAAACATAGCTTTGGATCCCTCATGGAATCCCCTACAGGGTTTTATGATGGCAGACATGCAGCAGACATTGCTGACAATCACAACAGCCTTTGATAGTTAAATCAACAACCTCCACAGCATTAAACACAAGTGCTGTGAGTTACTGCACAATGCTAATACCTATCCTGAGACAACAGATATTGGCCACAGTCTTGGAAACACATTCAGTGCCAGCTTTACCCCTCCCCCCCCAAGTGAAGTGCTAAGTGAATGTGTTCTCACATGCTGTATCCTGTGTCTGTTCTAGGTGTCTGTGTATCACCAGGATATAGCCCTGCAGCAAGACCAAGGGGTATGTCAGTGTGGTAACACATCCACCATGTCTTAGGCAGGGTACAGCTGTATCTGCATGGAATTCCCCGGTCTGTAACACAGTGATTGCATATGCCTCACAGATTATAGGGCTGAGAGTTGTACATAGGTATATGTTGATTTACATCTGTTGTAGAGTGGAGAATGGTACGTGTTGTGGTTTGGACACACCTCCAATTGCTAATAACCACAGCCACAGGGGATATTCATCAACCAAACACACTGAGATTACTATTCACTCACACACACACACATACACACACACACACACACACACACACACACACACACACACACACACACACTTGGCAGTACTGAGATCCATAGGTTCATTACTTCATAGGTGTGTAGTAGGTGAATGGGCCTGAAGGCTCTACAATGCTAGCCTGAGTGAATACCCTGGCATCAGGCCACATGACAATAGTCTCCAGTGTGGCTCAGGAGTATAGTCACTGGAGTGGTCCCAGATTTCTATTGTGGGTGGCCAATGATGTGCACTGCTTCACATGTATGTGATTTATATTCCATAACATGGACCGTGTCTTGATTGTGCACATGTCCCACATGCATGTTCTTTGAAGTGTGGAAGTGTGCTTGAGGTCTTTGGGGCATGTTGTTGGGACAGATTGGTATCTTCAGAAATAGCATTCCTGACCTAGTTTGGTGAGACATGGCTGTGTAACTGAGGTAGTGATTGCACCTACGTAGACAGTATGATACAGGGATTCATTGGAGTTATTGGAGTTTGTCCATACAGGGCATCTGTAAAAGGCATAGTATTCCCTTTGTAGGGTACATTTGCAGACTCTACAGTTGTTGCAGGTGTCCAGTGGGGAACATGCAAAAAGGCCACTGTACATACTGGTTGGACTACCGAGGGGATGGAACAGAATGGCATGTCCTTTTACTTGCTGGATAACACACACTCAGGAGATGTAACACATCAAAGTACTTTCTGATGTCAGTGGCACTGTTGTAGTCAACAGGCAGCTGACTGTCAGCCTGTGTTCCCCATTCTGTTATAACAACATCACTGTTCAGTGGACTACCACCAATGTATTACTTCATGTGAGCCATGGTGTTCCCAAAGGTAATGGCAGCACATCTCTTGGCATTGAGGTAATGTCCAGGGCTCTGACAACAGTCATAGGTGTCAAGTGGCCATTGGACATGCTGTCAACATCACATGGATTGGGAATGCTGCCACCCACCTTACTGTTGTATGCAAACATGATCAGTCAGGATGCCTGTGTGCTCTCCTGCACCTCAGAAGGGTAGATCCCAAACATGGCAGGACATGGGTCCATACCCTGTGTGACACTAGTCATGTCTGGTTATTGGTTTGACATGGTGTCCACTGCAATCACACAGTGGGTACTATCTGTGAAGCAATTTGCAGGAGAACTACTGATATAGTGGTTGCTGCCTAGTGTGTTTGTGTATGATTCTTGGGTGGAGAGTGGTCTCTGAGTATTAGAACAGTTGCCTACATTGTTAACTAATCCATACTGTCACATAGTCATTGCACATGGCACTACACATTCAGGGCTGTGGTTTGCCTACACCAACCTCAACAGTTTGACAACTGTTGGCGTTGTAATGTGGACATTGGGACATATACTAGGTCCTCAATTTAATAATTTAGCAAAACTCACCCCTCAATTGATCCTGTTATTACACAGTCACACCAACACCCACAGGATACTGATGACAGACACACACACACTTGCCAGTACTGAGTTTCAAACCCCTACCTATGTATTGCTACTACAGTGTTGCACATTTATCACCCACGCCACAGAGCTTATAAGATGGATGCTGTCCCAAGGTACTTCTAAGGTGAGGAACATCACCAGCCCTTGTAAATACTATTATTGGGTGATGTAGTGGGTGAGAGACTTCATAAAATATTTTACCCTACACACACATTTACATTTGCTAGGAGTGAGGTTCAAACCTCTATCTATGTTTTCAGACCTTTATATTATGCATTTACCACACACACCACTGACCTTACATGGTTTAGGGTTGCCAACAGGTACTTCTAAGGTGAATGATATCTGCAGGACTGCTAAAGTTAGGCACTGAGAAATGTACTGGGTGTAAATGGGGCCAAAATCTTTAAGGTACGAACACACACACACACACACACATATATATATATATATATATATATATATATATATATATATATATATACACACACACACACACACACACACACATACACACACACACACACACACACACACACACACACACACACACACACACACAAATACTTGTCAGGAATGAGATTCAACCCCCTACCTATGTAGTTATTGCTACTACGTTGTTACGCATTTAGTACACGTGCCACAGAGCCTATAGGTAGAACAGTGTCCAAACATACCTCTAAAGTGAGTGCCATCAGCAGCAATGCTAAAGGAGGGGTAAGGGGAGTGTAGTGAGTGTGAATGGCCACAAAATGACGTTTCTCCAAAGAAGCACACACACTCTCACACAAACACACACATTTTCGCAATTGCCAGGACTGGGATTAGAACTCTTACCTAACTAGTTTGCTACACTATAATATTACATAGTTATCACAAGCACCATGGAGCTTATATGTTGGAAAGCTGTCCAAAGTTATCTTTGTAGGTGAGTGACATCAGCAGCAGTGCTAAAGGAGGAGTAAAGGAAGTGTAGTGAGTGTGAATGGCCACAAAATCAGGTCTCTGCAAAGACACACACACACACACTTTCACACAAACACACACATTTTTACAGTTGCTAGGATCGGGATTAGAACTTCTACCTAGCTAGTTTACTACACAATAGTATTACGCAGTTATAGTAAGCGCCACAGAGCTTATATGCTGGACAGCTGTCCGAAGGTATCTTTGAAAGTGAGTGATATCAGCAGCATTGCTAAAGGAGGGGTAAGGGAAGTGTAATGACCTCAAAATCATGTCTCTACAAAGACACATGCTCTCTCACACAAACATATACATTTTCACAGTTGCCAGGACAGGGATTAGAACTGCTACCTAACTAGTTTGCTACACTATAGCATTACACAGTTATAGCAAGCGACACAGAGATTATAGGGCTGCAAGCTGCCCAATGGGTTATTTCAGGGTGACCTACATCAGCAGGAATGCTAAAGTAGAGCAATGGGAAGTGTAATGAGTGAGAATGGCCTCAAACACATTCATCTAGAAACACACACACAATTTTACATTTGACAAGACTGAGATTACAACTGCTACATGGATACTTACTTGTACTATAGTGTTACACAGTTATTACAAGCACCATTGAGACTATAAGGTTGAGGGCTAACCAAAGGAATTTCTACAGTGAATGACATCAGCACATCATGTGATATAGGCCAATGGGATGAGTACTGGGTGGGAAAGGCCTCATAATGGGATTCTCTCTGTTGCTGTCTGTCTCTCTCCCCCATGTTTCTGTGTATGTATGTTTGACATATTATATTATGTTGGCCTTAGATATGTGTGAGTATTCCTATCCAGTGTGTGTGTGTGAAGTATCAATGGTGTACAATTTAGGTGTGTATGCACATACATATGTGAACATCAGATATCTGTAGTCCACTGTGTTGTCAGACAAGGGCTTCATTTCTCTAAGTGTAGGAGTATGTCCAGTATGACCTTCTATATTGAGTGTGTGCATCCATTCCAGGGAGAGTTGGACTCCAGTTCAGGGTTTTGCATGCTACAGCTATACCTAGCAACCTGTTTCTGCAGGATATCTGTAGACAGGTTGCCTATAGGGAGACACAATGGGTGTAACATATGGGGGATACTGTAACTATTGCTGTCTGTGCTGCTTGTGTAACATGGTTGGTTGTAGCATAGATTTTCTGACATATGTATTGTTTTACACTGTGATGTATCATGTCATCAACTACTGATGTTATTTACCAGGGAAATACAAGATGAATAAAACTGAGACCAATATTCTGAGGCATATAGACTACACATTCTGGCACACTCCTGCCATTGTGGAGGGGTAGCTACAGACAATAGACTGCTGGTTCAGTGTAAATGGTCCAGCACCTTGATAGTATGCTGGATGGGGATCCCCTTCTTGTGCTTTTCTCATCTTAATGGAATGGCCATATCCTGCTGGGGCCATACCTCTCACCTGTAAAGATACACCCAGGTTATCCAAAGGCAGGGTGCATATATCTGGTCAGTTTACCTTCACATTGTGTTTTAAAAACAGTTTTGTGGCTATCCGTTCATTGGTTTGCAGTCAGAGGGTAGTATGGGTGGACATTAGAGTTTCAGACTACACACACTCCATGACATCCATGCTTCTACACCCTCCTCTGTTATTCTCTCCTCTTCCTAACATTATGAAAGCAATATCTCAGAGGTATCCCTATAGTTGGGCCTTTATCCCAGTAGTATTTATGGACTGGTCCACAGTTCTTGCAGTAGGACATGGGGAGGCATGCTACTGGCATTTGTCAACATGGCCTTGCATTTGTTTTCTGTTTACTGTGTTAGGTTGTTAGTTAGGACCCCCTGACATTCCATACATTGGCACTATGGGTGAGGCATGGGCCTTCACCAGAGGACTGTAGGCCATTTGAGAGTGCTGCAGGCCATCTGTAGCAGGCCAGTGCATGCTGTCACTCATATGTTCCCAGGCCGCAAGCCAGTGGATTATCCTGGGGTGACAGTGGTAAGTGGTTGAGGTGTTCCTGTCAATCCTTCCTGCTCATACTGATCCATGAGTCTGGATGTGGTCAGGTTGCTGCTTACAGCTAGGGACACACCTGCATGGGATACCTATTCAGCATGCATCATTATGTATGTATTCCCATACAGAGATGGGTTCATGCTGTACTCATTCCCTACAGCAAGGATATGACCTGTGATAAACCTGTGGTTGATGGTGGGGTGAGCTGGGTGCATGTGTGATATGAAAGCTACTGGCATCTGACTCACATATATACCTGGGACATTCCCTTTATGATGGCTTGTGTGTGGACATGGGCAGCCTTCATTACTTTATAACTGTGCCTTTTGTGGTCTGCCAGTGATTGCAAGACTACCAGTATTCCATACTAGAGGGACAACTAATGTGATGCTAACCTCTATGTATAATTCCAAAGTTGTGTGCAGTTGACAGTTATTTTATATGCACTCTGTGTTGGTTACTTCCACCAGTGTACTGTTTCTATATATGGGCCCCCATTCATTGCATGTCCAGTGTTCCAGCAGTGACAGATATTGACATCTGGACAGCGAGTATGTAAACCTGCTGACATGAGTGTAGTTGAGAAGCAGTGAGGTTGGCACTGCAATTGCTGGAACATGACCCTGTTGACCACTGTACTGTACCATGGCCACTGAGACACAACCATACAAGCCCACATGCTGACCACTTCCAGGCAATATTAAACACACAACAAGCTTACCACACTAACCCCAGGATATTGTACACATGCAACAATGTAGATTGGGACAGCTCTGGCAATCTGTGCTCCAGTGGTATTACTCCTCAAACCTAAATGTTACTGCATTTCTACATGGGATTGTGGGTGGGGGGGTGCACACCTGAAGACTTTAAACATTTGCAATGACTGTACTGGTATTTTGGTTACTCTGTTGGCTTCCATTTCATATTGTATTGTGACCTATCATGCAGAAAGGAGTCATATCAGTAGAGTACACATTACATTTTAATGGCATTAATTTCAGTTTCAGACTTCTTACCCTCCAGAACTAACATGCAACTGCCAGACCTGTTGTGGTATGTCTATGTAGATCTGGAGGGGGGCTGTTCACCATTGCCATCATTTGGGGGCCTTAGTCTGACCTTTCTTTATGGTCATCTACATCTGTCCTGCTGGGTGAGGCTGGTGGTGGGTATGTGATCCTCATTGACATCCATGTGTGTGACCTATTGACACCCACAGTTATTTGGACCATTACATGTACTGTGGCGGGAGTTGTCACCTGGTATAGTACTGCCTAGTATGTTGACATGAGTATTTCTTATGGATTTCCTGCTGACCCATATAGCTGTCAGCTGTCTGCTGCTATCCCATTCAGCCACCCAATTTCCTTGCATGCTTGCATCCATACCATACATACAACTACCAGAACATACTACTCCATTCAGTAATTGATAGGAAAGGTGACTTATCTTGTTGCTGGGCCAGTACTGAGGATGGTGCTGGAGGGCTGACTATGTCAGATGCACGTAGTACACTCCCTATACATGGTAAAGCACAGATATTGTCATGTTTGGCATCCCTTTTACTGTATGTGTGAGTCAGAGAGAGGCATCAGTCCCTGGGTCCCTACAGAGTCAGTGTGTGTGCTATGCATTGCCTCTTTGCCAAGGCCTGGCCATACTGGGCATGCCTCCTTCTGCCTACAGGGGCAGGCTCAGGAAGTTCCTCCTCTGAGTCCCTCTGTGCCTGTGCTGGTCTTGGCAATGGTGGGGGGCTGTGTGGCCCTGCCCCATGCCGTTCCTGCTGCAGCTGTTTCTACAGGATCATATTGTGTAGCATGGCACATACTATGAACATTTGTGTACATGTAGCTGGAGAGTACTGCAAGGCTCCACTGGATATGTCAAGGCAGCAGAACCATGGCTTGAACATCCCAAACACATGCTCTGCAATGATCCTGGTTTGTGCGTGTGCCTCATTATGGTGTTTTTGTTTGGGTGTGTGTGCATTTCTGATGGGTGTCATTAGTCACGACTCCAGTGCATAGCCAGCACCCCCCACTAGATGGCCATATGGAATGTCCCACCCCGGCAAACCCCTGATACAGCTGTGAGCAATGCCAGACGTGGGAGTCATGATAGTTTCCAGGGCTGCCAGCATACACATTCATGATAATGCCCTGGGCATCGCACACAACCTGGCAGTTGATGGAGGGGAAGACCTTGTGGTTTATGTAGACCCTACCCCTCTCGCTGGGTGGTGCTATGATGTGGATGTGCATACAGTCTATAGCACCAACTACCTCAGGGTATTCTGCTATATGGTGAAAGAGACGCATACTTCTGGTCAATGCCTCACAGGTGTTGAGGAAATATATGTGCTCATTGACATGTGGTGTCATGGCATCTAGGAACTGGTAGAGTATCCTAGATGCTAATGCCTGTGAGACCCCCATGATATCCCCAGTTGGTCTTTGAAAGGTACCTGTGGCTAGTATTTTTAAGCCTACACATGCCTTGGTATCCGCTGGGAAGGGTTCCCCTCTGTTGGTTCTGTGTGTGAGACGGGGATGGCACAGCCAGACGATTTGCTGTAGAATGTCCCTGTCCTCCCTATAGCACTCCACTATCTCTAGCTCATGTAGGCCCTGGTAGGTTACCATGGGTCTGTACACTCTTCTCCTCCTCCTCACTGTGGGTTGGTTGTCAGCATTCTTCTCCTCACCACCTTCAGTCTCTAGCAGATATTGATGGAGTAAAGCAGTAGCAGCCTCTAACATTTTAAGTTAGTTTTGCCAGTTAAAAATTTCCCATCTGTGTACACTGGTGGTGTAGAGGTTGTAGGAAAAACCAGTCTGAAAGGTGTTTTCACAGTTTATAGTAGTGTGCTGTGTTGCTGCTTGTGTAATTGGTTGATTCTGATACATTCTACCTGCAAGCTATGCTAGTTCTCCTTGATTGCCTTCCTACTGCGGTTTCCCCTTCCCAGTTCCTCCCTATTTAAGCCCCTATGCGCACCATGCATACCCAGTGCTGAAATGTAAACAATGCTGCCATTTCCTCTTTTTTTTTTTCTGTTTATGTTTAAAACCCAGTGCATGCCACGCACACCCATTTAGGGTATGTACACACTGCTTAGGCATATCTGACAAACCCCCTTCCTTAGCTGTGCTTAGCTAAGGGCAAACACAGGCCACAGAACTCCAATGAACTTACAGCAGGGATGACACACACCCTTATGAAGTCATTCAGCTCTTAGACTTGGACTGTAGTATTGCTGCACCTACACAATAAGGTACAAGCTGACACTTTGAAGAAATATGTGATTCAGTATAACTCCCCTCATTTGCATATCCCATTGTGTAGGTCATTAGTTACTGCACTAAAATGGACCCTTTCCCCTTGACAACCAGTGCTCCCTGGTATTGTTTACATTCTGCATGCCATTAACTATAATGGCAAAATGCAGATTTAACTTAAAACTGAGTGTTCCCATTTCTTTTTTTATTTTTGGCCCGATCCCGTTTGTGCACCGCTGCCCCATGCTTAAACAGCCGAGATCGGCCAAAAAAAAAAAGTTTAATTTTCATAATAATGAATCACTTTTTAATGCCAATGGTCTTATATTTGGTCATTGGCATGTCTAATGTACATAATGCATGCTTTTTCATGAGCTGTCATGCCTCCGTTTTGTCATTTGCAGAAATGTACTCAGTTATTTTCTGAATACATTTCTACACTGACACTTTTCTAGCACAGAGACCTGGCGGCTTGGTAAATCGCTAAATCACCTCATTTGCATGGTTTTCACCAGCAAATGAGGTGATTTGCATGCCGCATGGTTTTGTGTACTAGAACAGTGTAAGGCCGCTCGTGCATGTGAAAATGGCACTATCCTGAATCGCTCGGCAGCCATTTTCTGTGCAGAAGCTCTTACACTGTTCTTGCATGGAAAATCAGCCTTCCTGAATCCCAGGGATTGTTAATACATATGAGTAATATGTGTATAATTGCAAAATATAATAGTTATGTTATAATAAGTGTTTTTTATATATATATATATATATATATATATATATATATATATATATATATATATATTCAACAGATCCTTACATGAAAAATGTTAGATGACTGACAAAATGGTTAAATTATCTGATGTTTCTTGAAAAGTCTTGGAAACAATGACAATCATCTTAATCTTCAGCTTCTAATGACTTTGATCTGATGTGTATTTCTGGCATATATACGTATTAGAGGTGCTATTATCATATGTGACATATTCATATAGCTTCAGCTATATTGGACACTCCCATTCCAATGTATATTTCATGGATTTAGATTTCTTTAGCTGCTTTCGTTATGCTTTTCTTTTTTGTTTTTATACTATATTCTAAGCAGAGATGGATAATTTCTGTTGTTTGGTATTGGAAAGGTGGTGGATGGATGGTTTTGTTAAGTTTTTAACTAAACCAGAAACTTTACGTTTCATGTATGTGTTTGTAAATAGTTTAGGATTTTTGAAAGTAGTGCTTAATACACATTATGCATCCATGATAAGTATGTTTTCAGTAGATTTCAAGTCAACACAGAAGAAAGGTCTTTCAGTTAGTTATAACAAACAGAGTATAGTCAATGGTTTATAAATGTTTATCATTAAATCTTAATGGTTTGAACAATAATGTCAAAAGAGCTGGTTTGCTTAAATATATCAAAATGCATAAATCCCACATAATCTTTTTACAGGAAACCCATCTATTAAAAAAAGATCTACAAAAATACTCATTAAATGGCTATACCATTCTGGCTGATTCATGTTTTAAGACTAAAAGAAGGGGCACTCTTATTCTATGGAAAATACTTATACTATGCCAAGAATTATAGATACAATTTCAGATAAAGATGGGATGCTAAGCATGGTTATTTTGGAAATCAATAGAAAGTATTATACTTTGATTAATACATACTGGATACCAGGACTGAGTACTAAATATGTAGACAAATATCTGGACCTGATTACTTTAAATGCAAAAGGGGAAATTATAGCAACAGGTGATTTTAACTGCCTATTATCAGGCAATGATACTTCTAAAAATGGCAAAATAAAATAACATCTCAAGCCAAGAAGTTAAATGACTTTACAAACCAGATGAACCTTAAAGATATATATGGTCTAAGAGAACATTATTCCTTATTCTATACTCACTATTCATATCGGTTTGGTACACAAACAAACACTGATAAGGTCTTTGTATCAAATAATATATATATATATATATATATATATATATATATATATATATATATATATATATATATATATATATATATATTCTATCTTTAATGACTTGTCCACTTTTGGACCATAATGCTATAAACTTTACATTAACTACACATACAGATGATTTAAAATTTCTACAGAGAATTCCTACTTACATAACTAAGTTAAATGACTTTAGGGAATGGATAATGAAAGAAATATACATGTTTATGGAAACAAATGATAATGGTCAAGTGGCTGATACTATACTATGGGACACCTTTAAAGTTTATATATATATATATATATATATATATATATATATATATATATATATATATATAGTAGAATAAAATCTTGGTACCTTAAAAAAGGAGAGAGTGGGACAAAACACTTTTAGACTTATTAAAAACATAGACAAGATAAAAATTGATGCAAAAACAAATAAATTAGCACATAACGAAATTACTAAGTTAAATCAAAAATACTTAGAAGTTCTGAATCATAGGGTAGCCATAAACCTGGAAAAATTGAAATTACAATCTTATGCTGTAAATCCCAAATATCTACATAAAATAGTGGTAACATCCAAAAAAATAAACAATCAAAATCTTATTAATGAGATTGAATATAAAAGCGAAGGTTCAGTTAAGAGTACATCTAACTTAATGGGCATTTTAGAAGTGTTCAAAAACTACTATAAAGATATAAATAATATCTCAACACTTTTGTAGACAGATAATGTAATAAATACTTTTATTCAAGAAAATATAACTACTAAGGTGTCAATGCAACAAAATAGCATATTAAATAAACAAATAACACTAACAGAAGTGAAAGAGCAAATAAAAAATGTAAAAGATAATAAAGCTCCAGGACTGGATGGAATAATTCCTGAACTATATAAGATTTTTCCTGAATATATAATAAAGAAAATGATGAGTGCCTTTACTATGATTAAGCAAAAATGTATAACACCCCCATCATAGAAATACTCAGTTATCTCCTCCATATTAAACAAGGTAAGGACCCAAATTTTGTGATTCATATAGGCCACTTTTTGTTACTAAACACTGATTATAACATTTTCATGACAATATTAGCTAAGAGGATAAAGAAAATATTACCTAATCTAATACATAATGACCAGACAGGGTTCATTCTTCATAGAAAAGTGCAAGATAACAATATTAAATTACTATCACTAATAGACATAGCATGCAAATACAAAAAAAACTAACTATTATTAACCTAGGCATAGAAAAGGCTTTTGATTCTATTTGTTGGTCTTATCTACAAAGAATTCTCCTCAGATTTTGTCAACTTATTAATGAAAATTTATAGTGGGGCACAAGCTTATGTGAAAATCAGATCATGTCTATGCTCACCACTGGAAATTCTCAAGGGAACTAGACAAGGTTGCCCTTTGTCACCATTATTGTTTTTTCTTTCAATGGAACCTTTTGCTACATATATCAGAAACAAGCAAAATATTAAAAGCTTTCAAATGAATAAGAACTATTGTCCTAAGATACAATTATTTGCTGATGATATGTTGTTAACATTGGGTGATATTGATGGTTCTTTGCATGATGTTATAAATATCTTAAGCAAGTTTGAAAGAATTTCAGGGCTTAAATTTAATCATAATAAATCCAAAACATTACTAATTAACAAAAAGATCATCAAAAACCTAAGAGAGAATAGCCTGCTTAATTGGGAGAATGATGTATTAGAATATTTGGGTGTCAGTATAAAGAGTACATGGAAAGAGTCTGTTAAACTAAACTACAATAATTTAATAACCACTATTAGTGAACTAATCAAAATATGGAATAAAATGTTCTTCACAATTGAAGATAGGCTCTCTTTAATTAAAATGATAATTTTACTTAAAATTTTGTTTTATATATAGTCATTGATACTACCCCCCCCCACAAACTTATTTTAAAAATTAGATTCCATGCTACTTACATTTTTATGGTTCCCCTTAAAACCTAGGATTGCATATAAATGGCACATTAGAGCTTGGAACATTATGGGGATAGCATTCCCTAGCTTAGATCTTTATTCCAAATCAGTTATAATTAATGTAATATTACATTGGCTCACACCTACCTATATATCTGGCTGGAAAACAATACATGAGATTCATATAGCTGATGTCAGAACTATAGAAAATAAATTTAAGGAACAACATGGAATAAGTACAGTTCATTGGCTTTTATGTGAATTTTGTTTATTTAATAAGTTTGATCATTTTTCTAATGGCGTTAATCAAATATTTAATAACTTAAAAAATATAGTTGATTGTAATTATAGCATTAAACAATTTCTATTTCTTATATTCCCTATAGCATACTCCCCTGATTGCCTAAATTCTTTCAACATCAATGCAATGCAAAAATGAAAGGAAAATAACTTCATACTCTGGCATAAGAGTATTAAACCACTAAACCCTCTCTGTAGTTTTGATAATAGTCAAGATGGTTGTTTATACACTCCTCACAGCAGTTTATAGAAAACAAAATAAGAGTAACAATCAACATAGAAACTGAATCTATACCTAGTTTGATTCAGCTTTTTATTAGGTGTGAAAAGACAGATAATCAAAAATTAAGTATCTCAATTATCTATAACATACTAAGAGAAGACACTCTAAAGTTTGACTCAGATTTTTGGAATTGCTATGTAAAGATTAATGGAGAACAAACACCTGATGAATCCAAAAACCTATTCATTTCTACGTATGGTATCTCTTCTTCATTATATTGGAGATTGTATACATGGAAATTTATGAATAGGAGTTTCTATACTCCACATAAAATAAATCTTATACTCAAAAATAGTGAAAGTAAATGTTGGAAATGTGATGAATTACTAGAGGCCAACTAGGTTCACATGTTCATTGAATATAGAAATGTTGTTCAGTACTGGAAAGACTTCAGATATTTTGTAAATGCTTTATGGTCTGATAACTGTCATATTTTTAACTCACTAATCATATTCAATGTTCCTATACCTAATGTAATACCTAAATCTCAGATTCAGTTACTCTGGTCAATTCTTGCAATTGCCAGAAAGTTATTACTTTCAACTGGAAAAGTAAACAAGATTTGATGTTTAAAGATTTTATTAATTTAACAAAGTTGTTTGTAAAAACGATCTGCAAAACCATTTGTTACAGATCTCATAACATTACTCATAAAAAATAGCATGGCAAAAATTAGAAAAGCTTTTGAACAAATACTGATACCTTCTTATGGAAAAAATGATTGTTTATCATGGATGAATGTAAATATTGTAAATAGTTTTGTTATTGTTTTATTGTATTTGTTATATGCACATTTGTGTATGTTTATAATGAAAACAAAATAAAAATGTTTTTGAAAAGAAAAACAATGACATAGAATTATTTATAAAATTCTAGCTGGCTAAGCTGGCAGCCGTCACAATTCTCCCCCTTGAAAACTCAAGCTATTTTTTTAAGTGACCCTTGAGAAACATTGCTTGAGAGGATTGAGCCTATCTGGGAATACCGTACCCCATTCCCTGTATTGAGAGCCCATCTGCTTTGGCATTGCTAACCCCACTGCAGTGCTGCACTGTCATATCATGTTCTTGCAACTCTAGGTTCGACCTTAGCAACTTGACATTTTGCTGGCTGGCTCAATATAACCATGTTAGGGGATTGTGGTCTGTAACCACAGTCAATTTTCTAACATACAGATAAGGCTGAAGTTTCTGCAGTGCCCACACTATGGCTAGACATTCCTTTTCTACAGCTACATAGCATTCCTCCCTGTTTAGAGCCTTTGACTGAGATAAACCACTGGGTGCTCTTCACCCTCTGAAGAAATCTGGCTAAGTACAGCTCCCACCCCATGGTTTGAAGCATCCACCTCCACAACAAATTCTTTGTTGTAGTCTAGACTGGCTAGCATAGCTCCTTTAAGCTTCTGGAATGTCTGCTCACATGCTGGGGTCCACACTACCATATCTGGCCTGTTTTTCCTTCTCAGGTCTGTGAGGGGAGCAGCTATGGTACTATAATTGGGGACAAATCTTTTGTAGTACCCTGCTGTCCCTAAAATGCCCTCACCTAATTTGGTAACAGGAGCAGGCCATGCTTGAATGGCTTCCACGTTGGCAAGTTCTGGCCTGATCTTACCACTCCCCACTCTATGTCCCAGGTAGGAGACCTCTGCCATACCCACCTGACATTTGCTCGGCTTAATGGGCAACCCTGCCCTCTGTAGTCTGCCCAGCACCTCCCTGACATGCTGAAGGTGCACTAGCCAGGAATGGCTGTAGATGGCAATATCATCTAGGTAAGCAAAGGCAAAATCTCCTGTTCATGCTAGGATATGATCTACCAGCCTCTGGAAAGTCACTGGGGCATTTTTCATCCCAAAGGGCATCTTTGTGAACTCATACAAGCCAAAAGGAGTCATAAAGCGTAACCTCTCTCTAACACTGGGAGGCAAGGGCACCTGCCAGTAGCCCTTGGTAAGATCAATGGTGGTAAAATACTTAGCCTCACCCAGCTGCTCCAGGGCTTCATCTGTCCTAGGCATTGGGTAAGCATCTGACTCTGTGTGACTATTTAATTTCCTGTAGTCCACACAGAACCTGGTGCTGCCATCCTTCTTTGGTACCAGTACCAGTGGGGAGGCCCAGGAACTGCTGCACTCCTGAATTACCCCTAGGTCCAACATTTCTTGTATATCCTCCCTCATAGTTTATTTGACTCTCTCAGGCACCCTGTAAGGGGTCTGCCTAATAGGCCTTTGGTGTCCTGTATCCACCTGGTGCTGTATCCATAGGCCTTTGGTGTCCTGTATCCACCTGGTTTCCCAGTGAATATGTCCCCAAACTCCTGTAACACTACTCAAATTTCTCAAACCTAGGTAGAGTATAGCTGCTGGGACATTGCTACCCCTTCTACTGAGGTGTCAGTCCAAGCCTCACTGAGGAGATCACTTACCAGATCTCCCTCAGACTCCTCCTGCAATCCACTGCAAATACACAGCACAAGGGCCTCCCTATCATAGTAAGGTTTTGTCACGTTAATGTGGTACAATTTCTGCCCCTGCCTCCTGCCTTGCAGTTCCACCATGTAGTTAACATCACTGACCTTCCTTACCACTTTGTAGAGTCCCTCCCAAGCTGCCTGCAGCTTGTTGTGTCTGACAGGAATGAGAAGCATTACCTGCTCCCTAAGCATACTCTCTAGCTTGAGCATTCCTGTCATACCAAACCCTTTTCTGTTGTTGGGCTTCTGCCAGAGTTTCCTGGGTCAAGCCCATGAGTTCCCTGAGTCATGTCCTGAGGTTTAGGACATATGCCACAACAGACTCCAGGTGAGATTCACACTCACTGTTCCATTCATCTCAAATTAAATCTAGAGGGCTCCTCACCCTATGCCCATACAACTCAAAGGGCGAAAAACCTGTGGATTCCTGGGGAACCCCTCTGTAAGCAAACAACAGATGGGGCAAATATTTGTCCCAATCCATCTTAAACTGGTCTGCAAATGCCCATAGTATGGTCTTGAGTGTAGAGTTTAACCTCTCAACAAGACCATTAGTTTGGGGATGGGTAGGGGGTGGTCTTTAGGTGCTTCACCCCACAGTACTTCCACAGACAAGCCAACAGGTCTGACATGAAATTGGCATTTCTTAATATGCACTTCTGTCACTCAGTATTTCTTTTGGGAAACCTACTCTGCTGAAAATCTCAAAGCATTTGGCACCTTTTCTGCCTCAATGGAAGACACAGCCACTGCCTCAGGGTAGCTGTTGGCATAATCTACTACCACTAGGATATACTTTTTCCCTGTGGAATGTGGGGTAATCAGAGGTTTCTGAAATGGCTCCTCAATCACAAGCAAAGGCAGCAAAGGTGCTTTCACCTTGTCTCCTCCCTTGTCTACCTTTTGGCACTGCTCATAGGTCCTGCAATACCCTGTTACATCTCTGGAAATCCCAGGCCAACATCTCTTTGTACGTTTTATGCCTATATGACGTGCAAAGGGAATATCATGGGCTATGGCTAGGAGTGTCAGACAGTAGGCTCTGGGCACTACTAACTGCTGTATTCTCTCACACTCTCGCCCTCCCTCAGGAGTCTACTCGCTATACAGTAACCCCATTGTCCCAGTATACAGATTCCCCCTTCCCTTAAGAATCAGGTGCCTCACTAACTACCTCTCTCAGGCCTTGTAATGTAGGGTCTGAGTGCTGAGCCTGTCTTAGCTCTCTCTTTGTAACCTTTCCCAGCTCCCCTTCTACAGGAAGTCTGGTATCATCTGACAGCGGTGCCTCACTGTCAGCCTGGGTACTACAACGCACCTCTGCCCTTGCAGTCAGTCTATCCAAGGGAAAATCAGTACCCACAAGCAGCTGTGGATCACCTTCAGTCTCACTGCTACAAGGTAGCTCCCTCCCTGAAGTAACCACCTCACTAGTCCTGGCTGCAGGTGTGCGGCCTGTTGGGTCTCCCCCAGGCTACCAGACCTACATGTTTGTCTCCAAGCCTGACATCTCATCTTAGGTTGTCCATCCTTCATGATACACCTGTTATTCTCATCCTTTTTTCTATGGAAATAGGATTTGCCTTTGGTTCTCCTCTGTTGTACTTCAAGTACAATATTATCAATCTCATTTTTCTTATAGCCCCTTTCTTTCAGTTCAGTTTTAGTGACAATCACTTTCTGTTCATATCTACCATCCCGTGTTGAGCCTCGACTGATGTAAGAATTTATTCTTCATAACTTGTGGAAATATGTGTTGTGGATGCATACTGGATCAATGTAAAGAATTATTCCTCCAGCAGTCCTTCCAGTATGTACACATTTCAATTGTGCCATCTGCTTATTTCATAATGGTAACATCCAGAAAGTCAATCCTATATTCAGACCTATTAACATAAAAATCCAGGAAATCGGTAGTGGATTTTAAATAGTTAACAAACATATGTAACTGTCTTCGATCTCCATCCCAAAGGAAGAAAATGTCATCCACAAACTTCTTGTAATGCAAAAGATGTTTCTTCCACATATTAAGATCATTAAATATGAAATCTTTCTTTCACTGTGCCATAACAAAGTTCGAATATGAGTTGGCACAGGAGGTCCCCATCACTACCCGCCCCATTTTTGTATATAATAATGGCCATCATACATGAGAACATTGTTGTCTAAGATAATCTCTAATAAGGAAGTCAGTCATTTAATGTCAGCCTCCTTATATTCATTGTCATTATATAGAATCTTACTAATCGATTCAATGCCATATTGATTAGGTATGACAGTAAATAAACTTCTGACATCCATAGTCACTAGTAACTCATTGCCTTGTAGATGCTTCATTTGGCAGAATGTGAAAAGGCTAATGAGAAAATCCTCAATGTCTTTTAGCACAGTATTGGTCTTATTCAATGCTTTTTTTAGCATGTGTTCTACATAGATGGACAAAGGTTCTGTGGCCCATCCTGCTCCTGAAACTATTGGTCGCATGGGGATGTCAGACGAGTGCTTGTGGATTTTTGGTAATCCTTTTATCACTAGAATAACTGGATCTTTTACCAAAAGATGTTGTTATTTGTCTTTTGGCTTTTCCCAGTTAGGGGTCACTACAGCGGAACTCCGGTCTGCTAATGATTGGCAGTTGTTTTTTATGGTGTCGAGTTGCCAGCCCAACACCCAACCTTCAATGAAGGCACGCCCATTCAACACATGTCTTTTGAATGCCCACTCGACCGTGGGGAGGACATGCAGACTCCACACAGAATGCACTCCCAACCCAAGCTGAGAATCGAATGGGAGAACCTCTTGCTGTGAGGCAACAACACTACCGCTGCACCACCGTGGAAGTCACTGCACCACCGCGGAATATTCATATAAATCTGGCGTTATAGGGTGTGTGATCATGAGGTCATATAAACTATACTCAACAGCTTGTATTACTTCATCCAAGTCACATTTCTGTATAGATTTATATCTGTTCTCATCCCTCAGTAGTTCACACATCTTCCTTTCATACTGTTCTTTACCCATAACTACAGTGGCACCTCCTTTATCTGCTGAATTGATTATTATTTGATTGTTGTCCATTAGTTGTTTTAATGCATCTCTTTCATCTTTATCTAAATTATAACATCTGCTATTATTGTTCTTCAGTAGATGAAATACTTAATTTTCACACTTCCTTACAAAGGCTTCAACTAAGGGGTGCAGCATGGGTACCATTAAATTCAGTTTCTTGAAATGACAAGAATTAATGACATTTATATTCAAATTGCTATTGTTAGAGAAAATTTGTTTTAGTGTCACACTCCTAGCAAAGTTTTGAATATCAAAGAAAATTCATGATGCCTTGAAGGTGCTGCTGGAATAAAAGACTATACTTTATTCAAAAGTGTACATTCCATATCTGTTAAAGGATATTTAGAAATATTCACTACTAAAGTAGGAGCTGTTGAGGTCACATTGAAGTCTTCCTTTTCTTCCTGTCTCTGCTTTGTGACCTTTCTCTCCTATACTGTCCCTTCTGCCTCAAAAAAAAAAAATCGGAAAATTGGAAAAGACTGGTTTGGACAAATCGTTGGGGCATGCACCTGCTGGTCAGTTGTTTAGATCTGTTGTAAATCCAGTGTTTCCACTGTGAATTTGGATAGTCTGTGCTTCATTACTATCCCCGAGTTCATGTAACTCTGTAGCATTCAGGGGCTGTTGAGTCTCCTCCCAGCTATGTATACTCTTCACTTGCATATCCTGATCTAATCTACATGTAGCTACATTGCATCTCTCATTATTCCCTTGAGTCCATTCTGTAACTTTACAAAGGTCACCCTCTGACTGCATATGTTCTTCCCCTTGGTTCTAATTGGGCTGATGTTCACTTTACTTTTTTGTTGCTCAGGGTTCCCCCTATTTGTATCATGAAGCTCTTCTTTGGGCCATTCAAAAATATTACTCTTCTGAAAATCCTCATGATCCTGCTTGAGTTTCTTAGTTTTTAAAGGCTTTAACTTTTCATCATAATTAATAAGTACTAGTTGCAAGTCCATGAATTTATTTAAAATAGAGTCCGGTAGATCTGCCTTCTGCAGTTCTGTTTGTTTGCCCTCTAAGAACAGTTCAACCTCCTTCTCAATAGGCAAGAAATAATCAAGTAACAACCTCATATAGCTAAAACTAGCATTCTTGTTTATTTCCTACCACTTAGCTAATAAATCCGGATGAGCATTTCCATAACAGGGCATGCATTTAACATGCATACCTCTATTTTTTGTTTACTTATTTTTATTTATTTAACAGTTTGTTTACCAGGATAGTCCACTGGGCCAAGAAGAGCCCATTTTCAATGGAGTCCCAGGGAGAAAAGCTCCATGAACAGCAATATAATATGAAAACAATGCATTTACATTTATGTAATACTATTTTAGAACAATGGTATTACATAACATGATAAAAAATGTACGATTGCAGTGAAAATTCAGTTAAAAAATTACAAACACACACAAATAGGTCAATTAAAATAAGAAAAAGCCATTGGTGCATATTCCTGTTAAATTTGTTAGAATGTGAAATAACACAGGGGAGGCATTACAGTTTTACATGAAATCTTAGCAGAGTTAAAGTAGAATGGGGGGTAAGAGGTGTTAATTGTTGAATACAAGAAGGGTGGGACAATAAGAAAAAGAAAGAGAAAAAAAATAGAGCAAGAGTAGGAGTAAATGACAGAAATTAAGATGGTAGTAGTCAGACAAGCTCAGTATGATGAAGAGAAGAGAGAAGCAAAGGAGTGCGAGAAGTGGGGAAAAAAGAGGTGAGTCATGTGGGATGAGAGCAGGAACATTCCCAGAGGGTTTTGAGATGGGAATGAAGCAGGGCCTTAAAGCTAGAGTGGTTGTCTGTAGTACGAATAAGAGGTGGCAGGGAGTTCCAGAGGCTAGCTAGGGAGAAGGATAATAGGTGTTTTCCCGGAGGACGAGCAGGCTTGTGCAGTTCAAGCAAATTCTGGTTACTGGCTCTTAGAAGTCTGATGGGCAGGTGCCTTTTGAAGGAGGAGGTAAGGGAGGGGCAGATGGAGGGATTAAAGATGAGTTTATGAACATGAGTAAGTTGAATATAGGTAAGATGGTTGGGAAGTTTGAGCAAATTTAGTTTGTGAAGGGCATTGCAGTGGTGGGAGGAGGATTTACAGCTGGTAGCAAACTTAGAAATTTTGTTATAACAGGAGGATAGCTTTGTTTTTAGGAAGATTGAAGGTTGTTAAGAAGTGGGGCACCATATAGGAGAGAAGGAATGAGGAAGGTGTTGGAAAGTACAAGTTTAGCAGTGGGAGTGATATAGTGGTTATACCGGTAGAGCATGCCTAGTTTCTGGTGAGTTTTCTTTATATTAGTTAGTAGGTGGGTATCGAATTTTAACTGTTCATCAATAAGGACTCCTAGAAGCTTTGCATGGAAAGCTACCTCAAGAGAGGTATTGTTTTGGCTAGTAATGGAGAATGAGTTCTTGTCCATAATGGTACTTTTTGAAGGTGAAAATAATTTTAGTTTTTGATGCGTTGAGTGATAGGTGGTTGTCTATCATCCAACATTCGGTATAAGAGAAAGCATCCTGAGTTAGTTTTAAGAGAGTGGAGGTGGAAGTGGCATAGCAGATGATTGTAGAGTCATCTGCATACTGAATGAGTTTAGCACTAGGAATGTTCTGGTAGAAGTCATTTATGAAAATGTTGAACAATAGGGGACCCAGTTTTGAACCCTGGGGTACACCTGTAAGTGCATTAAGGAAGGAGGAGGTGGCTTTTTTCCATTTGACAGCTTGTTGCCTGTCAGGGAGGTAACTAGAAAACCAGTTGACAGAACAGTGGGATAGGTTTAGATTAAAGAGTTTAGATAGGAGAAGGTTATGGGAGATAGTGTCAAAGGCCTTGGATAAGTCCAGAAGCAGGGTTGACACTAGACAGCCGGAATCCCGGGCTCTTGGTACTAAACCATAATGTATGCACACTTCTAAGTGAAACCGTTGCCACTGCAGTCATTTTAATTTAAATGCTGCTGCTTCCACCTCTTTGTATATTGTTAGGTACTGTTCATAAGAATTGCTTATTTTATCATTAAATTCCAAAGGAGCTGTAAAATTCAACTGTAATAGTGGATTGCAGTCCTTGTTGCAATTAAGCATTTCCTTTGCTGCATAATTCTTGCTTCTATTACTTTAGCTGTTGTTGACTTCCTTTTCAGGACAATAATCTAATTCCAGTGCATTACTTTCTGTCATGTCTGGTCTATGTGTATAAATCAACAAAGTAGCACAAAAACAAGTAAGACCATTTAAATTGCTCACGAGAATAGCATAAAATCCAAGAAAAATAAAAACAAGAGAATAATACCATGGCAGGAACTTTAATAAACAAATAAAACCAGATAAAATAATGAAGTAAATTCAAGATGAGTGGTTTCGGCTTGGCCTTCTTCAGATCTTACTAGTTCCAATCATTTCATCATTAAGTAAGGGGGAGTGCTCAATCAGGTTTTACCTCCTGAAATGATGCCTTCTCAACACCGGTTTTAAAGGGAGCAACTCATTCAGTCCTGGATCCTTGTCAGCTCTTAGATCTGCTATCCATTTAGTTTCCTCATACTCTGTTATTTATTTTATATTACCTCTTCTTGCAGTAGAATATACTATTTGTAAAACCATAAATCAAAATGTATTTCCAAAATTACAAATGGCATGTTTACTTAACGCGTTTGTAGAAACTTGATTCTTGATATATCTCAAATGTGCCTGCATGCGAACTCTAAGCTGGCAGTTAATTTTGCCAACATAGAAGCTGGTACATAATGTGCATGTGGCTATATAAACAATGTCCTTTGTTCTACAGTCTGCATACGTATTTAATCTATAACATCTTCCTGTTATAGGATGTTGAAAGGTTGCATCATGTAATATATATGGACAGGCTGTACAGTGACCACATCTGAAGGTTCTACATCTCACTCCATGTGTGACTCTTGCTTGCATAAAGCTGTCCTTACATAATAATTGTTTAAGTTTCCTTTTATTCTTGTAGCAAAATTTGAGTGTATCTCCAACTATCCATCTGCTAGGGTCATCAGCTATCAGCATTAGCCAGTTCTTTCTTATTATGGCACATATCTGTTTCGCATCTCAACTATAGGTCAGAATGCATCTCATCTCAGGTTGTCCATGATACATCTGTTATTCGCATCCTTTTTTCTATGAAAATAGGATTTTCCTTTGGTTCTCCTCTGTTGCTGTACTTCAAGTACAATATTATCAATCTCATTTCTCTAATAGCCCCTTTCTCTCAGTTCAGTTTTAGTGTTAATCACTTTCTGTTCATATCTATCCTCCTCTGTGTTGAGCCTTGACCGACGTAAGAATTTATTCTTAATAACCTGTGGAAATATGTGTCACAGATGCATACTGGATCGATGTAAAGAATTATTCCTCCAACAGTCCTTCCAGTATGTATACGTTTCAATTGTGCCATCTGCTTCTTTTATAATGGTAACATCCAGAAAGTCAATCCTATGGTCAGAACTATTGACATAAAAATCCAGGAAATTGGTAGTGGATTTTAAATAGTTAACAAACATATGTAACTGTCTTCCATCTCCAGCCCAAAGGAAGAAAATGTCATCCACAAACTTCTTGTAATACAAAAGATGTTTCTTCCACATATTAAGATAATTAAATATGAAATCTTTCTTGCACTGTGCCATAACCAAGTTTGAATATGAGTTGGCACAGGAGATCCCCGTTGCTACTCCCTATTTTTTGTATATAATAATGACCATCATACATGAGAACATTGTTGCCTAAGATAATCTCTAATAAGGAGGTCAATCGTTTAATGTCAGCCTCCTTATATTTATTGTCATTATATAGAATCTTACTAATCGATTCAATGCCATACACAGAGATCACAGTCAGTCTGGGTCTGGTGTCTCCCTCTTTCTCCAGATCCCCAATAAGACTCCTCATTGGCACAGCTATAGGGCTAAGATCTCAGCTGAGGGGCAAAGCCAAGACCTCCAGCACAATCTCTGTCCAACTAGTGCTTTGTGTCCCTGCCCAAGTAGCTGTGTGTGGCAGAGAGAGAGATGAGTGAGAGTGATCCCTAGCCGTAGCAGCAGCAGCAGCAATGAGGTTTGCGTACCTCTCGAGCATACCATTAAACTTCTCGCACAATAAATCTGGACAGAGCCAAATAATAGGGACAGATTCTAAGTTTATAAGAGCAATATTTAAAAAGTCAATAAAGTTGCCATTATGTTCACTTACCTCTAGACCGTACCACTCAACTAAACCTCTCAACAATACAGATTTGCACTGAAATTCAGATTTTTGCCTCATATATTTGGATTTGTTTTTCATAAAATTGTATTTTCCTGGCAAGTCATTAAAGATTGAATTCAGAAAATAATAACATACATTTGAGATTCAGACTTCATACCCTTCAGAAAATTCATCCTAACAACCTGTTATTCTATCAACTTTCTAACTTTGTAACAACAATATTTAAAGTTTGTCCCTATTTTTGGGCCTTTGTACACCCATTATTTATGGCTTTGTCCAGGTTTCTTAGTCTGCTCTAAGAGATTGAGAGGTATGCACTCAACCTCTTGCACAATAAATCTGGACAGAGCCACAAATAGGGACATATTTTACATATTGCTCTTATAAACTTAGAAAGTCAATAAGGTTGTCAATAGGTTTATGTACCTCTCAACCATAGTAGATCAATGTTATGCTGTTAAGCAGAATGTACACTTTTGTTTTGGTAATTATTGCCAATTGTATTTTTATTGTACTTTGGAGCTTTTCTCCCCCAGGTGTCAGCTGAAAATGTACTTCTAGTCCAGTCTGACCTCCCTGGTAAACAAATGTCAACTAAATAAATATGCACTTTATTACGTTTTATTGTGCATGTGAGACCGTCCGTGGAAAACTGTCTTACATGAAACCAGTCCTTGGTGCAAAAAAGGTTGGAGACCACTGCTCTAAAACCTATGAATAATGTGCCATTTCTAAGAATAAAACAGCAGGAAAGAAATCACTTTTATCAGGAATGTGGCTACATTTTTTTCAATTTATTAATTTGGCAACTGTGTTTACTGGGGAAGTAAACTGGTCTCTGATCAATCCTCAGCCACAATCTGGGCCACAAGGGTACAGGTAAATGCAATGCACAGAGACAGAGGGAAATGAAATCATCCATCAGTTTTTTAGGGAAATGGAAAGCCAGCTTATCCAGTGAAAACTCACACCAATATTTGTTTGCGACTTGGAAGCAATCATTGCTCAGCACTTCCCTGTACTACTGTGGATTTGCGAGAGTTACACATCTGTAAGATGTGCTGCTGTTTACTTTTAATTAAATTTTCAACAACGTGAAATGCCTGCAAATGATATGTTGATTTAGACACTGGATTTCATTATTCAACCAGTGTGGGCCTTTGCACCATGTCTTCTTCCATTATACCTTCCTTCATCCATTCATTTAATATTTTTAAAAAAATGTTTTATCTTTATTCATTTCTTTATAATACTCATAGCTTAAACTATCCAATCGCAGTACTCATTTTATTCTTACCTTCTTTATTACATTCTCTATTTCCTCTATTCTTATATAATTTTATAAAATATTCTTTTTCACTTTCCATTCTCCTTGCCTGTCCATTTTCTCCTTTTCATACATTTCTCCCTCTAATTTTCTCTGCCATCTTGGTATGTTTGTATTTTAGATATCCATTACTATCCAAGATAATGTCTATCCATCTTTCTCTCATTTGTACTATTCCAAAATAAGGAGAAATCTCCTTTCTTTCCTTTCATAAAATAAATCATTGCTTGTATATCAACTTTACTTTTCTTTATTTTTTAATGTCTTTCTATTCTCCTTATTTTGTCACTTCCTCATTCTATATGTCTCACAATTCTGTAAAATTCATATTTCATCTTATTTCTTTTTTTTATTCTTCTCTCCCATTCTAAATATACATTTCACACTTCTTATATACTACCCACCTTTGCATGCAGTTTTTATAAAATGATCTCATTGACATATGATCTTTTCACAATACTTTGTTTTTAAAAATTTACTCCTACATCTTTAACCAATTGATTTTATTGATTTTCCATTATCTTGTTCTTCTGTCTCAATGTCTCCTTCCTCTTTGCTTTCTAAAAGCACAAATCTGCTTTTTTTCCTGTATATTAACCTCACTATGAACTATTTTTTCTCTGATTACTTCATTCTCTAATTTTTCTTCAGTATCCTGTTCACCAAAGCACCTTCTCTTCCAAAATATTCTTTCTGAGCTTTCCTCTTTATCTACTCCTTTCCTAATATGAAACAGATAAACCAAACGTATACAAATTTGGTACATTTTCTGAAACAGGCTTCCAGTTTTTTACACTATGTCCCCTCTCAACACACAAACCACACCTTCATTTGTTGCACTCTTGTACTAAATGATTTTCATCCCCAGAGAATTAACATGCTTTAGGCTGGCTCCAGTACTGAACAAATCCTTTCATACAATTCACAATTATTGTATCTGAAATATGCTAAATTTTCCCATCCTTAATATCCATTGTTACCCACACTACCCAATCCCCTAAGCCCATACATTTCTTTCATCATAGACTTTTTTAACTTTCTATAGTTTACTACACAGTAAAAAAAAAACACTTTTAACTCATACTCATCCACATCTGTAGTCCTAAACTGCACATTTATTTTCTTTTGCAGACCCAAGCTCTGAAATAAAGTCTTTCTACTGTGCTACTATATTGCTTTTTCCATTTTCTGTCAAATATTTCCAGCAAATTAAAGCTTTCATGTTAATTAAAAGAAATGTTTAACTCCAAAATGAATTAATTCTCTTATGTCTTTAATATCAAACACTAGTGGCAAAATACTGTTGTACATATCATACATATTTACTCGCTCACTGTTTTAACTACTACTTATTCTTACCACTAGATGTCTTCCCTGTGGCTGGTAAAAAATTGACATTTTTTCTCCTGTCTTAATTCATTCTTTGATTCCTCCTTGCCTTACTGTAGCTGCATAACTACTTTGTTGTAACAAAACACCCTATTGCAAAGGCAAATCCTTAAACCTGGCTACTCCACCAGCTCAGAATACTTCCAATGTTTCCCTTCATCAGCTGCTAATTCAATTTCTTCCTTCATGTAATACTGTCTCCACAAAATCACTCCATCACACTTCCCCACATTCTTTTATTTGAGTCACTCTGGTTTATGACATTTTCCAGTTCTGTATCAAATAGTTTGTCTCCTCCTCTTTCTTTCAGTAATGTTTTTCTCCTGTTCCTCTCTCCATCTCTGTTGTACTCTCCTCCAGCTTGGAATTGTCTGAACTGTAGTAGCAGCTCTTCAGTGCCATCTAGCAGCTTCAAAGAGTACTTCATTTCCTCTCCTCAGAGGGAACTTCTTTGGTACCCTCACCTAATTTCCCCCAACTCCACAAGTCTCCCCTGAAAACCAGCCATGGACCTAGTGAGACTAAACCAGTCAACAAAGTGTAAACAAACAAACATACTGCTCCTTTATTGTGCCCAGATTCATTTCTCTCTGGAGTTCCTTAATTGTGATGTGGACTTTTCAAAATATCTATCCTTACTGGTATATACATTTTTGACATTGCGTACTTATAACCATTTGCTGTGACACACCAGGATATGTTCATGATACTGTTCCCCTGTATTATCTGCATATCAATTTATTACATAAGTGTTATTGTTGTGATAGGTCCCTATTCCAGGCCAGCAATCAAGGAGACTCAATTCTCACCACTGCCTCCAGTGAGGGACAGTCACTAAGATCAAAGATGGAGTCACACAGTATTTTCAGATGCAGCTCCCTGCACTAAGCACAACATCTCTTAAGAGCCCACAGGGGGCACACTCCAGACCTGGGGCCAGATTGACTGACTCTCTCCAGGCCCACAAAAACTCCACACATACCAATATGGAGCTCTGTGTCCCTGTTTCCAGTAGCTGACATACTTCCTTGGATATTTGAGTTTCACATACACACCTAGAAAAAGCTGGCACTGATTTACTAGCTGTGCCCCTTACTGCCCAGACTCTGAGGCAATTACACTGCCACCAGCCAGCTACCCTAAGGCACTTACAAAGGGGACCCAATTATACTGTGTAAAATTAATACTAATATAAATGGTAGGGTGTGATCAAAGCAGCAACGCTTTCAGGTGCATCCAGCATCACTAAAACAAGCATAAGTACTCTAAGATGTTAAAAGTATTCTCTAAAGGACCAGCCACATTGAAAGGTATTACAATATTTAATGATAAATAATACACAGAAAAAAGGATAATAATGAATACAATAAACAGAGTTTCAACCACAGAAATATAAAAAAATAACACAGTTGGATGGTTTCTCACAAATACAGAAAACAGTACTACACTATTTCACTAAATGTCCCTGACTAACTGAAAAATTACTGTTCCCTGACCACTTACTAAAGCAAGGCAAGCTGATGTGAGCTGAGTGTCTTACCACAGTAAAAGCCAGATTATGTCTCTCTTTGTGTGGATGTGTGAGATATATATCCTGTCAGAAATCTTTCCCGTCAAGTTCCAAAGTGCTGCTGTGAAGGTACCAAAGAAACCAGATGCTGGTTAGAGTATGCATCACCTGACTCTGGTACAAATACACACACAAAGCTTTGCTAAACTCTGTGACAGCAGCTGAAAGCTATAACACATTTTGAAACTTTCCACCCTTCCAGGGTTCTCTGATAAACATACACATTTGATTAGTTACAACAGTACAACCTAATATACATGTATACATACTTTCTGCCCAGTAGGACCTACTGTTGATGCAATTTTAACACAAGTAACTTTGCAAACATTTTTAACTCAAACATCTGTACAAATTAGTGTGACAGTCAAACAACATAAAATTCACATATGCTGCAGTACACTCCCTCTCAGATGTAATCCACATTTGTTTGAGTATGCTCACCTGAACTGGTATTTGCTCACACTTCTATTGCTCACTTCTTTGTACTTGCTTATTAGCAAGACCAGGGTGGTCCAAGAGCAGTGTACATAACAGAAAGCAGAAGCCAAGCATTGCATTTTATGTTAGTCATCACTATTTCTCTAAGGTGCATCATTCTCAAAGGGAAAATATGAAGTGTGACCCCCTGCAAAAACAATGTTTTCTCTGTTACACATGGTAGTAAACTGATTAACTTGAGCACAGTCATTCATAAAGTATGTGCATGTGAGTTATAGTTAATGAGATCTTGTGACCAGGCCTTTGTGTTTGCAGTGATCACCACCACCACATGGTTAAGATGTCACTTCTCAATTCTGCTTGTCATGGTATATTACCTTACATAGTGCATAAACTTTAATTTCATTCCTTGATACCCGACTCAGTAAAATTCTGTCACAGTTTCAGGGACACACAATGGATGACAGGATCAGCTGGGATGCATAGCTATGCTGAATCTGTATATTGTTGCATCTACTTCCCACTCTTACACTGGATTATAGGTGTGCTTCACTGAACTGCATATGTGCACTGCTTCTACTGTAAATAAGAAAAGCCCAAAAATTCAGCATTACAAGTGAATACACTTTTTCCTTTGCCGTTAAAGCACTAATACCACTAAAAAGGACTGGTTTCACCTACCGGGGGGGTCACCAGGTTGACAATCATAAATGTTGCTGTTGTTGTTTGTCTTTCAGCTTTTTCTGGTTAGGGGTCGCCACAGCAAAACTCCGGTCTGCTAATGATTGGCAGTTGATTTTTACGTACCGGCTTGCCAGGCCTGACGCACAACCTTTAACGAAGGTACGCCCATTCGCGCATGTCTCCACGCAGAAGATGCTCTAGCTGAGAATTGAACCAGACAGCATCTTACTGTGAGATGACAACGCTACCGCAGCACCACCACCTAATGTTTATAAACAGGCAGCTACCTGATTTTTAACTGGCCGCAGTAATATAACCATATTATTATACTTCACTCCTTTTTATAAGTCTGTATTTTCTTATTACATGTTGAATTTTTGTGACTTTTTTCTCTTATATTTTCTTGATCATAGCAGTGAGCAAATTTTTTAAAAGGTGAACGCACTTGTTGAAGCACTGAAGTCACTGTAGCTCAAGATTAGGAGAAAGAAAAAAAACACTCTTATCCTCTGGCCATCCATTCGGGTGCTCATGGCTGTCAGTGGCAAAGAGGAATAAAGCCCTGACTGTGACCCTGATAACCAAGGATTCCTTAACAGTGCAGGCAATGATTTTATATATATATATATATATATATATATATATATATATATATATATATATATATATATATACATGCACACACACACACACACACACACACACACACACACACACACACACACACACACACCAACTCTGAGATTGCACTACTGTGAAAAAGCCAGTAAGGTGCTATCAGCTATATGAGCCTTTTCACTCATCGATGAAAACACATCGACAAAAGGTTCTGCATGTCTCAAGCTGTACTTATACCATAGTATTAGCTTGGACATTTCCCATAAAGGGCTCTTGGTCTTGCAAGTAGTTCTTAGAACCCTCCTAGTTTCTGACATCACAGAATGCACTATCTCAGATTCAAAGTGTGTACTGTCCAATAATTTGATTAAATTTTTTTTCTCTAGTGGTTTATTAAGTGTAGATTATGTTGCTTTTTGCTTGATTCCATTAAAATGGAAAAAGAAATGTATTTGCATAAACACAATGACTCATAATGCCTTCTGTTGTCAAGCAAAATGCCAAACAGAAATTTGAATATGTAAAATAAACATAACATGTATAACAATATACTGATTCACAGATATACTGCTCCTGTCAAACTAACTGAAATCGTTAATTCATTCAGAACATGTGTGTTTGCCCATGCCTGTGCTGCATACCTCACAATTTCTTTGCTCAAGAATCTGGCACAAACCCAAAACCTAATGGGAGACAAAGGCCAAAAATAAGGGAACATTTTTTAAATATTTCTCTAATTCTCTTAAAAAGCTAACAGAACAATATGATGTTTTGCACCAACACACATTTATTTTAAATAAGATGTATGAAACTCCAATGACTGACATTATTGGTCGATTCTTATCCTCTGTGATTTAGCATTGAATCAAAAATTTTATGAACAGAAGGTAAAAAATGAGACAACATTAGGGATGTTCTGCAAAAATCAAGGATAGTTGAAAGGTATGGTATGTGAGTCCTGCACATCAGCTGGAGGTTAAAATAGTGTCAAGGCCAACATTATAATTTTCATAACTTGTTTAGAATTTCATTTAGATTGCATAAAAATTGGATTATGATGTAAGATGGTTGAATTAAGGAAGGACACCAGACCTGGCAAGAACTGAATGATCAGTTGAAGACATGACTTATAAATGGTATGTCAAAATACATCTTCCCTTTGACATTTAACATTTTGTTTGCTTCTGTTATGCAATATGATTGACATGAGCTTTTATGTATTCTGTATTCAAATATTTAGTAGTTGAAAAGTTATAGTCATTTAATGAAAAAAGTGCATAATTATTTCCTGTGTAGTAAGTCAAATAAGTCATAAAAGCACTTAACAAAAAAAGGTGTCACAAGAGCATTGCAGTAGTGCCTTGGCAAGTGCTGGTTACATTGTGGCTGGGGCTAGAGAGTTTATTTTGAGTTTCATTCACCAAATTGTTAGAAAAATGGCACGTTGGTACAGCTCTTGGCATTTAAACATGAGAGAGATCTCTAAATGCCATCTCTCCACTCAGGCTAGTAGATTCACAAATGAATTTAATCTAGAATTATTAAAATGAAGCTGCTGTACTCATTGTTATAAGCCACAGCACTGTCACAAGTTGAAATTAACACGGTGACATTCGACAGCTTGGCAGTTAAAGGCAGAAATTTCAAAATAATAATGTATGCATACTACATAATGTATCTGTTTGAAATGTTATGGGCATGGGCCATTTGTGTCACTATAAATATGTGCTGAAGTTGAGCAGTACAATTTGCTGGAAGTGCCAGTCCACCACATCAGACATGGACTTTTTCCTTGACTTGCACTGGAAATTCAGAAAGACTTGTTGATCTTTATTGGCATTTTGTGTGTCATGACATGACATTATGCACAGAAAGTTATACATTTGTACTTCTGAATTGCTTAGCATTGTTTCATATGATGCAGGAGGTATTTATGATGCAATGAACTTTGCACCAATTTTCCAGTACACTATAACAGAAGGTGGGTAAAAAAAATAGGCAAAAAAATAATAATAATAATCATACTTCTTGTACTGAGACTACTGCCCAACATAATTGGTCATTCAAAAGACTTTGACATCGAAGAATAACTTGTTTACTAATTTACTGCTGATGATGTGTACCATGTGTGGTGGGGAACACACAAGGAAAAAAAAAGAAAGAAAAAAATGTTTAAATGTTACAATGAAGCTGCCACTTTAGAATTCTGCTAGAATATACTGCATACATTTTTTTTTCTCTTTCCCCGCCAGCACTCATATCTCATCATTTACATCTCAGAAAGTACACTAGCAAATATTTTTTCACATATGGGTTAATTAACATTTCCTAAATTTTATGAAAGGGAAATGAACATCTATTATGTATGTATGTATGTATGTATGTATGTATGTGTTGATGGTAATTAACTAAAGCTTCTTAAATTAAGGAGTACTGAATAAATAGAAATCTTACCCACATGCATTCTTACACCCATGCTGGATCTCATTATTTACTGCATTGGAATGTCTTGATGGTTGCTTTCTTTTTAATTTATATTGCATTATTTAGAATTGATTGCACTAGATTGCTTAAATGCTTTAATATTTATGCATATTTCTTGTTTTAACATAGATGATGTTGTAATGCAAATTGATGCAAATGGTTTTTACGGTCCTTTTCTGTTGTTCCTTCTTCCCTGGACTTAACTTATCACAACTCCAGACTAGGGATGCTAGTCACACTTATAGCCAAGGTTCTATTTTGTCAGAGGGAGGACAGTCTATACTTAATATATATTACTGACAGATAGTCTAATAGATTTGATTGGACGCTATCTTGCTGGTCATGATCATAAGAAAAGGATGCATACTCTATAACCTAAGTAGCAGATTACTGCGCTTATCTACCATGAATAAAGAAGTTTTAATCAAGAATAGAGGACATTTCTTATTTACCTTAGCAAATAACCAGTAACTTTTCTAGTTCGAATAGTTTATTTAGAGTTCCTATGAACTAAGATTATTGGATCTAGAGTAGTACTTATGGGATCACCATCTACATGTGTTTTAAACCTTGGTTTTGGATGTGTTTTACAGAGTCCCATCTGAAAATGATTTCTATATGAATTTGTTAAATTTCTAAATCAAGAATGGCCAGACTGAGCAACT
>NC_056734.1:456845958-457033458 GCF_019279795.1 Protopterus annectens
GGCGTACATGCGGCTTCTATTTGCTTCTCCGCTAATTTGGAACGGGACTATGTTGCGTACTGCGCGTTTCATTCTGCACGGGACCTGGCTGCTGCCATTACTATTGTGGGCGGGCCGTGGCTGTCAGCACATTAGGTTGCTCACCTCATGCCGGCTTAGACACGCCTCCAGACGATCCTACCTGGCTCGCTCACGCACTACGACGCGTGTCTGTGATTCCGGTGCACTCTCATTAATATGTATATGGCACTACTGCGCCGGATATTCCATGCACCGCCGGCGCAGGCCTTACGCCGGCCTTGCGCCGAGCTTCATGAATCCCGGGGCACATCTTTTGGAGTTGCAAAAATATATATAACTTATGGTGCTCTCTTAGAGCTCAACTGGAAAAAATGGGGTATGAGAAGACCACCTTTTCCTGGCAAACCACAATCCTGAATATTATTTCTAAACCTATAACACATGTTCAGAAGCACATCTTAATAACTGTGTGTGCTCTTCTCAAATACTTTATAGTAAAGAACTGGGTAAATCCCTCAGTAATCTCTTGGGAGAATTTTAAAACTATGGCAATTAAGTATATAGCTGCACATAAATTATGTTCTAACAGTAAAAAGAAAAAAGTCTATTTCGAGAAATACTGGTGCAGTCTCTTTGACTTAATCCAATCAAAATAATTGTCATACAACAATCAATACTATTAACAGAATCTGTGAAGACCTTTGCGTTCGTACTTTTCAGTCCTATAACAAATTAATGCTGATGATAATCTATTGTCATTCACACTAGTATGAAGTCCCTTTACGCATTTGTTAAGGTATCCAAGTTGAAATATTGTGAATAGCGTTCTCTCACAATATACCCCCTTTTTTCTTCTTTATTCTACTCATTAATCAAACTTGCATTAATTCCCCTAACCATCAATAATTCTCCTGTTAAATATGGACAAATTATATCTTTTCTTGTATCACATTAGTTTCTTATAAGGGGGTGTCTTCACTACTTTCTATCCCTAAGGTTCATGTTTTTGATACAGCTATCTTAGGTGTTTAGTATAGAAGTATTTCCTTTATCACCTTTTATTTTTATTTTATTTTTTCTTTTATTTTTTATAGCCTTGCTATGATGGAATATGTCTGCTTGTTACATGGTTGCAATCCTTTTGTATAGCAAGACTGATAATTGTATATTAATGTATTATGTTGTGTCTTGATATGTTTCTGCTTTTTTCTGTTATAAATCTTGCAAAACTAATAAAAATTATATTTGAAAAAAATGCTTTATATAAAACATTCAAGTATAATGTAAGGAATTTAAGTTATTTTTTATGATGGAAAAGGTGCATAAAATCCTTGGGGGCGGTGTTGAGAAACAAAGCAAATTGGAGTACCGTGAACTTGTTTGGCAGTTAAAATTAAATGCCAACAAGTTACTGGGTTCAAATCATGTAATTACTATTTCTAGCACTTTAAAGCCGAGATCAGTGAAGTTATAGTGTTTTTAAATGATACATTTTGAGAAGTGTTAAGATATTTTATTAAGGGTTGAGTTTTCAAACTTTTTTTTAATTATTTTAAATATTTTACAATGTTTTGGTTATAATGGCGTATTTCTTTTTAAAATTAGGCTTCTGATTAGGTGGAACTGGTTGGATGTATTTGATCATGTGACAAGGAAATGACTGTTTTAAAAAAATTACTTTTTCAATGAAGGTATATTTTGATGAAGTCTTTAACTGTAAATGAGACAAAAGTGCTAAATTTTGGATTTAATAAATAGTTGCTGCATTGTGAAGTACACAGTGAGCCTAGCGTGCGTTACATTATTTGCTAGTTACTTTGCACAGTCAAGCTCTTTCACAGCAATTTCAAATGTATAACTTTAAAGAAGTCTTCGGTATGTTTTTAACTTAAACACATATTACTCATTTCAAATGGAGTTTGGGTGAGTGACAGTTTACACAGTCAGATGAAAGATTTTTTCAAACCATGTAATGCACACAGGGAACTGCGGTGGTGGCGCTGCAGTAGCATTGTCGCCTCACAGTTAGATGTTGCCCGTTTGATTCTCAGCTAGAGCGTCTTCTGTGTGGCGACATGCGTGAATGGGCGTTCCTTCGTTGAAGGTTGTGCATTAGCCCCAGCAAGCCAGCACGTAAAAATCTATTGCCAATCATTAGCGGACTGGAGTTCTGATGTGGCGACCCCTAACCGGGAAAAGCCGAAAGACACAACAACAACATAAAAATGAATCCCCATAATACTATGCAACAGGCAAATATAGTCATTGTCTACAGTGACAGAGGATCTGCACACCAAAATAAGGAATTCATGGGCATAGACGGGTATATGTCATTCAGTTCAAACATGAACCATGCAGATGGTAGCTTTCTGGAAGGAAGGAAGGTGAAAGCAGATACTTATGACTGCACTGACAGGGTATGCTCTACAAGAGTTTTGAGTTTCATCAGCTGTAGCCTTGCAAAAATTCTTTATCACTGTGATGAAGCACCTAAGTGATGATTTACTGATGGTTCGTGTGCTCTGGAAGACAATTCACAAATCTTTCTCCATCATTACACATGCATGCAGACCAGAATTCACCGCCATGTAATTATTGTAGAGGGTGTGTTTAATGGGTGACTGTGACTGGATTGTATATTGCTTGTTACATGATCCATCAAGACTGGTTGTGCATGCATGTTTGTTTGCACTGTGGAGACATTCTGGTTTTCTGTAGCTACCAATGTGTATTTTTAACATTTTGGCTATAGTTAGCAGTTTATAGTGTCTGGTGAACCAGATTTGCACTTGCATTATTTTGCTTACTGCGTTATGCAGTACTGCTAGCACATACTTTGTATTGCATGGTGTGCTCCTTCTGGAGGCCTCATGTTGGTCCACATTATAATGTGTGTAAAATCCATACAGCATACATTCTGCTAGCTATCTTTCATTTGCTTAAGTATTGTGTACCAGAACCATTTGGCATGAAATCACATTTGGTCCACATTTCACAAGAGATTATGAATTGTGGAGGCGTCTTGTACAGGATTCTTTAAGTACCAGCCATATGTAATTGTTGCCCATGTCTGTGATTACTTTCTGACATATTTGTTAAAAAATGCTTTAGTTAAATTTAATTCATGCTGATTAAAATAAAACAGAAAACAGATGCAGAACAGCTTCTCCTTGAGCCCAGTATGGTCGCTAACAGTAGTGCTGAAAAGAGAATATCTACAGGTTGCCAAAATCTAAACATAAATATAATACTGTTGGAAGCAAATTCCCCAAAATATAACTCCCAGAATAGTTTTAATTGTTACAGGCTCTGATGCAAGATTGTAGTTGAGTAAGCTGTGCTTCATCTTTACTAGGTGGTTTTTAGGTTTCCCAACAATGTGTGAACATTGAGACCTTCCTTGTCAATAAGGAGATATTTTACTGAAAGCAGTTACATGCATTAGGCATAATTAGGTAACATTATCGCCTGCATACAAAAGTCATCTTGTAAACAAGATTTTGAAAGTTACACACTGAGTTTAAACAGTAATGATCATTTCAAACTGCTTGGAACTCTGTCCTTAATTCTGTCACAAACACACAGATTATATATCATATATGCACTGTGTGTGTTTTTGTTTTGGTCAAAATTTAAGTGTCTATGTCTTTAGGAAACCTTTCAGGCCTAACTCACTCATGCCTTTTATTGACAATGCTTCTTTTTAAGTGTGCACTCCTATTTCATCAGCTATTTAAGATAAGCAGTATAATTCATCTTTAGTTTAGAAGCTATCATTTTTTTATAAATTGCTTTGAATCTGCCCCAGAACTGAATCCTGACATGTAGTCATATGGGCATAGTAACCAACAATACCTAAAGTACTCAAGGTATGTACCTTTTTCTCAAATCTGTTCACAACCTCACCTTCCTTTCAAGGGGAAGTGTCTCAACAGGCAAATTTGTACTGCCAGTAGAAATCAATAGTAGGAATAAGTTAGAAAAGTCAAGTTTAAGTTAAAATGTAAATCTGACTTGTCCTTACTCTGTTTTGAAACATTTTCTGTATGCATTGTAGAATATTGTGAGTTCCGTACTAGGATATATTCCACACCCTGTCATTCAAACTTTATGTAGCTTTGTTTATTTATTTATTTTTTATAAAAAGTTTTGTAAAATGTTAGGCAGCCCAAATTAGCTTACAGAATCCACAGTGATCTCAGGCGAGGGTTTGTATAGTGATACATGTCCTTAGCATGCCTCTCAGTTGTCCAATATTTCACAGAATGTCCAGATTTCTGCCTTATATTTTTGGTCTGCTCCTCATAAAATTCATGTTTTTTTTTCTGGAAAATTATTGAGGATTGCAGTTTGTAAATACTGGCAGACCTCTGAGTTGCAGATTTCATATATTTCAGAAAATGCACGATAATTTCTATGTTTATAACAATAGTCCCTGGTTTTGGACCTTCCCCCCCCCCATTATATTTGGTTTTCTCCATAATTCTTACACTAAGAGATTGAGAGGTATGGTCATCAGACTTTAATGGATGCACCCCAACATGTGTAGAGGGCATCCGAGTCTACCATTTTTAAAACACATATATGGTAAATCTACTGACTTGTGTGCTGGATCCTGTGTGCCTGGATGCAAACTGTTACATTTCAATAAACTCCTTCAGATGTTTAAAATAAAGAAAGAATTATGTCCTTAGACTAGCTTAAGTATTTATGCATACCACCTTTTCAGTAAAGAAATCTCCACGGTAGCCCAATTAAATAACTACCATTTTATTAACAGTTTCACTAAAGGTGGTATGTTGTGGTGGACAGCCAGATGCCTTGTCTTAATGGGACTACCTTTAAAGAGTGAGTAGTCAATGGCTCTTATCACTACCTTCTGTATTGCCTAGCAATGGTTTGCCCTAAGCACCTCACAGAAAGTAGGTGTTGTACTGTGTCAAAACTACTCATTCATTTCTGGATAATACAGTAAGGCAAGTCACTAGATATAAATGATGCTGCTCTTATTGCAGTTACAGCATCAGAGACTTCCTTGGTGCTGGAATCAGGACATGGTGGCAAAGGAGGGACTTCAATAATGTAGAACAATATATGACCCTCTTAAGGCATAATCCAGTTTACAAGAACAGGGTTTAGGTTATGGAGTGGTCATTGGACCGGTTGCAAGTAGTCCAGTTCAGCGTCACACTTCTGATAACTGTGCTATATCAGTAGAGATTCCACAAGTTTCAGTGCTTAGCCCACTACTGTTTAATGTTGTATTTGCAAAAATATGAGGTTTGTTCTCACTTCATTGGGTAATTATGACTATATTAATGGGTATACAAGAAAAATCTCTAACTGGACCAACAGTACATGAATTAGATTTAGTACAGATATAAAACAAAAGCACATATTTTACTAAACAAAACAAGATTAACTGAGGTCTCACATAACAGGGCCTTGGGAATATTAATTTCATCAAACACGTCAATGAAATTACCTTAAAGCCATGAAACAGGTTTATTATTAAAAATAAAAATACATTTCTATCACGGATGACCAGCATAGTTTAACATTACACAAAACTTACATTAGACCTTCACTTGAATATAATAGTGTTTTCTGTATTTATAATGGTCATTTAGATAAATTAGAAAATGTTCAATCTAAGTTTACTAAGAGTTAGAATATTTAACGACTTTTCTTATGCAGAGGGATGTGTTAATTTAAAATTATATTCTATACATTACGGATATCCCAGAGGTAAATTTATTTTTTAGATTTAAAGTTTTTTCTAATGAACTGCTTCAGGCTATGTTTGATTTTAATATTAATTATAGTGGCAGAACACATATATAAAACCTGCATGCTTAAAGTTAACATTGTCAGACCTGACCTGAGACTTGTATATAACTCATATTAAGTTCTAGACTGTGAAATAGACTACCTCTGGAAATTAAGAAGTCTGATTCTCCTTCTACTTTTAAAAAGAAGCTAGACATTTGATTTGGTACCAAAGTATAGTCTCCTGATTTGACTGTAGGCATAAATAAAATGCTGTTTGGAGACTTATGAACTAATGTCTAGCCTATTTCAATTAGGTGTAAATTTCTCTTCCATGGTATCTGTCTCTGCTAATTTCCTGACACAAGCCTTGTAATACTTTTGTTTATAACAACATTCCGTTACTCACGTCTATCCATGCAAAGACATGACTGACCCCTCTGGGATGGGGTAATGGAGTATACAGTATATCCTCCTCGACTCCATTTCTGCTGCAAGTTGTACGATTCAGCCCGTTTTCATTCCATAATGAATGAGTGAAATGCGAGGTCATAATATACGTGTTCCTTTATTTCAACACTGTGCTGTTAAGCTTTGTCTTCCAGCAAGCAGGGCAATGCAAATCACCAAAGCACATTACAGTGCTTATCTTATTACTGTCTGCAGCGGCCTTAAGAAATTAAGTTTCTGAAAAACTACAACTTACAGGTATGTCGCATTGCACTGTCTTACTGCCCAAATGTTAAGTGATTTATAAACCAATGGTAAATTTGTAGTGATGCATGACAGTGTGTCCTACTCTAAACACCATGTCATAGACCCTATCACTATTTATCACTATGCAATGCATTCATATGAGAGTAATACACAATCTGTGTAACTTGCACTTCATCTCTAGCACATTCTGCTAGCCTAGACAGTCGCCATACATGCCATGACCATCAGCACTGATGTTGCTCCAACTTCTACAACTGCAGAGGTGAAGCACTTTGGCTATAGTATGGTCATCTGCAGCTGAAACTCAAGAAGGATTAGTTCTCTGATAAAAATAGGATACAGTGAGGCAATATGAAGCCTGACCATAGACTAATGCAATTACATTGGGAACCTGGAATCTATGCTCTTTCCCCTCACAAGTCAGTGTATCTTGCACTGAGAAGGTTGTCAACATAATCTCTGCACCTCAAACACCACCCACATGTACACAACACACACCCGCATATGTGGAGTTCCTCAACAAAAACATACACAAACAAAGGAGACCTCCAAGGCAAAAACACACACGATCTCCACAGCCCCACAACACCACATACCATGCATAGTTCACACACCTGTCTTTCTCAACCACTAAGGCTTAACCATAAACCCAACATATTAGTCCTAGGAGACTCCATTGTGAGACACACAGATGTGCCTCTCACCAGGCTGTATAAGGAGAAAGTCACAGTTAATTGTCTGTCAGGGGCCAGAATCCACCATATCACACATGCACTCAAGTCTCTACAACAGGTACTGTTATGACTCTGTCATAGTCCATGTTGGTATGAATGACTTGAGACGTACCTCCTTGGACGATATGAAGACAGACATGATTGAACTTGCTGAACGTGTGTCCCAGGCAAGTATGTTCCTAGCCTTAAGCATCATTCTACTGTCACCCAGAATGATGCCTCAATACAAACATAAAGTGATTGACTTTAACAACTGGCTTAGTTTCTAGTGTCATTCCAGGGGCATCCTGTACCTGACAGCCTGGGAAGATATGATTGATAGACCATGATGCTTTGCCAGAGATGGCTTGCATCTGTCTCACTTGAGCTTCTGGCAAAGGCACTTGCCTTTCCCATAGTGCCTTTTTTAGAAAAAGTGATGAGGTTAAAATTACCAACATAAAAATTTCAACAAAACACAAATTAAAGGTCATGCTGCTAAATACTAGGTGTCTAAACATGAAACTGCACTCATTGCAAGCATTCTTAACCCTGGAAAATGCTGACATCTGCCAAGTCACAGAAACCTGGTTCAAAGCTGTGGAGAGCACCCCAGCCTTACCTGGTTACTCATCCTATCATAGATTCAGACCCCAAACTGTGGGTAGTAAAGCCAATGGAGGTGGAGTTTCAATATATATTAAAGACATACACACCTCCAGGTTGGTGAAACAGTATGATGCACAGGAGACACTCCAGGTCCAGTTAACAATTGACAATACCCTATACAAATCATAGCTAGCTATCGGCCCCCAAATCTGACTCAAGATGGCCAATCTGCCTATCTAGACCTCTTTGAATCTATCAGGATTCAACCCTTTACCCTGATTCTGGGTGACTTTAACTACCCAAACATAGACTGGAAGAACTACTCATGCCAGAACACAGATGCCCAGAGATTCCCTGATTTTGTCAATGCAAATGCTTTGGAACAGCTAGTCGATACCCCCACAAGAGGTTATAATATCTTGGACTTGATATTAACCAACATCAGCATCCTCCCTTGTAAGATCTGACCATAAAATGTTCAAAGTCACCATCTCCCCTGAACCCCCTCTAGCTAGGGTCAAACAAAAAAATTCTCCAAAGCTGATTACAGCCTCCTGTGGGATGTTATAAACAGCTTCCCAATCCCCTCCCCCTCTCTGGGAACTGGCAGCAGTATTCAAAACTATACCAAATTACTATACAAACATTTATATAGATGCATGGAATCAAGAATACCTGACAGAACTAAATTATCCTCCACAAGGAAGAGTAAACCTGTCTGGTGGACATCTGCAATAAATACATTCTATAACAAAAGAAAAAAATTGCTGTCTAGGACCAAGAAGGAGCAGTTGCCCAATTGGAAGCAAACTCTCCTTAGCCTAAACAAGTAAATAAGTGCACTAGTGAAATGCTCCAAAGCAAACTTAGAGTCCAAATTGGCCACATCTACTAGAGAAAATCATAAGGCCTTCTTCACATATGTCCATAATCTCAAAGATAGCACCCAAATCTCTTCAGAACTGGTGGTCAAGGACACCACATATACAAATGCTGTAGATATAGCAAACTTGCTGGCTGACAGATTCAGCAAAAATGCCATCCCTCTGTCCCCCCATCAGTAAATCAGGACATTCCCAGTACCTGCCCCCTTCCCCCTTCCCCCTTCCCCCTTATATCTAGGGATCAGATCATCACTGCTCTCTCAATGGCAAAAAATACAGCCTCCATGGGACCTGATAACATCCCAGGCTGCATCCTACATGAACTCAGGCAGGAACTTGCAGCACCATGCAGCACCATTAGGCGCCCTATTTAACCAAAGCCTGAGTACTGGCTTTGTCCCAGCTGAGTGGAGGACAGCCATTGTCATCCCTTTACATAAAGTGGAGCGTCCACCGATCTGGGAAATTATAGACCCATCAGCCTAACTAGCCTGATCTGCAAGGCCATGGAACAGATTATCATGCACCTCATTAACAAGGACATTGGCAACCTCCAAACACTAGATCCAACACAGTTCGGCTTCATCAAGGGGAAGTCATGTCTGTTAAATTTGGTTGACTTTTTTGAAACAGTCACCAAAGCCATGGATGAGGGAAGACAGTGCATACCACCTACCTTGACCTGGCTAAAGCCTTTGTCACTATTCCCCACTCAGGCATAATAGATAAACTCTCTCAACTAGACATCAATCTGTATGTTACCAGATGGGTAGCTAACTGGCTCACTGATAGAACCTACCCAGTCAAAATAGGGGAAGCCACCTCAAGCAGTAGACCCATATCGAGTGGCATACCACAGGGTTTGGTCTTGGAGCCTTTGTTATTTGGGATATACTTTTTTGAGGTGCAGACCAAAACTAGTGGACTGACCAAGTTTACAGATGATTGCAAGCTGGGCACTGTCATCAAATCCCCTAGTGATGTGGACATCCTCCAAGAGGGTCTCACCCAAACAAATGACTGGTGCCAGAAACATGGCCTCAAGTTGAATACAAAAAAATGCATCATCATCCTCTTTGGGGAGAGTGACATCCCCACAAATTATCACATTAATCACAATGTCCCAAGCACGCAATCAGTCGTGAGGGATTTGGGCCCCCAGATTGATAGCAACTTGACTTTTCACCATCATGTTGTTTCCATTATACAGAAAGCTTTCTACATGGCCCACCTCATAAGTAAGGGTATCTCATCCAGGGACAGGAATTTCATAACATCCCTGTATTCTGCCCTTATAAGGCCCATTATTGAGTACAACACCCCATTTGGCATGTACCTTACAAAGCACATGCAGCAGCTGGAGAGACCACAGAGGTTCCTCACCAGGAGAATCCAGGGCCTCAAAAATCTACAATACACAGATAGGCTAAAAGCCCTATCCCACTACATACAGACTCCTCAGAGGTGACCTCTGTCTGGCATACAAGGTGCTCTCGGACCCCGCCTTGATGGGACTGCTGTATATCAGCAAGTCAAGCTCCACTCGATTAACCCGCACACACTGCCTTAACCTGGTCTGTGACATCAATAGGACTTGCTGGCAGGACAGATTTGTGTCCCAGAGTCTCCCCCTTTTTTGAAATAGACTCCCTCTCCACATCAAGCAGAGTACCTCTTTACACCTTTTTAAGCGCAACCTGGATAACTGGATGGGAAATGGAAAATACATCCCTGGGATTCCACCCATATCCCTGCTGGACAGGGGCATTGGGTGCTGATTTGTCTAAACATGGGCTAAACTCATGGCTAGTCTTATAAGAGCCTCAGGGCCAATAGCCTAGTGACTTCCTATGATCCTATGACTACTCAACCTTTTACAGGTAATTCATCTTCATGTTCAGACTGTATATGCTGAGAGAGTAAAACTGATGTGAATAAAGTGCTCCTCATCACCAGAGGAGACAGGAGTCAGTCTTGCATGTCTTTTCTTTATCATAACCATGAACCTGCACTGGTACTGGTGAATATTCATTTGACAAGCCTGAATGCAGAAATGCTCTGGTCTTTAGAGTTAGTGATTGCAAGTCATTATTGCTAGTCTGATGCTGCCAAGAGAGTCTTTCTTGCTAGACTTTTGTAGTTGAACGATGGTACTGGAAAAACATAACAGCTGGTCTTTCATGAAGGTAGACTATATCTTTTGACCGTGCTATAGCAACACATTCTTCCACTAGTCAGCATTCTAGTTGACCTACATATCTGAACTCTAGGATTATTCTTGGAAACATCCAAAGTAGGTATAAAGAAAAGGAGTATGTACCTGTTTCACACTACATTTTAATGGCACCAGTGATTTTCTAAGGCATCTTTGGTAGTTCTCTGTCCAAATATATGTGGTTCCTGAAGTTGGATGATCCAGTCAGGGCCTATAATGGATGTGGCCTGATGGAAGTGGAGGTGAAGAGTTTGTTTCTTCTGAGATGAAATAAAGGTATATCCAAGGCCTCAGCCATGACCTCTGTTTGCAATGTGTTGCTAGAATGGTATTACGGTAGAGTTAATTCTATGGATTGTAAAACCAAAAAAAACAATATTTAAGTTACTGTAAATATTGCTGAAGAACTCATGAGCAAAGTCAAGAGTTATTTTGTCAGTGAAATAAGGCTGTGATTTTTGAATATCTGCCTTCATTGTGACTTGACACCGGTATTGTCTTGGACCGTTTGGCCAGCGATTTGCCAAAATACCATTCCTTACTATTCACCTGTAGTCAGGTGCTTGGACTGAGCTTGTTTCCTGTGGGTTTTTTTGCACTCTTTACAACCTTCCTTCTTTCTGAAAGCTGTGCCAGTGCTCCACGTTCTTCACTGGGTCTACCAGCTTGCCAATCTACTCCCAGTCCAATGCCACACTTTTACACAGGGTCCAGACAGGATCTTAAGAACATCCTGGGGGGGTTGATGTTATCTTACAGCAAGACAGGGGGGTCTTATTTTGACCTGTTTGGTCCCCATCCATTTATGGGTGACTTGTGGTACATTGAAGGGCCGAGAATGCAATGGAGAGGTGAGTCATTTTGGCCCGCTCCACAGCAGCTCAGCCATCTCTCCACCCTTGTCAAAGGGATCATCAAAGGAGATGCCACCAGATCAACTGTCCCTCCCAGGGATTCTCTTTACTATTCTGTCAGTCATCTGTGCCACTAATTGGCCTCAGGTCAGCTAGGCAGTAGTCGGGGCTTTATCTATCTACACCACCTAGTACATGCTAACTGATGACAAGAGTCTGGTTTTCCTGCCGTCTTTTTCTCTACCTGCAACCATGGAAGATTTATTAAAAGTCTTAGTGGAGTCTGCAGCAGCTCAGAAATCTAACTTAAAAGATATTCTAAAGTTATGCTTCCATCCTAACATCAATACTAAAATGAAAGTGTTAAACATTTTAGCAGTGGATGGATTCTCATATTACTAGGCAATATTTTTATGAAAGTGAGTTTTGCAAGGTGATTCCCAAGAACTCTGACAAGTATGTAACTGCAGTGGAATACTTATTAGTTAATGGCAAATTGTTAAAAACTGAAATATCTGCTTTTCAGTCTAAATGATTTAGGAGCTATATTGTCCAAGATATTCAAGGTGAAGAGCATATCACCTGCTACATAAGTTGAGCGATGCTAGAAATAATAATCCATCCACTTCTCCTTTCCCATTTTTGCACATGGTGTCAGGGTTTCAGTTCAACAGTGACAATCATCTACAGCTGAGGTGTACATCTCCGGGTGGCAGGGAAATAATATAAAGCAATAAAAAAGGAATGATTGGCTGTAAAGTGGACCTTCTTTTCTCTGAAATGTTTTTTAATGTCTATGTCTTATTACATTGGCAGAATAAATAGCAAATGACCATAGTCAAGTTGGGGCTACTGTGGATGTAGCCCATGGGAGAGTGCAGGTGAGGAGTTTGTTTTTTTTTTTTTTTTTTTTTTTAGACGAAAGACATACTTAAGGTCTGCAGCCATGGCTACTGTTTATTTACACTATGTTTCTGGAAGTGCAGCTTGGATGGAGCCCTCTGTGGTATTATAGTTACCTCTAAGGTAATTTATTTATTTATTTTACACTTGTTTACCGGGATAAGACCCATTTTCAGTGGAGGCCCGGGGAGAAAAGCACCACATATAGAGATTATACAAAACTTATACAAGAAATTATACAAAACTTATACAAGAAATTATACAAAACATATACAAGACATACAGTACACCAGAAATTACATTCTATGCTATTATAGCTGACATATGTATTATACAATCATTGGATATAATTGCTTATTAAAGTGTAGACACTGTAATTTCTCAAAGTAAGCTGAGGAAGGGTTTGCAGTAGGGAAATTGTAGAGAAAAAGATGAGGTTAGAGATTATATAGACGTGAGAGAGAGCATAGATTACAAGATGGTCAGGGAAGAAGAAAGATTATGACCAGAACTATTAAGACTAGTTAACTTGGAGTAGTACAGGAGCAAAACCAGGTGTCGTAGGTTCATAGGTTCATAGGTAGGTATTAGGCTATCAGCCCAAGGGCCTACATAAGCCTAGCCAGCAAGGTACCATAGCTTACAACACCCAAGAAAGTTATTTTCCTGTGCCACTGTCCAGCAAAGACACAGAAGTGATCCCGGGGTGTATTTCCTATTTCCCATCCACTCATCAAGATTTTTCTTCAAGAATGCTAATGAAGAACTTTGCTTGACATAGATGGGTAGCTTGTTCCAGAGTATAGGAAGTCTCTGGGACAGGAATCTATCCCTCCAGCGTGTCCTGTTTATTGTGGTGACAAGGTTTAGGTCCCTAGAGCATGTAGCTTGGAGGGATTGGGATTTCTTTAGGTGTAGCATGAAAGCCAGGGACCACCAACTGAAGCAATAATCCAACCAGCGTAGTAAAAACAGTTTATTCGTGTACTTTCAAAAATCGAAAACAAACCAGTGAGACAAGCGCTTTCGCCTGGTATATTCCAGGCTTTATCAAGTCAAAACATTAAGCAAGTTACACCAGTGTGTTTAAATAGTATTAGTTAATTGGTTGTTGGATACAAATTGGTGTTTTGTGTCTTGTTTACTATTTAACCCTAACCGGACCAAAAAACTCAAAGACATAATGAGAGCAGGATACAAAAACTTGATTTTTTCACTCTGATTTTGCACACTTTTGTCTTTTTTGGTATGTTCAAACTCATTCTGGCACATTTTTTATTAGCATTAACATGGCAGGTTTTTAATAGTTAATGACTCGTCATTTCTTTTTTACAGTTTAGGTTGCTTATATTATTTGTTAGACAATAGTGGTACATTTGTAATTTTTAACAATGATTTTAGTGAAATGTCTAGATTTGTTAGGCTACACTTGTTTTTTTTAACACATCAATTGCAAATTATTTAACATAAACCAACCGGTTATGGTAAATGCAAGTTTTTGTATCCTGCTCTCATTATGTCTTTGAGTTTTTTGGTCTGGTTAGGGTTAAATAGTAAACAAGACACAAAACACCAATTTGTATCCAACAACCAATTAACTAATACTATTTAAACACACTGGTGTAACTTGCTTAATGTTTCGACTTGATAAAGCCTGGAATATACCAGGCGAAAGCGCTTGTCTCACTGGTTTGTTTTCGATTTTTGACACGAATAAACTGTTTTTACTACGCTGGTTGGATTATTGCTTCAGTTGGTGGTCCCTGACTTTCGTATTACTGGTTTTTGGTGTTCTTTAAGTTTTAGGTGTAGCATGTCCAACAGCTCTGGGTTTGACATAGCTTTATATGTTAGGCAGAGATCACCTCGGAGTAGGCAATATGCTACGGAGTAAAGCTGGAGTATTTTGAGGTGGTCAGTGCAGGGCATTTGTTTGAGGCCAGTGATCCTCTTCGTGAGGTACTTCTGTGGCCTTTCCAGCTGCTGCAGATGTCTTGTGAGGTACATTCCAAAAGGGGCGTTGTACTCTATAATGGGTCTAATGAGTGACGAGTAGAGGGGAACAATGACCTCTTTTTTCCTGGATGAGAACCCTTTTATAATGAGGTGTGCCACGTAGAAGGACTTCCTTACTACTGTGGCGATGTGACTATCAAAGGAGAGACTACTGTCCACCTGGGTCCCAGGGTCTCTTATCACACATTCGGTGTTAAGTAGATTGCTGCCTATGTGGTAGTGCATGGGTACAGAGTTTTTACCAAAGGGGATGACACTGCACATTAAGATCATTTTTAAGAATCTTTTTGAACTGGTTGGTATTTGTGTTGATTCTGATGCTGTATTCCACATTCTTGCTGCATGATGAGAAAGTAGCAAGTCCCCTGCTGTATTAGTGGATTTGGACTCTTGTAATAGGGATTTACTTGTTGACAGAAGACTTCGATTTGTGTTATGGGGCTGCAGACTATTTAGAAGGGCAGATTTTTTTCAGGTTGATATACTAGTTTGTGTGCTAAGGGTAATTGATTATATGATTGAAGTTGTGGAAATTCTAACCAGGAGAGTTTTTTTTAAAGCGTAACAGTGGTGAGAAATATGTGGGCAGTCAGTTTCAAATTTAGCTATTTTATTGTAGCATGTTTTAAGTTTAATCTGTCTTTTTAAGGTTGGTGAGAATTGGGAAAGCATACAGAAGTGTTGATAGAAGATAGATTCTAGCAATGGCAACCCTAGAGGTGCTAGTTAGATACTTATTAATTTCGTAAAGAGTTTCCATTTTTTGTGAACTTTCTTAAATGTTTGTGCTATATGTAGGTCAAATATTAGGTTATCTATTATTATTCCTAATAGTTTTGTTTGTGAATCGGCATTAATTTTAATATTATTCCTAGCTGTGATGTAAAAGGTGTTGGGGGGAATCTTGTGGGTTAGAAGATTATGAGTTTTGTTTTATTGGGGTTGAGTATAAGATGATGGTAAGAGAGCCATAGCTCAATATCTGAGAATGATTTTTGGGTTATATCATTGAGGTGTTGCAGGTGATTAGCAGCGCATGTAAGTGTTGTCATCTGCATATTGGATAGTTGAAGCCAGTGGGGTAGCACTATGGAAACTGTAAAAAAAAAAAAAAATACTGAAGAGAAGCAGCCCAAGAATTGAGCCTTGAGGTACTGCTAGTGTGATGGGAATAGGACATTAAGCCATTTTACAGATTGCTGGCACGCCTATAGATAACTTTGGAACCACTGAAGTGCAGAGGGACTGAGGTTCAGTTTGGAGAGTGTATTTAATAGTTTGGGGTGAGGACACTGTATCAAAGGCCTTGGACATGTCTAGAAACACTGCAGAGACTATTTTACCATTGTTTCAGAGTTGGTTGATGATATTGGTGAAACTGAGGAGTACCTAAAACCATGTTGGCATGTTGCTAGGATGTTGTTGAAGTTAAGATAATGAATCAGTTGGGAGTGGATACATCTTTCGAGGAGTTTAGATAGTGGAGAGAGAATGGCAATCGGTCTGTAGTTGGTCAGCTCTGTGGAATTTCCACCTTTGTGTAAGGGGATAATGCGTGCATTTTTCCATACTGCTGGGACATGTTGAATATTGTAAATATTTCTGAGGGACATCTGAGCAAAACCAAACTGGCTATTTTTTGCTGCCGCCCCCAGCCAATTTACCAGATAAACTTGTGTTTTTGTATATCTGTTTCCATTGTGTTTGTAAGACTAAATATTATCATCAGACCCTATTATCCCATTTTAAATAGTTCAAGGACCACTTCTCCTGAATATTCTGGGTTACTGCAAGCTTGGACATTTTTCTGTTTGCCATTTTGCAACTATATTTATAGGGCTTTCAGTTATGAGTCTCCACTTAAAATGGTTCTCATTTTGATGGCATAATCCAAGTCTTCTTTGGGGGGCATTTTTCATGATGTTTCCATATTGAGGTTCGTTTGCAAACCTTTAAATTAAAACTGTAGTCTTCTTTGGGGGGGCATTTTCCATGATGTTTCCATATTGAGGTTAATTTGCAAACCTTTAAATTAAAACTGTAGCAGGCATCTTAGCAAAAGTCACACAGCAATTACATTTTCTCCATTATGACTGAGGTACCAACAGCACTCAGAAATGTGGAAAAAACTGGAAAGAGCAGACAATGATGTTTGATATATATAACTCATTTCACCTACTTTTTGTGTGAGAACTGCACAGGTTCCTCATAGACACTTAGTTAATCAAAGGAGACTAGCATATCTCCATGTGTGTGCTGTGAGATTATATAATTTTTACTAACTTAATGAAATAAAGTACCTAAAAATTTTTGATTTTTGGGCCTTTGTCCTCCCCCCATCATTTTAGACTTGTTCCCTGGTTATTGAGAAAAGAAAGAGAGCAATGCCAAAGATACCAATCAATAACTTTTTTCAGTATATCTGCATATTTAAGATGTAGCCATGTTGTGTATATAATTATTTTATCATGACTGATCTGGACCATAGCTGAAAAAATGGTATTTGTCCCACTTCACTTACCCAGTAAACAAACATTATCAAAAGCAAAGGCAGAACCTGAGATGGCTTACAAGATGCATTGTTAGATGCATTCAGAAACATACAAAATAAAAGCTTCAGTCTGCTTGTATTGTACTTCCTCTAATCTAAACATTATTGTCAAGTATGGTCTTCACCTGAGTCACAGTTTGCAAGCAACCAAGGTAGCAGAAAGGGGTTTGTGATAATGAAATTAGCATCATCTGATTTCACCAATGTTAAGAAATGTATCAAGACCCTGTTTTGGGGGATTACTACCTTGTTCTAACCAATTCTCAGGGATGACCTCTTGATTATAACAGTTTCATGCTGCAGGGTAATATCTTTGTCAGCTCCAAACGCTAATGCAGGAACATTCCAGACATCCAACACCATCAGTAGTGACTTTGTTGTACAAGTGCATCATTTTACAGAGGAGGTCCCTCAGAGCATTGTAAATACAGTGTATTTTTTTTTTGATGATGTTGCTTATTTTATTTATTTATTTATTTTATTTATTTATTTGCAGTTGGTTTACCAGGATAGTCCATTGGGCCTAAAAGAACCCATTTTCAATGGAGTCCTGGGGAGAAAAGCTCCAAAAAAGAACAGACATACAGAATATGTACATACACTTGAAAAAGCTCTTAATGCAAACTAACAGACGAGGTGAAAACAACAGAGCTAAGCTACTTATACAATGTAAAAGAGAATACAGTCATTACTTTTGCATTTGAGGTACATTCAAAAATGTGAAATATTAGATAAAGTACAAAAAATGAGAGGTGAGTTAGGGCATTAAAGAGATAGGATTATATTGTTGTATAGTGTGGTTAGATTTGAAGAAAGTAATAAGTATATAGGCTTTGTTGAGTAGGAAGAGAATGAATGGAGGATGAAGGATGAAGGATGAAGGGTTCCAGATTTTTATGATGGATGGGAACAAGAGCATTCCCATTGGGACGTAAGATGAGTATGAAGAGATTTTTTGAATGAATAAAGATTAGAGATGATACGAATGGATGGTGGGAGTGAGTTCCAAAGACGAGCTATGTTAAAGGATAGTAGGTTTTTGCCTGGGGGGCGCTTTGGTTTAAGTATTTCTAATAGGTTTTGATTGTTTGACCTTAAGATTCTATCAGGTAAGTGAAACTTAAAAGCAGAAGACAGGGAGGGACAAAGAGAGGGGTTGTTAATGAGTTTATGGGCTAGGGTAAGCTGAATGTAATTGAGCTGATGTGGAAGTTCAAGCCAATGTATTTTTTGGAGAGAGGAACAGTGATGGGTGAATGACCTGTGGCCATTGGCGAACTTGGCGATTTTGTTGTAGCAAGAGGAAAGTTGTTTCTTAAGAGAGGACTGAATATTAGTTAGGAGAGGTGAACCATAGAGAAGGGAGGGAATAAGAAAGGAAGAAGACAGAGTGATTTTAGAGGTCTTTGTGAGGTATTGATTTTGACGGTAGAGCATACCCAGCTTTTGGTGGGTTTTTTTAATATTTAGGTGTACGTGGGAATTGAAATTAAGCTGGTTATCAATTTGAACACCAAGTAACTTGGTTTCAGATACGAGTTCCAGGGTTGAATTGTTTTGACTAGTGATGAATTTGTATTCGTGCTTTGTTTTAATCTTGTAAGATCTCCCAGAGATGCAAGATAGACTAGAAAACAAATGTACCTGCAGACAATGCATTCCGCCTGTCTGCCATTCATGCTCAGAACTTTATCCTTGTCTCTTCCTTTTCTTTTTTTTTATAGTTAATGATTGAAAAACCATAGTTTTCATGTTGGGACTTGCCAACACAATGTTCCCTTTCCTTCTGCAGCTGCTGAATCTTTCTGAACCACACATTGCATAATCATGCTCAGGGCCATACACCATGGCTTACTCTAAAGTACTGTAATTACCGGGTCTATATTAGAATCACGAAAGCTTATTTTCACGAATACAAATTCATCAACACATAAATGTTGAAGTCCTAAAACAGCGAAGTACGAAAAAAGCGAATTTCAGAATGCCGAACATCCTTTCTTGGCCAGCAGGGTGATCGTGGGGATGAAGAAATAAATCCTTTTCCCCACTGTAGTGCAGTCTCGGAGTTGGTATATTTAAGTAGGGGGGTGGGGGGTGCAGGGGGGCTTGCCCCCCTGCAATAACATATGAAAAAGTGTTTTGCATTAGGTTTGTTCTGTTAGGTTTACCTTACCTGTATGGTGCTGTTGCTTCCGGAAAGACGTTCGGCATTGTCATTTTCACTTTTTTCATACTTCGCTGTTTTAGGACATCGACATTTATGTGTTGACAAATTTGTATTCGCAAAAGTAAACTTTCACGATTCTAATATAGACCCGTAATTATCACATACTCTTCACTGGCAATATTCAGTGATGGAAAGCATTATCCTGAAGGTACATAAGAGTTTTGATTTTAATAACATTGCAATTAACAAAATATCTTGATTTATTTCTTTATAATTTAGGGAAATGGGATGGTGACAACAGCAGTTCTTCATCAGCCCAGTAACCATAAGACCATTTTCCACACAATGATTACTGCATTCTCTTCCACAAAGTAACTATTTCTCAGTAGACACACAGACTATTGTAATGGTGGTAGACATTACAATAATGCAACATTCACCCATAATTTCCATAGTCTCACAGGAAGAACTGCTGCACTAGAACTACAATGCCACATTAAAACCTACATGCACACTGCATGTCTAGATTCATAGCCAAGGCCACAAAGTCTTGTGACCACTCATGCCCTGCCAGTATCCTACCACCGACCACACCTCCTTTCTGCATGGGGACCAGACCAATCAATTTTGGAGTAAATTTGTGGATATTCATCCAGTCATGTAGTTTACATTTAAAGGAAAATTGTAAGGATAGCGAGTTGCACTGATTAACATGCACGGGAAGTTTATTCAAAAGGTTTTGGGAAGTGCTGTAACATAAATCAGTCTATTCACAGTTTTTTTATTTGTCTGTTGGAAAAATATTTAAGTCCATGTTGCTAGCAGTGACAGAGAATTGGACTTGTGAAGAAACAGGAGGTGCAGGACAATGGTGTCACTAATGCCACTGTGATGGAGACAGGTCTTTCCTAAGAAGTGTGCATAAATAGACTGACCTTCCAGGCTTTTCTTGATAGCTCAGGTACTTCATGTCTCTGATCTTTTTGGTCAGGATAGAAAACTTTGAAGTCTGTCTAATCATTTGATATGTTTAGTGAGAAAAATCCCAGAGGGGCATTCTATTCAGTAACTGACCTGGTCAATGGGGAGTATTGGTCAACACAAGCACTCAGGTCACTCCAAGGCAAGTACAAATATGACTCAGTCATTGTCCATGCTGGTGTGAATGACCTGAGACGTACCTCCCTGGACTACATGAAAAGAGACATAGAGGAGCTCTCTGAGCATGTAGCCCAGGCCGGTATGACCCTGACCTTGAGTAGCATCTTACCCTCACCAAGAATGATGCCACAATATGAAGACAAGATGATCAATTTCAACAATTGGCTTAAGTGTTGGTGTCATTCAAAGGGGATCCAATGCCTGTCAGCCTGGGATGGCATGCTCGACAAGCCACGATGCTTCGCTAGGGACGGCTTGCACCTGTCACCCCTGGGCTTTCGGATATTGGCAAAGGCTCTTGCTACCCCCATAGTGCCTTTTTTAGGCAAGGCTCAAAAAACAAACCCACCTCCATAGGTATCACAAGGGATAAGAAACTAAGAGTAATGCTACTCAATGCCAGAAGTCTAAACCTCAAGGCCTTGCCTCGAAACTCTCCTTAGCATGGAGAACATCGATATCTGTGCAGTAACAGAAACCTGGTTCAAGGCTCCCGAGAGCACCCTAGCACTACCAGGTTATACCTCATACCATGCTTTTCGGCCCCAAAACATGGACCGAACCACAAAAGGAGGGGAGTATCAATATTCGTCAAAGATACCCACACCTCCAGGTTGGTGGCACAGCACGAAGCATCAGAGACAATCCATGTGCAACTAACTGTGGGTAAAACTGACTTCCAGTTTATAGCCTGCTACAGACCACCCTCCCAAACACAGGAACCCCACTCGGCCTTCCTGAGAATACTGGAAAATATGAAGGTCTCTCCAAACACCATTATATTGGGCGACTTCAACTATCCAAACATAGACTGGGAGCATTACTCTAGCTCCAACACCCTAGCCCAAAGGTTCCTAGAATTTATAAACTCAAATGCTATGGAACAACTTGTTACCACTCCCACAAGAGGGAAAAACATACTGGACCTGATCATCACCAACATGGGGACACTATGCTCCAGACCAGAAGTGTATCCCTCACTGGTAAGATCAGACCATAAACTAATCTCACTGGATATTCACATCCCGACCCCACCCTCTGCCCAGAAAACCACAGTGAAAAACTTCTCTAAAGCAAATTTCATACACCTCAAAACTGAGGCAAAATCCTTCAAAGCCCCCGGGCCTGTGGAAAATATGGCCCAGACCGCAGAATCCTTTATAAATGCATTCTATGAACACCTTCAGGAATGCATGGATCATGCAATCCCAAATAAAACCAAGACTCAATCCTCCAAAGGCAGACGTCCTGTCTGGTGGACCCCAGCCATAAACAAACTATACAATAGAAGGGGGAAGCTACTACATGATAGAGCAAAATCCCAAAAAGGGAAGGCATCTCTGATCAGTATTAGCAAAAAACTACGGGCACTCATAAAATCGTCTAAGGCCAGCTTCGAGAGAAAAATTGCACAGGACACTAAGGATAATCACAAGGCTTTCTTTAGTTATGTTAGGAACCTGGGTGGGAATTCCCAGATATGCTCAGAATTAGTCCAAAATGACAAAAAATACACCGAGCCCACAGACATTGCCAACATCCTAGCTGACAGGTTCAGTGCAAACTCCCCCCCCCTCCCCACCAAAAGGGCAAATATCTATCCCAACAGAGTGCTGCCCCCCTGACATCTCAGATGCTCAGGTAAGAGCCGCCCTCTCCAAAGCAAAAAACACAGCATCAGTGGGACCAGATGGTGTCCCAGGCTGCATCCTACATGAACTCCAAGAAGAGCTAAACCCAAATATAAAACTACTGTTCAATCTTAGCCTTACTACAGGATATGTACCCAAAGAGTGGCGTACAGCAACAGTGGTCCCTCTCCACAAAGGTGGTACCTCAACGGATCCTGGAAACTATCGCCCCATAAGCCTGACTAGCTTGGTCTGCAAAGCTATGGAAAGGATCATCATGGACCTCATAAATAAAGATATTGGGGACCTACAGACACTGGATCCTACCCAGTTTGGCTTTGTTAAGGGCAGATCCTGCCTCTTAAACCTGGTTGATTTCTTTGAAACAGTCACCAAGGCCATTGACGAGGGGAAGGTGGTCCACACAGCCTACCTGGACCTCGTAAAAGCCTTCAATACAATACCCCACTCGGGCATTATAGATAAGCTCACCAGCTTAAATATAAATCCTTATGTCACTAGATGGGTTGCAAACTGGCTCAAGGACAGAACCCACATGGTTAGAATTGCTGGAGCCATGTCAGACTCCAAACCAGTTACAAGTGGCGTCCCACAAGGTGCGGTCCTGGGACCTCTCTTGTTCGGTATATATTTATCGGCGGTACAGGCCAACACGGAAGGACTGTGGCTGACCAAGTTCGCAGATGACTGCAAACTGGGCGCCATAATCAACTCTCCAGCCGACACAAGCATCCTCCAAAAGGGCCTCATAGAAACAGACAACTGGTGCCAGAGCCATGGCCTCAAGCTAAACGCCAAAAAGTGTATAGTCATCCCCTTTGGCAAAAACAAAGTGCCCACAAATTACCACATAGGTGGTAATCCATTAAGTACAGAAGAAGTCATTAGGGACCTGGGGACCCAAGTTGATAGCAATCTCTCATTTGACAACCACGTGGCCAAAGTGGTTAGAAAAACATTTTATATAGCCCACCTAATCATGAAGGGATTCACATCTAGATCAGGAGGTCATCGTGCCTCTTTACTCATCCCTCATCAGGCCCATAATTGAGTACAATGCCCCTTTTGGGATGTACCTTACCAGACACCTGCAGCAACTGGAAAGACCCCAAAAGTACCTCACCAAGAGGATCAAAGGGCTCAAACAGATGCCATATGCTGCCCGGTTAAAGAAACTCCAGCTCTACTCAGTGGCATACCGCCTGCTCAGAGGCAATCTGTGCCTGACGTATAAAGCCATGTCCAACCCGGAATTAATGGACATGCTGCACCTCAGAAAATCCAAATCCCATCGAGCTACGTGCTCGAGAGACTTGAACCTCAGCACTGAAATAAATAGGACATGCTGGAGGGACAGATTCATAACCCAGAGGCTCCCTTCACTCTGGAATAAAATCCCAATCCAGGTTAGGCAGAGTCCCACATTGACTCTCTTCAAGAGGAATCTTGATGAGTGGATGGGAGATCATAGGTTTACCCCGGCTATCACTTCTGTGTCACTGTTAGACAGAGGCACAGTATACTAACCTCAAAAAAAGGCATAGCAAAATTAATTTAAAATGGGTGGCGAAAGCCAAACACACTCTGGCTAGGCTTATAAATGCCCTAGGGCAGATAGCCTAGTATGAACCTATGAACCTATGAACCTATAAATACCTCTTTAGACATTGATATTTCTTTGGAAATTGCCTAGGCTACATAATGGGATTTTCTGATAAATTAAGGCATATGATGGTTAAAAGAGACCAAGGTGGAATAGACCAATGCCCTTGGTTTGATCTTTATTTTTTGGTGATACTGCTCTTTTTTCGATTTCATGGTTAAAAGAGAGGGAATTATCAGTACAACTACCTAGGTCCCTCACTACATTTTTGTTCTGTAGATTGTATGATGAGGGAAGGGGATGGCTAGTAAAAGTGATGACATACAAGTTGTGCACAGTTAAAAGCTATAGTCTGGATATAGACTGGGCTGTTGTACAGAAGAGAAGAGAGGATGTTCTACATTATAGTAGCCGTGTTATGGTGTAGTAATGATGGTTCGACTATGATGAAATTATTACTATATGCTGAGAATCACATCAGTTGGTGTCAGCACACGTGTCATGATTATTGGAGTGATAGAATAGTGCTGCCCAAAATATTCATCAGCTATATTTCACTGAAGCTTAAAACAAACTTGATGCAGTTTCAGCTCAATGAAGCCTATAAAAAAGGCATTTCTTGTATTGAGCAAGCCTCCATGGTATTCCCTCGTGTGATAGTTACTCCATGATCACAGAGAAAAGATAAAAGCCTGTACACAGAATGACTGCCAGCATGCAAACAGAAACTGCACCAGCAGTTATTTCTAATAGAACAGTGATCGGGAAGTGAACCACTTAGAAATTAACTAATCTGCTTTACAAGACAAAGTATACAGCAATGCATTAATGCTCTGCTACCATATTAAGATTAAGTTGTTCTTCTTAAGTTATTCAAAAATGGAAAGTCTTACTGTCTTCAGAACAGTTTTTACAGTTAATTCCAATGATTGTTACAAGTAGCTCCATTTTAGCAGGAAGTACCAGAAGTCCTAGCGCAACACAGAGATTAGAGCTGAAGGCTCTCTTGATAACTAAGTATGTCTTAATAACCCTTAGAATTCTGATTACAATAAAAGGAATTGCCTTCACCTCAAAGTGATTACCTTCTGCTTCGAGTCAATGGAATTGCCTTTAGGGTTTCCTAATATCTATAGGCAGGGAGGTATCCTGAATGCTCAGAGGGTGCATCTGATCCTCCAATGCCAAAAAGAGGATGAATGGCTTCATCATAATCTTATGGAGCTCTCTGCAAATGTTGATTTGGTACAGACCACTCAGGTACTGAAAGGGGCTTCATATCCCTAGATTCTAATTTTGGACCCGGAATAAATACATTTCTCAGCTTCTTTGGGGTAAACAGCTGCCTGTTTTTTGAACAATGTCTTGGACTTCCAGCTTAACAGTCTGGACTGTGATTGCAATAAGAATGAAAAACAGCAGCAAAAGATTTTCAGTGACCATTCTTGTAACCATATGTCAACTGTAGTCTTTGAACTGGAACAAAAAACAGATTCCCACGTTTTCTTCATGGAAGTGAAACAGGAAAGAGTAATGATGAAGTCATTTATGCCTTTTGGTCCTTACAAGAATCATACAGCTACTGTTAATATCACAATTCCAAATTGTACACTCTATACTATACAGACCATCTTCCTGTCCAGCTCTCTCTACTCTTGCATCCACCTACTCCCCATCTCGGTCCCTGTGCACTTCAAACCAGCAACTACTAGCAGTTTATCCACCAAAGAAAAATGTGGGCAAATTATTATACAAATGCTCAGTTGCCCAGTCCTGGAACAAACTTCCCTTAGACCTACATGCCATTATACACCCATCGCACTTTAGAAAGGAACTTAAACATCATCTGCTCAACTCCAAAACTTGTCACTGCCATAACCTCTCCTAACCCCCACTTTCAAAGTACATAACTTCCACCCATTCCACCTAGACTGCAAAAAACAGCCTACCAAATTTCTCAAAGTATAAAACTAATACACTTTCTAATCACATGGTATTCTTCATCACTAAAGATTATTACATATACAAGGCCTTATGCTGGTATACTATCCTACTCAATCCCTTCTCTGCTCATCCTATATATATATATATATATATATATATATATATATATATATATATATATATATATATATATTACCCCTCTTTTTGCTTTATCTTTAGATATGGCTAGTAGATTTCTAGATGTACCTGGACCTTGTTTTACCATTACTACACAACTTTCTCATACTGTAGACTAAATGGGAATCTTTTTTCTGCAAAATGTTAAATGAATGCAACTAACTGTAACTTGTTTTTCTCTGTAAAACATACACTGAATGTAACAAATTTTATTTTGTATTCTCTGATAACGTGTATATTAAATATAACTGGAGCTTTTCTCCTCGGGTCTCCACTGAAAATGGATTTCTAACCCAGCTGGACTAACCCGGTTAACAAATGTCAATAAATAAATACTGACTGGTAACCATGAAAGAAAAGGTACCTTAACTTTAAACTGTTACTATTTTCTGCTCCTTCAAGATGATGTCAGTTGACTGCCAGGAATAAACATTGACAATTTATAATTTATCTAAGCTGCTTTCACCTTTCTGAGGATAGATTTACACATTACATTTTGTTCATGCTTATTTATAGACTTGTTTTAAAATGTATTTTCTTGCGTTTTTGGAATACAACTGTGCCTTCAGTAACAACTGTTACTTTGCTACAATGTTTCTTTTTTTCTAATTTGTGACATATCTCCCTGGCTTCCCAGCTTGAAGTTGAACTACTATTTCTATTTGGGAATGTGCTTTCTGGTGGGGCTACAGCATTCATCCTAGTTTAGGTTTGGGGATTTATGTTATTCAAAATGGAATTTGTCATTTGGTGTGGAATTGGAAATGTTGGGACAATGGCTGATTCACATATACCCTTTAGCATTCAGTCCAACTATAAGACTATATTTATGAAACCATCTCAGGGATGTGGTTCGTTCATTTGAAAAAATAAAAGAGGAAGACTGAGACTCACTAATGCACGTTTCTGCCTCACTGAAAGGAACAGTAATTTTGACTTTTTTCCCCTCTCGTGACATTATCCCTCAAATGATTTACCCAAATGGCATATTATGTAAATTTAAAAATCATAAAAACACTGCACCAATAGCCCCAGCAAATGTTCATTCACCACAGTTTTATCGCGTTCATTCTAAAACACAGGAACTTCTTCAGAAACTGTAAAAAAAGTAACTTCTTTCATTTTTAAAACCTCAGAAAGAGGCACCATGTCTAGGCCTACAACATTTAAAGGAATACAAATTTGTAAATACACACTTAAAAGTAAAACTAAAATACTCGTATAGAATATGCTTGCATGAAATGCTGCATAAAATAAATACACGTCAATAAATATTTATTCAAATAATTTAACTGTAAAAAGTTGTTTAAAAGCTTTCATAAAAATAAGTAAGAAAAAGTTGGTGGATGTCATAAAAAGTATTCTGTCAAAATGTTCATGTCAAAGTACTAAAAATTGCTTGACCTTGCAATATTATGACAGGCATAATAGGCTTAACAGATACTAAATCACTGATGCCTGGGCAGGGGGGGGGGGGGGGGGGGCAGTTAGTATAATTTGCCAATGCAGTTCTCTCTCCAACAAATGTTTCCCAGTCACCACCTGTTTTGAGGTGTTCTACTTTCTCCAAAATAGTGAAAAAAAAACTTTCATTGCATTAATATAAATTGTCTCAGTAGGGATGAGGCATTGGGTAGGCCATAAAAAGCACAGAACCCTAATTCTACTGGAATGAGTTTTAATATTCATGGACAAATTTTTATTTTTTTTAGTAAATGGCAATACTAAGTGATGTACTGACAACTCTAATTAAAGCTTCTTAAATGTTTTATGTAGAAAATACCTATAGCAGTTTGTGACCACACAGAAAATTATAGTAATTATGACAGGAAGGCAAATGTGGGTTGAATGCTTTAATGTTAAGGGCTGAGTTTTATTGTTTGCAATGCTAGTGGCTTGATTAAGCAAATTAAACTGCATTTTATAATGGGAAATCTAGACAGACTAGATCCATGGCTGGTAGCTTTACAGGAAAACGCAACTGAATAAACAGGAGAAAGCTCCTTTAAGAGTTATTTGTCCTTGAGGTTTCTTCCTCATGTCTTGAGTGAGCTAGGGAAGAAAAGGCTCCTGAAGGTACTTATAGCAGTGTGGAGAGAAAGGCGTATCCCAGATGACTGGACAATAAGCATACGCATGCCAGTGTACAAGAACAAAGGGGGCATCCACAACTGTGGGCAGTACAGCAGGATTAAACTCATATCACATTGCAGGAAAGCTCTGGAGAAGGTGATTGATAAATTAATACTCAGAGTAGTAGAAAGTAAGATGGGAGATTAGCAGTTCAGATTCACATCAGGATACAACACAACTGACCAGATGTTTGCATTGAGACAGAAAGTTGAGAAGAAGCTAGAAATTAGAAAAGAGTCAAAGTGGGCATTCTTAGACTTGTAGAAAGAATATGACAAGGTCCCAAGAAAGCTGATTTGGGTAGTTAAAAGTCCCAGAAACATTGGTAGAATTAGTGCAGACTGTGTACAAGGACCCAATGACTTAAGTATAAACAAGCACTTGGTATCACAGAGAAGTTTTTATTGGGAGTGGGTGTGCACTGGGGTTTAGCTCTGGCCAACTGCTTTTCATACTGGCGATGGACAACATTAACAAACAATTTTTAGGGGGCAGATCAAAAAAGTAGCCGTATGCAGATGATGTGGCTTTACAGGCAGACTGAGCAAGAACTTCAACAAATATAGGGGAATGGAATGCAAAACTGAATGCATGTGGGATTAAACTGAGTACAGTTCAGAAGAAGCTGAGAACTGAGACAGAATGGAAAGTAGTGGAACAGGTTAAGAGCTTCCAGTATCTGGAAGGGATGGTTGAGAAGAAGGGAAGTCTGAATGAGGAGGTCAAAGCTAGAATCAGAGGGCCTGCAGCCAACTGGCATACAGTGTCAGGTAGTCTGTGACAGAAGAATACCAAAGAAGCTGAAAGGTAAGGTGTACAAGACAGTCGTGTGACCAGTACTACTGTATGGTACAAAAAACTAGACTGTAAAGACAGAGCAGTTGAGGAAGTTAGAGGTGATGGAAATTAAGTGCCTGAGATGGGTATTTGGATGCACACTGTGGGAGAGATGGAGAAATGATGACATAAGAGCACAAGCCAAATTAGCTCTAATTGCAGGAAAGGTCAGAAAGAACATATTATGGTGGTTTGGGCACATGTGTAGAAAGGCAGAAGACAACTGAAGAAAATTTGGGACAGACCAGAAGAAGACAAGTAGAAACAAGGGTGTCCAGCAAAGAGGTGACTGGATTGCTTGAGAGAAGACCTGTCTGATATGACTGTCGAAGAAGGCAGGAGAGTGGCATTGAATAGAGAAAGATGGCAATAGTTGACAACACAATGACCCCACGTAGAAAATGTGAGAAAGGTAGCTGATGATAGTAAAGGTAAGTTAACATAATACAAAATAGAAGTGCAATATGAAGTGAGAGAAAAGAAGACTTATGGTATATTTAGAGAGAAAGCCAGAGAAGAGAAATTTCTAGAAGGGAGTGAGTGAAGAAGGGAGGAGGAGGAGGGTTGTTGGGTTTTTCTTTTAATTCTGGGTATGACGTGAACAATATAATCTTGCAGTTGGAGTTGCAAATAGCCAAACACTTTTGAAGAACTGAATTTGCAGTGAATACTGCAATATTTTTTGACAATGCATACTGCTTGCTCGGTTGATGAATTTGGTGTAAATCATAGATGTTAATAATCTTGGTGGCCGAACACAAACATCAAGGAGCCAGTGTGAGAATAATAAGACTATTTACTACCAAGACAACAGGAACCTAAGCAAAACAAAATCAAGTGGCATCATGCATACACTCTAGGCTTACAGGATCCTTGAAGAGACACTGCAGTATAACGTGCACTTACATGTGCAAAATGTAGTGAGGTCAAAATATAATGATCACACAACAAATGCACAGTTAAATGCATTCTGGGAAGATGCAAAACAAAGCATGTTACTAACAGAAATGAGGCATAATACAGCAAATTCTTAATATTTAATGGGGCAAATAACTCATACAGTCAATATGATGCTGCAAAATCAGGAGCCAAGTACTCATGATTTCTGGCATACACCCATATTATTCAGGGTTACCTGAAAAGGAAGAATATTTAAAAATTGCTACACACACACACGCACACACACACACACACACACACACACACACACACACACACACACACACACACACACAGAAAATAGTTACATTTAAAATGTTTCAGAACCATTGTACTGGACAATCCAGCTTTATGATATTTATTTCATTCTTACTTAAAACAGAAAGGAGAAGTTGAATTTCCTTGTACAGATGTTTAAGAGATTTTCTGTGAAGAAGCATATTTAAGCAGTTGGCTCATGGTGTAGAAATCCAAGTTTCAGCCTTTAAAGATGTTTCTTTTTCTTCATTGTGTGTCTGCAACCATGCAGCGACCATTTTTCATACTGCTTTTTAAGCTGTGTTTTGTGATGTTAATGCATTCCTCACTCTTTAAGATCATCTGTGAAAGGACCTGCATACCAATCAGTGAAGCTATCTTTAAAATAATTCTGAATAGACAACAACATGCAAACCACTGACTTTATTTTCCTTGATGACAATCTGCTAAAGGCAAACCGACTGAAGTTGGGAATATAACTAGAAGAGCAATGTTTTTAGAAAGGCAAATCCCCATACATAACTAATATGAGAGATTTCACCCATACCCTCTAACTTAGGCAAACTAATCCATGGCTGCAGAGTCATGGGGATAACCAAATCATCCTGCAGTGATGAAAAGAATACTAACACACATCACAATATCACAGTACATCATTTAATGCAAAACACATGAAGAATTCAGTTTGGAGAAGCAACAGTCGGGAGATTAAACTCTGTGAGCTAGTGGTCATTAAATGGTTGACAACCCCAGAATGCCCTGTTTACAGACCTGAACAGTAGCTGCAGTGAGTACACGGAAAGGAATGGACATGCACTAGTATCATACTGAGCTTTGGGGTTCTTGTAACAGAATGGGAAGAATAAACCTTTTGCAAATCCAGTGTTTTATTTCAGTGGAAGAGAACATGTCATTTTTTATATATATCAAAATATGACAGCATGTTTTTATCAACACTAGACTTTCATTTGCCAAATAATGTTCTGTATCTGTAATGTCCTTAATAATCCACAAAAATTCTGGGCAGGCTTAAACAAGCTCCTGCACCCAGGCCAGGCAACCACCCCCACTCCAACAACTTGCAAACAACAGTGCCCTGTAAACATTGCTAACACATTCAATAGTTTCTTCACAGAAACTGTACAATCCCTGGCCACACAATTCAAACAAACAACCAGCCCACTCCACTACCCATGCCAGCAGAATACTACAACTACATCAGATCATCTATTTACCTTCGATCCAGTACCCATATCCTTTATAACATCTCTTCTTAAAAAACTAAAACCCACTAAGCTAGCAGCTGACCTTCTCCCAGCTGAGTTTCTGCAAAAAGCAGCTGAGGCCATTTCCTATCCCGTCTCCATAATCATAAACCGTACCTTGTCAGAAGCCTTCATCCCCTCCATATGGAAAACGTCCCACATTATTCCTCTCCATAAAGGTGGTAGCTCACTAGAGCTAACCAACTACAGACCTATAGCTATACTCTCACCCCTGGCCAAAATTATGGAAAAGTGTGTCCACAAACAACTGATGGAACACCTCACCAAAAATAAAATTCTAGCTAACTCCCAACATGGCTTCAGGCCAAATCACAGTACCACATCAGCCCTACTATCCTTTTCTAATACCATCAATAACTTCAGAAACAATAATAAACTATCATCTGCTCTTTTCTTAGACCTCTCCAAGGCCTTTGATATGGTGAACCACATTCAACTCCTCCATACATTAAAAAAACTATCACTCAACAATTCCACGCTGAAATGGTTTCAATCCTACCTGTCCAATAGGCAACAGGCTGTTCTATGGCAGGACAAATTATCTACATGCCTACCTGTTACACTTGGAGTTCCCCAAGGATCTATTCTTGGCCCTCTTCTCTTCACCATCTTTGTTAATGACCTGCCCACAATCACCCGCCATGCCACATGCATTCAATATGCAGATGATTCGACTATCATCAGCACTGCCTCCAACCTGGCAGACCTCACTGCTTCAACCCAAGACACCTTCAACCTAATAGAAAAATGGTTCTCAAGTCGACAACTAGTTCTCAACCCCAACAAAACAAAACTACTTACTTTCTCACCCACTAACAAGACTCTTCCCCACCTTCTCTATTACATCCTCCAATGGAATCACTATATCACCAGAAGCTCACACAAAGCTATTAGGTGTTACCATTGATAACTCCCTTAAATTTGACACCCATTTCAATCTTACCATCAAAACCGTCAATAAAAAGCTTGGCTCTCTCTATAAAGTAAAACACTTTCTCACTCCTCATGCTAAAATTACAATTGCCAGCACACACCTACTATCAACTCTTTTCTATGCCTCCCCCCTCTTTACAAACCTAAACAAGACAACCCTTAACAAACTTGCTTCTTGTTACAATCACATAGCTAGATTTGCCACAAATTCCACCTTTAGAATGCACCACTGAAGCAACTAGGGTGGTTAGAGTTTTCCAGCCAACTCCATTTCAACCAACTCAAAATGGCTCACCAGATACTGTATCACCCAGAGAAAACACCAGCTCTGAAAAACATCATTCACCCCTATATTAACCTGCAATCTTTACGCTCCTCCAATAAGATCTTAGCTCAAACTACCAAAGCCAATAATTCTGCTGGAGATTCTCTATTCTCAAACTTTGTAGGTAAAATGTGGAACTCCCTACCGACCATGCTCACCTCAGAACCCTCACTCCTACAATTCAAAAAAAAGCTTAAACCCCATCTCAATACTCTCTGGCAATGTCCCTGTTCCAAACCTGATTAACCACTATCATTTACCCTTCTCTTACCTCACTATCCTTAACCGCTTTTTAACAAGGCGCCTTGCCTTTGTAACTGACCTATGTTTTTTTTTATTTTTTTTTTTTTTTTTTTTTACCAAGATGTGATGTATCTTTATATTGTATTTAGAACTCAACTATCTTCCTTTTTTTTGCATTAACAATGTTCATATGTCTGTTATGTACTTGGAGCTTTTCTCCCCGGGCCTCCGCTGAAAATGGACATGTATCCAGTCGGACTCTCCCGGTTAACAAATGTAAAATAAATAATGTTACAGTATCAGAGGAAACTCCATGCACAGGGTTATAAATAGGATTTCTCCAGCTAAATGATCTTAGAGGGAAAGGACTATTTAAAGAGTCACTATGGTAAGAAGTTGAAAAAAATACCTTTTCATTTTATCTTGATATTATATGCTATACTAAAGTCCTTAAGGACTGCCATTAGTTATTACTAAAGTTTTTGTTTTAACCCAAATAACCTCATAGGGCATACATATTAGTAATAGGATGTTGACTTTTTTTTCTAAATGTTTTTTTCCACAATTAGAAATACAAGACCATTATGTCCTACCTTTACATACATCATCTTTGTAGTTACCTAAAAATGTCAGTGCTCAGAATTGCTGCTAATTTAAAAAAAAAATGTCTGGACAACATTTCTGATGACTTCTTTTTAGCTTTTATTTAAAATTTGTTAAATGGAATAGAGCACTAATGCCAACAGATCTACTCCAAAATCAGCCTGGGAAACTGCAATACCAATAAACCTTCTCCAAAATCAGCCTGGGAAACTGTAATGCCAATGCACCTACTCCAAAACTCAACCTGGGAAACTGCAATTTAAATGGACCTACTCCAAACTCAGACTGGGAAAATATAATATCAATGGACCTACTCCAAAATCAGCCTTGAAAAATATATCATCAATGGACCTATTCCAAACTCAACCTGGGAAAATATAATGTCAAAGAACCTACTCCAAACTCAGCTGGAGAAACTATAATTCCAAGAGACCTACTCCAAACCTCAGAAAAAATTCTGAATGTTCTCCTGGAATTCCAGCTTGTATAACAGATCTCTTAACCAAGAAAGAGAGATTCCTCACACTTTGAAAAGGGTCTATGACATGACATCGAAAAGGCTTTCATCAAATGGCTTAATAATCGAAAATTGCATTAATAGAAGTCAATTTTGCGGAGGGCTGTGCCCCCCACCCACACTAAACATATATGCCAACTCCAAGATCACAGTATAGTGAGGGAAGGGCAAATTTTCCAATCTTCACTGTACCACAATCTCACAAAACCAACTTCTATTAATGCAATTTTCGATTATAAAGCCGTTTGATGGAAGGCCGTTTCGATGCTCTGTCATAGACCCCTTTGAAAAAGACTGCAAAGATAAGCAGATAATCTAAATATGGAAAAATGTGGACACCCCATAGCCTGCAGTGAGCTGTGACTGGAGCTAGACACTTTATGAACAGCCTTGGAGCAGTGGATAACACAAAGGGTACAGCAAAGAATGATAATGTGATCCAGATACACAAAACTTTCAGAAATGCCTGAAATCTGGATGAATAAGAATGTGATATGAATCTTTTTAATAGAAGGTCACTATAAAAACTCAAATGAGGAAGAAGGGCTGACAGGTTGTGAAGTGACATTTTGAACTTTGGTACTTTCACAAACTGATTCAAGAAAGAAAAGGTCCACAACTGGGCTACAGGAATTTTCTTTCTTTGGCACTAAAAACGTTCTTGAATAAAATCCCCCAGGAAGGAGGAACTGCTTCTATTACCCCTGAGACAGCATGTGGTGTAGGAAAGGAGGGAAGAGAAGGGTTGGGTCAGGTAGCTGAAGAATCCCCTGAAAGGGGGAGGATTTCCTACCACTGCCATCAATATCCTAGCTGGATCAGCTTCAGAACGCATTTGACCAAAATAATCTGTTGCCAAAAGACAGACCTGGAGATTCTGACTTTCTGGAAGGGGTAAGGGACTGCCAGGGTGGGGACATGGTCTCTTAAATAGTCATTCTACCTTATCTGATTGTCTTTTGTTCCGGAGGTCCCAGCTTTCTTTTTGGGACACCTCTGCCATTGCTTTTTAAATGTTTGCTTACCCAGATTCTGCTGTGACTGTTTTATTTTGTTTCTTGCCAAAATCGGACGAGGGAGCAGAAATTCCTTGAAAATTTTAGAAAAGAAGGGCCGGAAAATCTGAGGGATTCCCTGAATCAGCTTACCTCCCCTCATTACACTTTGTGATGACTTCTGCAGTAGAGGACCAAAAACAAAACCTTTATGTAAAGAATTCAAAATTTAATATTTGACATCTTCATGTGAATGCTACTAACTATAGAGACTATTCTTTCATGTATTTTCAGCTTAATAGCATAGTAACCTACTAAACATACTTTTGTGTATCTCTGTATTTAAATGTATAACTTGTCCTTCATTTTCACATATATACCCATTAAAGAACCTTTTATTACTTTTTCTTATATGTTTTCACATTTCTAATTTGTAAATGCATTTGATTTCCATATTTGTACATTTTTTACCTACTGGAGCTTTTCTGCCCAGGCCTACACAGAAAAAGGACCTATGTCCAGTCTGACTTTCCTGGTAAACAAATGAAAAATAAAATAAAATAAATACATTCTGGTAGATTCTGAGAATGCAGCTAGGCAAACATAGTCAAAACAGTGCCAGAGGCAACAGCCCTGGAAGCAATATCTACAGAATCATAAATACAATTCAAATAATGAGTACTGACCTAAGAAACAGAAGAAACTAAATGACATAAAGCATATGTTTCCTCACAAGAGGAAACTGCAACAAATACAGTCCCCATACTTTCACAAGTAGTCAGCATAAACTAACACAGAAGTCTGACGATTCAGAATAGTAAAAATCAAAGTTGCAAAAGTAATGCACTTTTTTCCCCAAACTTATCAATAGCTTTACCATCCTTGTCAGGAAAAGGATTAGAATTAAATTGCTCATCAGCAGCTGGACAACTAAAGATACAACTGCTGGGTCAGATTTAGGATTTGTGTTTACAAACTTAAAAGCCTGATGAACTTTGTCACAGCCTGTAGTTTCTCTCGCAGCCAACCTACTGCCACATAAGAAAGCAGATAAAATGCATGGACATCCTCAAGTACTAGTAGCACTTGGGGGTGGGTAAAGGTTCTGGGAATTTCAGATGTAGCAATTCATAGTGTTTTCTAAGGGAATGAGAAACCTCATTGTTCTCCCACTGAAAAACACTGGCACATTCTGTAAATAGTCTGAGAAAAAGTGAATCATTCACAGGGATATTCAGATACCCAACTCTCCTCAGAATCAGAATTTGTAATGACAGACTGGAAAGGTGGAGCAAGGAAACTACAAACCAGAGAATCTGAATTCAGGGATGAGAAGAATGGTAAGAGGCAGACCAGGGGTCAAGGCTTGCAGGGTTCTGTCAGCAAAATAAGCTATTCAGTGAATTCCAAAGAAGAAAAAAAAACTGAACCTGCCAGATTAACCTGACCTAGATCTACAGATAGGTTACAATAAGGTAAACAATGGCATCCTTGTAAAGGTGATGTCTCTGGATTTTAACAAAACCTTTGACTTGGTAAAAAATGTGCATGTTCCTTGCAAAGTTGTGAGGGCTGGGCTTTTGATAGCAGACCATGTGGGTGCATAATGAAGTGGTCAGATAACCAGGAACAGAGAAGTTAACTGTCAGGAGATTCACAGAAGGTAAGAATGTGAAAAGCAGTATCCTGAAGAGACTAGTCCTGGGCCAGGCCCTATTTAGTGCATTTGTCCCCGACCTCATGAAGGTCATAGAAAACTGAACCAAGCTCTCGAAGGATGACACCAAGAATTAGGTGGAGTAGTAACAGAGATGAGGTTGGGCAAGTTTGAAAAGGTTGGTGGTACTGATTAAAAGGTGAGAGATTAATTTCACTTCATTCAAATATATGGCACTCACACCTCTCAACTGTACAGATTTTCACAGAATATCCAGATTTCTGTCTCATATTTTTGGTCGATTTTTCATAAAATTGTGGTTTTCTAGCAAACCATTTAAGACTTAAGTCAGAAGATAATGACAGACATTTGAGTTTTAGACTTCATACAAATGCAAAACTTATTTTATATAAAAGCTTTATTTAAAATTTGACCCTATTTTTAGGCCTTTGTTCCCCCATTACTTATGGCTTTGTCCAGTCTTGCTCTAAGAGATTGAGAGCTATGATGGCACTGCAACTACCCAAACATAGACTGGGAACATTACTCAAGCCCCAACACCCTAGCCCAAAGGTTTCTAGAATTCATAAACTCAAATGCGATGGAACAACTAGTCACCACTCCCACAAGAGGAGATAATATACTAGACCTGATCATCACAAACATGGGGACAAAATGCTCCACACCGGAAGTATAGCCCTCATTGGTGAGATCAGACCATAAATTAATCTCACTGGAAATCTACATCCCACCCCCACCCCATGCACAGAAGACCACAGTGAAGAATTTCTCAAAAGCTGACTTCACATTCTTTAGACTGAAGTGGTATCTTTCAAGGCCCCTGGGCCAGTGGAAACCACAACCCATACAGCTGAATCCTTCATAAATGCCTTCTACGGACACCTTCAAGAATGCATGGATCATGCAATCTCTAATAAAACCAAGACCCATTCCCACAAAGGCAGGCGTCCTGTCTGGTGGACCCCAGCCATTAACAAACTTTACAACAGGAGGAGGAAGCTACTACATGACAGAGCAAAATCCCCAAAAGGGAAGGCATCTCTGATCAGTACTAGCAAAAAACTTCGATCACTCATAAAATCATCCAAGGCCAACTTTGAGAGAAAAATCGCAAAAGACACAAAAGACAATCACAAGGCCTTTTTTAGCTATGTTAGAAACCTGGGTGGAAACTCCCAGATATGCTCAGAGTTAGTCCAAAATGACACAAAATACACTGAACCCACAGATATTGTCAACATTCTGGCAGACAGGTTCAGTGCAAATTTCTCCACCCCCTCCCCCCCAAAAGGAGAAATATCTATCCCAGCAGAGTGTAGCCTCCCTAACATCTCAGATGCCCAGGTGAGAGCCGCCCTCTCCAAAGCTAAAAACACAGCATCAATGAGACCGGACGGTGTCCCGGGCTGAGTGCTACATGAACTCCAAGAGGAACTAAAGCCGCACATAAAGCTGCTGTTTAATCTTAGCCTTACTACAGGATACGTACCCAAAGAGTGGCATACAGCAACAGTGGTCCCACTCCACAAAGGAGGTGCTTCTACGGACCCTGGAAATTACCGCCCCATAAGCTTGACGAGCCTGGTCTGCAAAGCTATGAAAAGGATCATTATGAGACTCATAAACAAAGACATTGGGGACCTACAGACATTGGATCCTACCCAATTCGGCTTTGTCAAAGGCAGATCCTGCCTTTTGAACCTAGTCGACTTTTTTGAAACAGTCACTAAGGCCATTGATGAGGATAAAGCAGCTCACACAGCCTACCTTGACCTTGCAAAAGCCTTCGACACAATACCCCACTCGGGCATCATTGACAAACTCACCAGCTTAAATGTAAACCCATATGTCACAAGATGGGTTGCAAACTGGCTCAAGGACAGAACCCACAAGGTCAGAATTGCTGGAGCCATGTCAGACTCTAAGCCAGTCACAAGCGGTGTCCCACAGGGCTCAGTCCTGGGACCCCTCTTGTTCGGCATTTATTTTTCCGAGGTGCAAGCAAACATAGGAGGATTGTGGCTGACAAAGTTTGCAGATGACTGCAAACTGGGCGCCATAATTGATACTCCAGCGGACACAAACATCCTTCAGAAAGGCCTCTTAGAAATGGATAATTGGTGCCAGAGCCATGGCCTTAAACTGAATGCCAAAAAATGTATAGTCATACCCTTTGGGAAAAACAAGGTACCCACAAATTACCACATAGGTGGTAATCCATTAAGTACGGAAGAGGTAATCAGGGACCTAAGGACCCAAGTCGACAGTAACCTCTCATTTGACACTCACATTGCCAAGGTGGTTAGGAAGACCTTCTATATTGCCCACCTTATCATGAAGGGATTCACATCTAGATCAAGAGAGGTCATTGTGCCCCTGTACTCTTCTCTTATCAGGCCCATGATTGAGTACAATGCCCCATTTGGGATGTATCTTACCCAATACCTGCAGCAGTTAGAAAGACCCCAAAAGTTCCTCACCAAGAGGATAAAGGGTCTCAAACATATGTCATATGCTGCCTGGCTGAAGAAACTCCAGCTCTATTCAGTCGCATACCGCCTACTCAGAGGTGATCTATGCCTGACATACAAGGCCATGTCCAATCCGGAATTAATGGACATGCTCCACCTCAGAAAATCCAAATCCATCAGAGCCACGAGAGCAAGAGATTTGAACCTCAACACAGAAATAAATAGAACGTGCTGGAGGGACAGATTCATAACCCAGAGGCTCCCTACACTCTGGAACAGAATCCCAGTCCATGTTAGGCAGAGCACCTCACTAACTCTCTTCAAGAGAAATCTTGACGAGTGGATGGGAGATCGTAGGTTTACCTCGGGGGTCATCTCTGTGTCACTACTAGACAGAGGCACAGTAAACTAAACCCTAAATGGGAGTAGTATTCTCATCTCAAGGGGTGGCAAAAGCCACACACACTCTGGCTAGGCTTGTAAATGCCCTAGGGCAGATAGCCTAGTATGAACCTATGAACCTATGCACCTGTAAGATAACCAGGGGGAAATGCACAGATAAGAGAGTCCATCTTAAAAATCCAGAAAAGGAAAATGACTTTAGAGGTACTGTAATGAAAACCATAAGCCAACATGCTCAGTCTGAATTGATGACAGCAAAGGAAAATCAAATAGCATAGCATATGCAGTATCTAAAGAAGTGGAATTGATTCAGAGACAAGTAATTGATGATGATAACCTATATCAAGGCACTGATTAGACCACTGCTGGAGTAACAAGTGCATTTTTTTTTTGAAAAAAGAAAAAGGCATCTGGATATTGTATCAGAACATGAGGCACAAAGGAATAATGCAATGGGCATTGTCCAGGAAAGGAAGAAAAATATGGTAGTAAGAAGAGGACATAACCAGCTGATCAAAAGAAACCAGTTTAAGCCTGATATACACATACTTTACATATGACTGCTGGGTCGGATAATTTACCAGAATGAGTGGCAGAAATTAAGACTACTACACTTGTGAGGCAGCTTGGGATTCCTGAAGGGAGTGATGGTAAGGGGTGTCATCCATTTTAGCTTAGCTGCACCACTTGGGTAAACTAGAGAGACTTCAAGTCCACTTAAGCTAGCAAGCTTCCCTAATGTATGTAATGTACTAAGCAGGATGCTAGAGCAGGTCCAGTGTTACATGTGAAATGCAGTAACAAGAAGGTTAATACTGTGATTGCACACGGTATATTTGTAACAGGTTTGAAATTCAAATGAGTTCATAGGTGATTATTAGGCTAACTTCTCCAGGGAGTCCTTTTAAGCCCAACCATGCTTCCTCAAGGTGAAAATCAAATCTTCTACCTAAGTAAAGCTCCTTAACTATTAAGCCACCCCAAGAGTCAGCTTAAACATCCTAAAACCTGAAAGATGGGAGGAGAGGGCCCGTTTATAGCAATTATGTTACTCGTTTAATCAGTGAAGTTTATTAGATTTAAACAGCTTGTTATGCAGACGACTGACCGACTCTTACACCTGAACTGTAATTAGTTAACCCTACAGTTAGAAGTATGTGCTGGCTACGTCATAGACACAGCAGAAACACAGAAACTCTACTGCCATTTGAAATGTTATAAAGTTACTCACCTTGAATGTTCGTCTGCTATAAACACACTTTAAAGGGAAACATATCTTTGTTTTGAAGTGCTGAAAAGTTGTAATATGGCTTTTAGTTTCTACATGCTATGTTTTAGAGGTGATCCTAGGGAGCACTTTTTCACATTCACTCCTGGATCTTCAATACCAAGTTACTTAGAAACAGCCAAGTGACTAATTTCTGGATCTTAATACTTCTGATTTCATAATTTGCTATTTTCTTTAAAAGGGAATTTTTGGTAACTTGATGAAGGTAGACAGAAAATACAGAAACAGATTTATTTGTGAAAATATACCATGCTGGAATGAAACCATAACATCAGACAACTGAAATAAAAAGGGTGGCTCCCAGCAGGTAAATGTAATGCCGGTAATTCTTTCTTGGCATTTCTACACAGACTACATTGCATCATTGTTTCCGTCTTTTGCAACTGGAACAATTAATATTACTTAACAGGCCCAGGCCGCTGTTGCTTATTATACAAGAATGAAATTTCTTGTTTAAGCACAACTGCCACACCTGATGAAAATAGATTTCATGATAAAGATAATCCAATTATTAAATGTAAATGATACTAAATTTAATTCTGAAATAGAATACTGTTAGCTTTTAATATTTTACAGAACACAGATGACTATTCTAGTTGTTTTAAGTACTGGTACACAAATAAGAATTCCACTGCTTTACATGCACTAACAGTCTCATTTAAGGGTTTAAGTGTCATCATGTAACTGAAAGAATTTAATTAATATGTTTACAATCTGAAAACTTCAAACTCTGTTATATAAGTGCAAGAAAATAGTGGAAATGTTCTTCAGTAGTGTGACTGAACTTAGAAATGTGACCCAAGAAGAAACTATGAGGTTGTACTTAGGTATTGAAAACAAATAATCATGTAAATCTGACCCTCTGATTATCTTACTTCTTGAATCATATGTATGAAAAGCACAAAATAATGCACTAATCCTTACTTTGGTCAATGAGACAAAGCTCCTAATATCAGAGAACAATCTCCAAATACGTTACTACAAAACAGATTTATGCTATCACTACAAAACTACCCCATACATAATTTCAGGCCACATCTGAAATAGAAGAACTTTTCTGTTTTATCTTAAAATGACACTGGCAATCTGGTAGAGCTGGGGTCTCAGTGGTCCCCTAAATGTTTCATCAGGGCCACAAAATATATTTTACAAATTTCAGCTTCTCTTTAAAGCTACAGATTTGTTACTGTTGTTATACTGGTTATTGCTCAGGATATGGAACTTTTCCCACTCTGTATACCATCTCTGACCACCCTGTTTTGATTAACCTATTTGTTCCTCAACATGGAGGCAAGAACCAATCATAGTAAGGATTATACCCAGGAAGTTGTCAAGGGATTGTTGATGATGTCCTAACCCTTGTCACTGGAAGGATCATGGGCTTTCAACAACATCTTCAAAGAGTATGATTGCTTTAACACTTGCACAACTACACAATCTACATGCTGCTTGGCAGAGCTATGCAGTATAACAGTTCTTATTCTGCATGCTTAGCACCTGAACTCCCAGAGATCTGTACAGCAGGTGACCGATCCACCTCCCAGGATAGGTGATCCAGCATGGATCACTCAAACCTTCCACAGCTGGCTCTTCCAGCACCTGGATCCGAGTAAGGGATTCAGCACTGTACACCAAACAGGTATCCATCATAAATAACATTTAGCAACCCTTCGATTGTTCCATCTGAGCATTTTAGTATTTTACAGTGCACTGTCATCAGCAACCCCTGGTCTCTGCAGTCATATACAGTATACATTTGATTTGTAAGGTGGGCTGGTGCCATTCACAACCAAGCATTCACTTTACATATTTTCTACATTAAACATTATATTTATGGGGCGGTGAAGGGGGAGATGTTAGTCACCTTACGGGCCAATATGAGATTTCATTCTACTACTTTTCTTAACTCTGTGACTTGCCACTCTTTGAGCTTCTGTTTCTTACTGTCTCAATTGACATGATGCTCTCTTCCAGTTGCCTTCATACTGTTCTCTACAAAAAGTAGAAGGACAAACTCATTTTCTGTGGGCTAACAATCAGCAATGTACTAGTGAAAATCAATTGACGAGTTCTTTCAGACTTTCTAAACTAATCTGAGTTTGGCTTGCAATTACATTTCACCTGGTCTTATGCAATAATCAAGCACCAGTCCTTTGCAAGGATTTCTAAAGCTTCCCTGTGCTCTTTATAGCAAATGATAGTTGCTATACACTCGCCTGATGTAGTGTGTGCCAAGAAAACCACCCTGTTTATTTATTTACGTATTTTTATTGTTATTAAACTTGCTAGACCAACCATGCAGGGCTCATATATAGATAGGAGCAGGGTAGAAAAGCTTCCATAAAACAGTAATCTAATATACAGTCATAGTCAAATACAGGAAAAGAGATACTCTAATACACAATCTATGTGGGGAAAAAACATCAAATGCATAATCAAATCACATAATTAATTCACTGTTGTAGTAATCAGTCTCTTATGCATAATCAATAAAACTTTCGTTCATCTTTTCTGGGTAGGGGTTGCCACGGCGAAACTCTGGTCCGCTAATGATTGGCAGTGGATTTTTACAGTGCCAAGTTGCCAACCCGACACCTAAACCTTCATGCACACACCTACCTGCATGTCTTTGCACGTCATTCAACCACAGGGAGGACATGCAGACTCCACACACAAGGTGCTCCAGCCAAGAATTGAACATGAGACTACTGATTAAATATAGTAAGGTATTCAAAGAAATCACCAAAGCACTATGTGTTTTAGCAGTTCTAGCAGTGCTACGGTGATAAGCCTATGCTCCCCATGCATTGTATTTTCTGGGTCCCTTCAGTATGCAGGTGCATGTAATTGTTATACATTGAGAACAGTAGTGGTCCAAGGATAGAGACTAGGGTAACTCCTATATTAGATTTATAAGATTGTGTATTTTACACAACTGCTTTCTTCCAAATTAGTGGTGGGAAAACCATCATAGTGCATACAGTTAACACCATACTTATGAGAGATTATGGATCATAATTTTATTATTGACAAAAATAAAGATATTCAAAAACTCTGCAAAGACTGCTGTAGCATGATGACCTTTGTTGAACTATCTGATTAACTATTTTCATTATGACTATATAGATTCCATATCTAGATGCATGTCCATTTTGGGACTGAGATCATCTGTCTTCTTTTCTAATCCAAAACCATCTAAAGGATCAAAACGGAGCACTTTTCAGGTTTAGTATGGATATTAGCCACAAATACATTCTGTCACACCATGAAAAACTTTTTTGATAAAGGCAACAAACTGTGATGCTAGCCTTCTACAAAGCCTATACAGTACTGATATATTAAACACCACCTTTGTCTTGCTTTTGCCATTTAACCATCACCCTTGAATCCACAAACTCTGCTTTCCCTTTAAATCTCCCTCCCACTCATGCAGTACTCTCTCCCAGATCCTAGTAAACTACAAAGATGTTGCCAAAGCATTGAACTCCAATCACATATTTACCTGTGTTGTCCAGATGTTATGATACATCACCATGACATAAGGTCTTGACATTGCCAGGAAACTATTGACATGAATGTTTATACTATATTGCTCTGATTTCATCCTTTCAGACACTGTGGTACCTTTCTCAAGGATTCCACAAGATTTAGAAGCACTCCTGTTATTCTTTCTGTTTTCAGGTGATTGAATCCCAGAATAGAAATTTTAAAACAATATTCTACATAGATGATATGTTAGTGGTTAGGAGGGCTATAATAGAGCATTCATGTTTGTAAAGGACTCCACCTTATCATAATGAATGCCTCTGAAACAAAGTCATCACTATTCAGCAAAACAAGCAAAGACTGAAAAAAAAATCAGTTGTGCCGAGAGCAGCTGTACCACAAGGAAGGATAACAGAAACGCTGTAATCATTTTAGAGAGTTTGAGTGCACCTTTAACATACTATAATGCCTATCACATCAAGATTATGAATCCAACCCATAAAAATGTAACCTTTATTACATAATTAGGTATCATTTTAGCAAAGACTCTCTACTGATAAGTTGGTGACCAGTACCCCTTAAAACTGAATACTCAATACCTGTATTCCTCTAAAAACCAGATAACATCATAAAAATGAGATGAACATATAACAACTTCTAACAATTAGCTCCTTCATTAGGCATCACAATATATAATGATAACACACACACTCTCTCTATATATACATACACACACACACGCACACACGCACACACGCACACACGCACACACACACACACACACACACACACACACACACACACACACACACACACGAGTGTCTCATGAAACAGCGAACACTTGTAGCAGACAGCCACTAAACAGCAATTGGTTTAGAGTGAATGCTTGTGAGTGAACACTCAAAAAACAATTACTTTCTATTTTTGTGCAGGGGGTGCTGCAGCACCCTCAACCCTTGCTAATTATTATATTAACTCCAAGATTGCACAACAGTGGAGTAAGGGCAAATTCTCTTACCTTACTGTATAGGTAGATAGATAGAAAAAGAGAGAGAGAGAGACAGAAGACCTAGACTGACTGCTTTAGGAAGCTGTGTGAGATTCAGCTATTGATAATTTCATGCAAAAATGTAATTTGCCAAGACATCGCTTAAGACTGGACTTCAGAATGTTTGTACAGATCTGTTCAATTTCTTTTCTGCAACAGCTCTTGCTAGCAGTGTTTATTCCCTTACAGGGTACATTTCTTTCATCCTTAATAGTTAACTGTTCTGAGCTCTCAGTTTCCATTTGGCTGAGCTCATTAAAATGTCTCCTGCACTATTGCCTAACTGCATTCATTACCTACCTGATACGACTTCTAAACCTTATGATGTCTCTAGCAAAACACCAGAAATCCCTTTAGATGAAGAGTTCATGGGCATGTTGTAATATCAGCCTGTGATTACATTTTAGAATGCAGTGATGCAACTGTTTTAACTGTAGTTTATCATACACCACTACTGATCTCTGTATCACATAGATTTATGCATTTCAACAGTTAAGGAATGTTTCATTAAATAAGCATGCCTTTGCCTGTCAGATAAATCACTGATCACAATAAACCAACATATATAATCCTGTCAACTGCTTCTTTGAACACTATTTTAAACCAACAACATATTCAAGTAGGTTGTTTCATACACCAATATCTTTCCCTCTTAGTTTCCCACAGTCTCATCCTGTTTCGATCTTCACCGAGTGTGACATTTTTTTCCACATCTACTAGTTTATTTATATTGCTTCCTTTTTGTACTTCATTAAGTTCTTTGAAGTGCCTAAAAAGTTTCTAGCACTCAATCCTTTACTTATACATAAGCACGTCAATCTGTCTTTCATATGGTTTTGATGCAGATCACAAAGCAAAATATTTGCTCTATTTAGGGTTGTTTCCATTCTGTTTAATTCCATTCTGTTCAATTCTTTGTGGATATGATAAGTGGCATTCTAAATAATGATTCGCTTAATGCTGGAATAAGCTTCCTTTATCTTAAAACCCTCACCACCTCTCTTTCTGCATATCCCAGTATCCTCTTAACTCATCTTCTGTCTTATTAAATCCTTTACTTAACTCCAGATCATTGGCTCTACAGACCATTACAAGCCTTACTAAAAATAAATAAATAAATACATAATATTCAGTAGTTCCCTCCAGGCTCAAGGAGAGCAAGACAAGATAGACCAGGAAGAAGTTTAGGCTGCCCATCTTATAAATAGGTTTACCTTGAAAGTGGCAACAGTGCTACTCTGGCATGTAGTGGATGTCTACGCCAGAGGAGAGGGATCCACTGGGAATTGAATCTATCATGCCAACATCTTATCTGTTGATAAAGTTTTAGTGCCATTAACCAGGTATTTGAGGTACCATTTGTTCTGTGTAGGAATAGGATGCCAAAAAGGGTTACATATCTTTCATGACCACAGCCAGATCACCACAAAGGAGGGGACCTCTTTGGATATAGAGGAGATACCTTAAAGAACATTAAAATGCTTTCCAAAATATGGAAGAGACATGATGGTCAAATTATAAGGCATTATCAATAAGAGTACTTCAATCCTATGGGACATTTGAGGCGCATGGTACCTATATGGCATGAGAAAATGTTTTGCTTACCAAAATGAGCTATGCTACCTTTTTTCACATTGAATTTGAAGCCATTGTCCTTGCACCAGTTGTTGACATGGTCTAATCCAAGTTGGAGCAGTTGTGAGTCAGTGGAAGAGCGAATAACAAACACCCAATTTAGTGTCATCTGCAAACTTAAATAGCCACAGACCAGGTGTGTTGGCCTAAAGGTCTGAGAAATGGATGCCAAATAGGAGAGGGCCCAACACTGAGCCATGTGGTACATCACTGGTAACTTTTTGTTTTCAGATGGGGCACCTGTGAATCTAACCACATAGGTACTATCAGATAACCAGTTAGCTATCCATGCACAACATTAGGATTCATATTCATGTTTACAAATCTGTAAATAATGCCTGCATGGAGAATAGTACAAAGGCCTTGGCCAGGTCCAGATATGCCATATGTACTGCATAATCATTATCAACTGATTTGGTTACTTTTCAAATAAATTAATAAGATTAAAAAGGTAGGACATTACAGTTGTGCAAGACCTTACCATAGCAGTAGGTGTCCTACTTTTCAGTGTTGCAGTATTCTTCACTCTTGGGACATCCTACAGAGGACAGCCTAACATCCGGCTAGTATACCAAAGCATTTATGCCTTCCAAGTTACATGTATCAGATGCATGTCCTATGTGCAAGGTGTAAGGTACACATGTAGAGTACAAATGCCTAATCCTCAGACCTGAAGTGCTCAGGGAGAACCAGAGCAACCCCAGAGTAAGCAATAACATGCACATCCAGAAAGGGAATACCAGGAAGATCAGGCTGAAATACAAACCCCTTAAGTCAGAAGTAAGGCAACCAAGAATAAGGTGGGGTAGGAGGGAGGAACTGAATACTGCAACAGTGAGAAGTAGGACACCTATTGTTATTTTAAGATCTTACACAACTGTACTATGTCCTTCCTGATCACTGATGCAGTATTCTTTAGTTTTGGGAGAGTACAAAAGCTACTGGAAATTATGGGAGGAGGAAAGCAGAGAAGAGTCCTCCACAAACCCATGAAGGATGGCCTGGCAAAACCTGCCCTGGCCCTGGAAATGGCATCCAACTTATAATGTTTGGTAAAAGTGTGAAGAGATCAACTAGCAGCTTCCAAGATGGATCGAGTATTCAGACACTTGAAAAAAGCACTAGAAGAGCTAGAAGAGGCCATCATCCCAATAGAAAATCTATGAACAGAAGAGCGAAGCTGTTTGCTATGAAAAGAACAAAAAAAAAAAAGAAAGAAAGAAATGGCCTTAGAAATCCAGGTATAGATGGCTTGCTTAAACACTGCCAAACCAAATTTCCTAGAATGAAAGGAAACAAAACGTTGCTTAGATTTTCTGACACATTGTGTCTTATCCAACTAAAATCTGAGCTATATAAATCCAAGGTGTGAAAGTACCCTCTTACTAGAAGTCTGTGGAGAGGGACAAAAGGAAAATGAATGAACTGATTTAAGGACACATCATTAACCATCTTGGGCATAAAGGAAGGACTGGTACCGAGGCACCCTGTCCTTGTGAAAATCCAAAACGGAGGAACCACTATGACTGCTTGAGGTTCAGAGACCTTCTGGGCACAAATAAGAGCCAACAACAACACAGACTTCCAAGTACAATACTGCAGGGAAGAAGAAAAGGCAGGCTCAAAAGGGGAGAGAGTCAATTTTTCCAGAACAAAATTAAAGTCCAGTGAAGGAGAAATATGCTTTCTTGGAGGCGTAATAAGGATGCCTTTTAGAAATTGTTTAACTTCAAAACTAGAAGCCTAAGCAGGAATCAGATGCAGTCAGTCAGAAATGTATGACAAATGAACAGAGGATGCCAAACCAGCACTGAGCAATGCACACAAATAAAAAAGATCTGTAGGAACCCCCACACACACACACACACACACACAGAAAGAGAGTTCAGATCATGCTTGAAACACCAAATTAAAAAAAATCTGTTCCATTTAGCCACATAGGATTTTCTAGTAGTGAGGTTTCTGGCCTCCTGCAAAACCCAAAGCAATCCTCAGAAAATTGGTGCCTGAAAGGAATCAAATCAATATCACGCAAAACTTCAGTTGAAGTCTGGACAAGTGAGGGTGAATGACAGACCCCTTATCTTGTGTAACAAGCTTCATCCGGTGAGGTAACTTGTGATGATAGCCCTTGGTTAGATGAAAGAGAAGGGGGGAAACCAGCACTGCCTGGGCCAAAATAGAGTCACCAACAAGGTTCTGGGTGTATTCCACATGAGGATCCTTGGAAGTAGAGAACATCCCCTTCAAAGAAAAGACATGGCATCCACTCTCCAAGCCAAAGGGCTTGGTACTCTAGAACAGAACTGGGACGTTTTCTGCTCAGAGGAGAGAAAAAAAGATCTACCTGAAGAGTACCCCACCAAATGTACAATGTCCAGAAACAACTCCCTGTGAAGCATCCATTCATTTGATGAGTCCTGGACCTTCTCAAAAAGTCTATCACTGGATTGTGAAAGGGATGTAAACCACCTGAAGAACCAGACGGCAGACTGCAATATCCCAAATCTGAAGAGACAGCCTCCAAAGAAAGTAAGATTTTGTGCCCCCTTTACTTGTTGATGTACCATACAACTGTAGTATTGTCTGTAAAAAATCTTTAGAGGACCTGAAGCCCAAAGGGAGTGAAAATCCTGGAGAGCTAGGAGTAGACCCTCATCTCTCTGATATTGATATGGTCTGTCATCAACTTTCAGGTTGGTGGAATAGGCTTAACAACCTAGATCAGGTGCATCCATTTACAGCTCCAGTGTAGGCAGAGGAACCTGAAAAGGCAGACTTAGATTCAGGGAAATCTGATTAATCCACCAGCACTGCCCAAGCTTGCGATGAGGAAAGAGAGTAACCAGATACTCCAGACAGTGGTAGTGCTAGAGCCAAACAGCCTTGAGACACCATCAATTTCCTCATATGGAGTTTGGCAAAAGGAGCTATAGGAATGGTGGATGCCATGTATCTAAGGGGTCAGAGAAATTCCCTTGCAGAAAGGACTGGAAGAGGAAGAAGAGACTCCAAGAAAGCAGTGAAAGAGAGAACCTTGGGAGGCAGTAGACAAGATAACACTGAGATGGCCTGAATCCTCCAACCCAAAAATGCTTGGTCCTCAGGGAGTCAAAGACTTTTTTCAGATTGAGGGTGAACCCCACACTGCACATAAATGCAGTGAAGTGTAGATTTTGAAGCAGGAGCTGCTAAGAGGAGGCTTGAATTAGAAGGTCATCTAAATAAGGGAATAATTGAATTCAATGAGGTCTGCAGAAAGCTACCAATGGGGACAGTCATTTGGTAAATACCCTTGAAGCTGTAGAAAGACCAAATGCAAAGCAGAAAACCAATAATGACAGGAAGAAACAGAGAAATGTTAAAACTTCTTGAAGAGAGAGTGAATGGGAATATGGAGCTAAACATCTTCAAATCCAGACATACCAGAAAAGCATGAAGAAGCAAAGGAGGGAAAAAGTGCCTGAAGACACATCCCGAAGGAAGGAAACTTGAGAAAGATGTTGAGAAAGAACAGGTCTAGAATGGGCCTCCATAACCCCTCCTTCCTGGGAACCAGAAACATTCTGAAATAAAAAAACTGTTCCCTGCAGAGACAATGGAACAGGTTGGATGGTTCCCTGATCCATCAGATCCCATAGAACCAATAGAGAATGAGGAAGATGGCAAGGAGAAAGTTGAGGAAGGCCAGGAAATGAAGGAAGGGCCCTCCAAACCATAAAATAACTGTTGGATGATGGAAAAGAACCCAGGTGTCTGTGATTATCTGATGCCAAAAAGGGAAAAGAAAGGGTAAGAGTGATGAATAGAGGAATCTGTCCAAGGGCAGGAGGAGGCTGGATGTCACTGATTGCAAGCACCACATCTCCTCGTACCCCTATGAAACTTAGTGGTGATGATGCTGATTTGATGTTCAAAAAGGCTCTTAAAGTTCCTACCTGTTATTGGATTGGTTCCAAAAACAGGGGGTGGCATGCTATCACAACTGACCCCCAATAATGGTTTAAAATTTTTATGTCCCAACATTTCAAAACTTTATCACATAAATAAAACAACAACTTGGGAGGGTAAACCCTCTCCAAAAGCATATGCAAAATTGTTGAAGTCTGAACACATCCTTGCTGACCTCACCAATTGACCTTTAAAAATGTTTTTCTTAACATACAATGGCCGGTGGCTGTTGTATTCAAGATAACTATTAGAAAAGGTAGATTTCCTAAAAAATCTCGGAACCAAACATCCATTAAGTTTGTCTTTAAAGATTGTTAACATCTAAATAGTCTATAAAAATCCTTTAAATATTTGTGCGTGAATTTGTATTATCAATGTAAGAAACAAACTCTTCAGCTTTGTTACAGAGTCTTTCCATAAAATAAAGATATCATCTAGGTAAAGTAGTTATATGTGCCAGTGTTCTTGGTACATGGAACCCATACTATAAATATTCTCCCAACAGTAAATGACTACATTAGCATAATGGGTGCACAACTGGCACCCATTGCACACCCTTAACCTCCTTACTGGTGTAATTTAAAGTTTACTGGTGTAATTTAAATTAAACACATTCTGTGACAACAAGCCTAAAAGATCTGAAGCCAAAGTATAAAACAAATCCAAAGCAAAGCTGTTTCTTTTTATGATCATATACTTAATGCTATAAAGGTGTAGCTATCAAATGAGCTCCACAGTCCTTGTTTATGTTCACTGTTTTCTTCTTCATTAACTTCCTTAGTACTGATTTTAGAAGATATATCTCAGTTTGAGAGTATTAGCAGAACATAGCAATGAGCTCTGAGATAGGATTTTATAGAAAATATAGAAAAACATAGCTTCCCTACAGCTAAAAGGTCTGAACAGCAAGCATACCAATTTATTACCCTTATTCTTATTTCAGATAGCACTTGGGCTAAATCTAAAATAATCCAGATGGTAAAGCCAAGATCCTTTAGATGTTCATTGCTTCATAGACACTTCCACTAGGCTATTTTTCAAGACCTTAAGAAGCCTTACATTCCCAAGGTAACTTTTGGCCCTTGTGTTTGGTTTATTAATAACCCCGAGACTGGCAGAACACAGATATGTTGGGACATTTACTTGTTGCCCCTATCCATGAGGGACATGGATGCTAAGTCAAGGGTAATTTTGTGACTTCCCATCCATTCATCCAAGTTACTTTTGAGTACAGTAGAAGTGCTTTGCTTTGCATGATATAGAGGATGGTTTCATAGAAGTGGTGTTCTCTGTGATATATATAACCGTCCCTCCAACATGTCCTATTTATGTTGCAAGAGAGATCAATATCCCTTGAGCTTGTGTTTATGCTACCACTGGACTTGCAAATGTATAATAGGTCAGAAAGGATGGAGTCTGTTGAGGCTCCTCTTAGTAGCCTATAGGATACTGAGAACTTTGAGATAGTCTGCATATTTTTTTATAATTTAATTCCCTGATCATTTTTCTTTTTTTTTTTTTTTGTTTTTGTGAGAAAGCACTGCAATCTTTCCAGTTGTAATAAGTACATACGAAAGCACTGCAATCTTTCCAGTTGTAATAAGTACATACTGAAAGAGGCATTGAGACATTATACTAAATAACTGGCCTAATGAGAGCATAGTACAGTGGGATGAGTACATTCTTGGACCTGGATGCCATACATTTATACACAAGATGTGCAATGAAAAAAACTTCCTTATAATAACGGATCAGTGATGATCAAATGACAGTTCACTGTCTACATGGATTCCCAAATCCCTGCCTATAGATTTAACTTATGGGAAAGTTAATGTGATAGCAACAAGGGAAGTCATTTGCAGCCATCTGCAAATGTGGTCATCCATAAAACCTTAGCATTTGGTTTGACCTTCAAGAACGAATTGCCAAAGAGGACTGGGCCATGGACTTCAACCTTAGATACACCACTGGTGACACTGACAATCTTTCGGAAGAAGTAGAGCAGCCCACCCTAATTTTCTTGGGTGTAATTGTAAGTCAACTAGCTACCAAATGAGGTACAAAGGGATTCACACTTCGCTAGGAGAGTATATCTATGATGCCAGAGTGTGGGATGGTTTTGAACACCTGTGTGAGCTCTAGATACATACAGTATACTGATTTGCCCTCATCCATTGCTTCAGTAACCTTCTCAAAGTTGATCAGGTTAAGTAGGTAGTATCTGCCCTTGACAAATTCAAACTGGGTTGGGTCAAAAGATTGTATGTTATGTCCTTCTTTATTAATTCCATAATGAACAATGAGGCTGGTCAGGTTTATGTTGTCTATAATTACCCAGGTCCACTGACACCCCACCTTTCTGGAAGGGGATGACTGTTGCTGTTCTACATTTATCTGGTACAAAGTCCATTTGTAGGCTTATACTGAATAGCCTTTGTAGGGGGTCAGACAAGTCCTTTTTCAGGTTGGTCAGTAGGCAGCCTGGTATGCTATCTGGTCCTAAAAAAGTAGTGCTCTTGGCCTTGGATAGTGCCTTGAAGGACTTGTTCTTGGGAGATTTTTGGAGGGGTTGTAGATATGGTTATATGATCTGGAAATATAAGAGGGGTAAATTTTGAGCTGAATTTGTCCGCCAATAGAATGATGGATATAACTTCCAGTTCCTATTGATTAATAAAAATCCATTTTAACATTTATTGTGTCCATCAACATAATATAGCAAGCATTTGCTGGTATTAAGTACTAGACCTAAGTTTTTGCCCATTTTTGAATAGTCTAAATAGTTTCATGTTATCATAATCTCCCTTAAGTATACAGTGTACTAATTTTACAATTGTTAGTATATTTTGATAATGGAGATTATCTTTTGGGAAGGAGAAAAACAAAAAGTTAACAAACATGGCCTCAACATTAAACCTTGTTGTACACCCTTAGATAATTTTGACCATTTACAGGAGTAAATAAACAATTCAGTTCTCTGCTTCCTCCAAGAAAAGCAGGTCATGATCCACTAAAGTGTGAATGGTTTAAACTTTACATTGATTCATGTTGTCAACAATAGCACTATGGAGAAGTGAGTCTGTGTGAAATGTTGAATTCTGACAATATGCTGCCTCCAGGATTATATTTTTTTCTGCTTATTAACCTAGATGTAGTGCTGCTTATTTACTGAAATGTTCATAGGTTCATAGGTAGGTACTAGGCTATTGGCCCTAGGGCCTTTATAAGTCTAGCCAAAAAGGTACCCTGGCTTTCACCACCCAAGAAAATTATTTTCCTGTGCCCCTGTCGAGCAGAGCCACAGAAGTGATCCCCAGGGTGAATTTCCTATTTCCCATCCAATCATCAAGATTTTTCTTGAAGAGTGCTAATGAGGAGCTCTGTTTGACATAGATAGGTAGTCTGTTCCAGAGTATGGGAAGTCTCTGGGACAGGAATCTATCCCTCCAGCATGTTCTGTTTATTGTGGTGACAAGGTTTAGGTCCCTAGAGCGTGTAGCTCGGAGGGATTGGGATTTCTTTAAGTGGAGCATGTCCAACAACCATGGGTTTGACATAGCTTAGTATGTTAGGCAGAGATCGCCTCTGAGTAGGCGATATGTGACAGAGTAAAGCTGGAGTTTTTTGAGACGGTCTGCGCAGGGCATCTGTTTGAGACCAGTAATCCTCTTTGTGAGGTATTTCTGCAGCCTTTCCAGTTGTTGTAGATGTCTTGTGAGGTACATATCAAAAGGAGCGTTGTACTCTATAATGGGTCTAATGAATGATGAGTAGAGGGGGAACAATGACCTCTTTTTCTGGATGAGAAACCTTTTGTGATGAGGTGAGCAATGTAGAAGGATTTCCTGACCACTGTGGCGATGTGATTATCAAAGGAGAGACTACTGTCCACCTGTGTCCAAGGTCTCTTATCACACTTTCGGTGTTAAGTAGACTATCACTTATGTGGTAGTTCATGGGTACAGAGTTTTTAACCAAAGGGGATGACAATACACTTTTTGGCATTGAGCTTCAGGCCATGGCTTTGACACCAGGCATCTGTCTCAGTGAGGCCCTTTTGTAGTATGTCCACATCGTTAGGAGTTTCGATTATGGCTCCTAGTTTGCAGTCATCTGCAAACTTTATTAGCCAAAGACCTTCTGTGTTAGCCTGTACTTCAGAGAAGTAGATACCAAACAGGAGATGACCCAGGACTGAACCCTGTGATACTCCACTTGTCACTGGTCTGATGTCGGATTTGGAGTTTGCTACATTCACAGTGTGGGTTCTGTCCATGAGCCAGTTGGCAACCCATCTTGTGACATAGGGATTTATACCCAGTTTAGTGAGCTTATCTATAATTCCAGAGTGGGGGATGGTGTCAAAAGCCTTGGCAAGATCTAGATAAGCTGTGTGAACCACATTACCCTCATCTATGGCTTTGGTGACTGCTTCAAAGAAGTCAACCAGGTTTAGGAGTCATGATCTGCTTTTTACAAACCCGAACTGGGTAGGGTCTAGAGTTTGGAGATTACCAATGTCTTTGTTTATGAGTTCCATGATGATACATTCCATGGCCTTGCAGACTAGGCTCATCAGGCTAATGGGGCAGTAGTTCCCAGGGTCCGTCGTGGCTCCCCCTTTGTGGAGTGGGATAAACATCGCGATGCGCCATTCAGTGGGTTCAAAGCCTGAGGTGAGGCTATGATTGAACATGGTACTTAGGTAGGGTGCCAGTTCATTCTGTAGTTCGTGTAGAACGCAGCCTGGGATATTGTCAGGTCCCATGGATGCTGTGTTCTTGGCTTTGGATAGTGTGTTTTTTACCTGTGCAGCTGTGATTACAGGATCTTTGCATTCTTCCGGTACAGAGATGGGCCCTCTAGGGGGTGAAAGGGGGGTAAAGTTAGCACTGAACCTATCTGCCAGGATGTTGGCAATATCAGCTGGTTCTGTATATTTAGTGCCATTGTGCTGTAACTCAGAGCAGAGCTGAGTGTAGCCATTGAGATTCTTGACATAGCTATAGAATGCTTTGTGGTTGTTTTTAGAGTCAGTGGCAATTTTGTTTTCGTAACTAGCTTTGGAGGATTTTATGAGGGATCTCAGCTTCTTACTGAGGTTGACCAGGGAGTTTTTCCAGTCATGGGATTTTACTATTTTTTGCAACAGTTTCTTTCTTCTGTTGTAGAGTTTGTTTATGGCAGAGGACCACCAGATTGGCTTCCTTTTTTTGGAGAATAGCATCTTGGTTCTGTTAGGGATAGCATGATCCATGCACTTGTGTAAGTGCTTGTAAAGTGCATTTGTGTAGGATTCAGCAGTCATACCTCTATTATCCATCTGCATGGGTGTCATGAAGTTTGCCACTTCTGTCTTAAGAAGTGTGAAGTTGGCTTTGGAGAAGTTTTTTTATGGTGGTTTCCTTAATTGGGGGTGGGGGCAGGATGTGGATGTCTAGGGTAATTAGCTTGTGGTCAGATCTGACCAACGAGGAATTGATCTCTGGTGTGGAACAACAGTTGCCTATTTTGGTAATGACCAGGTCTAGGATATTGCTGCCCCTGGTGGGGGTGTGAATAAGTTGATCCAAGGCGTTGGAATTTATGAATTCCAGAAAACGTTGAGCAAAAGATTTGGTACATGAGTAGTTGAAATCGCCCATTATTAGGGTGTTGGGTTGTACCCTAATACTTTCCAGTGTATCAAGAAATGAGGAGTGGGAATCCTGGGGCATGGTGGGGGGTCTGTAGCAAGCTACAATTTGGATTGCGGTCTTGCCCAGAGTTAGATGCACTTGGAAAATCTTGGATGCATTATGCTGTGCAACTATCCTGGAGGTGTGGATATCCTTAATGAATATAGACATGCCTCCACCTTTAGTGCTTCATTCCAGGTTAAGTGGCCGAAAGGTGTGGTACGAATTATAGCCTGGTAATGCAGAAGTGCTCTCTGGAGCTTTGAACCAGGTCTCTGTCACTGCACAGATGTCAATGTTCTCCATTTTAAGGAGTGCCTCAAGTGAGTGCATTTTGAGGTTTAGACTTCTAGCGCTGAGTAGCATTACCCTCAGATTATGCTTGCTTGTACCTGCTACGGTGGTGAATTTGTCATTTGAACCTTGCCTAAAAAAGGCACTATAGGGGTGGCAAGAGCCTTAGCCAGTATCTGGAATACCAAGGGCATCAGGTGCAGGCCATCTCTGGCAAAGCATTGTGGTCTGTCGATCATGTCATCCCAGGCAGACAAATACTGGATCCCCTTAGAATGACACCAGAAGCTTAGCCAGTTGTTGAAGTCAATCATTTTGTCCTTGTACTGTGGTATCATTCTGGGTGATGGCAGGATGCTACTCAGGGCTAGGGTCATACCTGCCTGGGCTACAAGATCGGAGAGCTCCTCCATGTCTCTTTTCATGTAGTCCAGAGAGGTACATCTCAAGTCACTCACACCAACATGGACAATAACAGTGTCATATTTGTACTTGTGGAGTCACCTGAGTGTGTGCGCTATGTGGCAGATCCTGGTACTTGACAGGCAGCTGACAGTTACTTTCTCCTTGTTTAGCCTGGTGAGTGGAACATCAGTGTGCCTGACTATAGAGTCACCCATGACTAGAGTGTTGGGTACGTTGCTATGCCTTATGGGCTGTGGTTGAGTGGCACACTGAGTTCGTGGGCTATGTGTCATTTGGGATGTGTTGGGGGTTGGAGTTTGCTTGCGTTTCTGCTTTGGAGGTCCCTGATGCTTGAGCAGGTTTATATTGAGAGCCTCCATGAATGTAAGTGTGTGTTTTGTGTTTCTATGTGTGTGTTTTGGTGGTGTAGGATTTGAGGGACTATGTGATGAGTGTGGTGTGGTGCAAGTGTTTACCTTCTCCTCTTGACTGTCTAGTCCAGTCTTGGGTGAACAGAGCTTTGCTTCTAGTTTGGCTATATAAGCGCATCTCTCACAGGTTGTAGTGTTGGGTGGTAGGAGGAGAGGGATGTCTGTGTGCATGAGGCAATTGCTGCATTGCCCCAAGATGCCCAGATTAATCAGGTAGATAGGAGAAATCACCAGGAGCTGACCCATAGACATGCCTGGATAGGTGCTTATTTATTTAGTACTAAAAACTGCTTTCCTCTAGATAAGTGAGGAAAGTTGAGTGCTGTAGTAATCTGCAGCTTATTTAGTGCTTACAATGAGTTCTGAACAAGTGCTGAGTTCAAAGAAACAGATTTGAGTGTTGAAACTAGAAAACTGGCTAGTTCTAAGAAACAAAATTAAGCTAGAAGGCTTCCCTCCAACACAGAAAGGCTTGGGGGCTCAGAAGCCTACAAACAGTCTAGACCACTTACAGAAAAGGCAGGAAACAAGCTTATTTTTTTTTTCTTTCCCAGATGTTTTCTTTGTACACAGTAGGAGTGCCTGAAATCAGAATATGATCTCACTGCACTCAGTTGAGTGAGCAAATGAGATGAGCCCAGAAGGAGTATCCAGATACAAATTTACAAGAGGGGCAGGCAGTTTCAAAGCCACCAAGATTAACACCAAAACAAAACCAAGGAGGGTAGGTGGGGAACTAACTGAAAAAACAGGGTCAAAACTTCCAGTTCAGTTAATATTCAATGCAACACAAATAAATCAATTAAAATGATGTACTATTTGATAAAAGTGCAGATAAAAGGTACTTAAATTCTTTTATACGTCCAGTTGAATACAGCTAGATCTTAGCTAGCCAAAGCTCAACAGACTTTATATATCTGTATATTTTATATATATATATATATATATATATATATATATATATATACATACACACACACACACACACACACACACACACACACACACACACATGCATTTCATACACACATATGTATGTATATACAGACACATACATATTTCTACTGTATATATATTGTAAAAAAACTTTGGTTTTACTGGTAATGCTTCTCTGTAGAGTTCTGCCATAAGTATAGGTTCTTTCCAAGACTTTTTAAAACAATTGATTTTGCATTTATTTTATTTATTTATTTTTTTTTATTTATTTGAAGTTTGTTTGCCAGGATGATCCATTGGGCCAAGTGAACCCATTTTCAATGGAGTCCTGGGGAGAAAAGCTCCATAGGTACAATATCAAGTAACAATATATAAGAGTAATACAATAGCATAATGTCAGGAAAAGAATAAAAATAAAATAAAATAAAATAAAGTAAAAAGAAATACAATACAATACAATACAATAATGCAATAAAATAAAGTAAAATACAAAACAATATTGTAATAGTATGTAAGATTGAACAGAAGAGTACATATAAGCATGTGAGAATGTTAATACAGCAGGAATGTGAAGCTTAGTGACAATTCATGTCAATTAAAATTTTTTTTTTTTAGGAATGTTAAAGGAAGGAAATAGTTAGAAGTAAATGCAGAAGAATATAGACTTAAGAGATTATTTACGATGTGTGTATTCCCACAGGGATGTGATTATAGACTGGGGAGGTAAGGTGGTAGCTGGGGATGTTATGTAGGATGGTACATGAGCATTCCCAGTGAGAAGATAAGTATGGGTGATAAGGAAGTAGCTGGGATGTTATGTAGGATGGGAACATGAGCATTCCCAGAGAGATGATAAACATGTGTGTAGGAGAGTTTTAAAGATGGGAAGGTTGCTGGTGCTGTGGATATGAGGTGGGAGTGAGTTCCAGAGACGAGCAAGGGAAAATGAGAGTAAGAGTTTGCCTGCTGGGCGGGCAGGTTTGTGGAGTTCAATTAGGTTCTGAGTGTTGGTTCTAAGGGGCCTGTTAGGTTGGTGTATGGTTAAGGTTGAGGTGAGTGAGGGACAGAGTGAGGGCTTGAAAATGAGCTTATGAGCATGAGTTAGTTGAGTGTAGGTAAGGTAGTTAGGGAGCTCTAGCCAGTTTAGTTTATGTAGGGCAGTACAGTGATGGGAGGAGGATCTGTGGCCAGTGGTGAATTTAGCGATTTTTGTTGTAACGGGAGGAGAGTTTAGTTTTGGTAGAGGATTTTAGGTTGGTTAGAAGTGGGGCCCCATATAGGAGGGAAGGGATTAGATATGTGGTAGAGAGGAGGAGTCTAGTGGATGGAGAGAGGAAGCGAATATGGCGATAGAACATACCAAGTTTTTGGTGTGTTTTTTTAATGTTTGTTTGTATGTGGGAATCAAAACTAAACTGATTGTCAATGAGAGCTCCTAACAGTTTAGCAGAGGAAACGACTTCTATGGATGTGTTGTTGTGACTGATTATAAGGAAAGAGTTTATGTCGATAGTTATGTTTTTGGATGGGGTGAATATCATGAGTTTGGTTTTTGATGGATTTAGAGCTAGGTGGTTTTCATGCATCCATTTTTCAGTTGTTGAGAAGGCATCCTGAGTTAGTTTTAAAAGGGAGGGAATGGAATTAGCAGTACAGATTATTGTAGAGTCATCTGCATATTGGACTATTTTAGCATTTGGGATATTGTGGTGGAAGTCGTTAATGAAGATGTTGAACAGTAGGGGCCCTAATATGGAACCTTGGGGTACTCCAGTGACTGTGTTGAGGAATGAGGAGGTAGTTTTCTTCCATTTAACTGATTGTTGCCTATTGGCAAGGTAACTTGTAAACCAGTTGATACAGGAGGATGAAAGATGTAGGTTGGAGAGTTTGGTCAGGAGTAGGGAGTGGGAGATGGTATCAAATGCCTTAGATAGGTCTAGGAGGAGGGTGGAGACAATTTGGTTAGAATCTCTAGCTTTAATTACAGTTTTGAGGAAGGAGAGTAGTGCAGTAGTGGTGCTATGACCGGGTCTGAAACCATGTTGTGTTGGGGTTAGTAGGTGACTATTGATGAGGTATGGTAGTAGTTGTATGTGAATGCATTTTTCCAGGAGTTTGGAGATGGGAGATAAGATGGCTATGGGCCTAAAGTTAGAGATGTTATTATTGTTACCTCCTTTGTGGAGGGGAATAATGTAGGCTTTTTTCCAAATTTGGGGTACATAACCTTCTTGGATTGACCTATTTATAAGTATACAGATAGGGAACGCGATGGCATCAGCAGCTGTTTTTAGGAAGAAGGAAGGGATGTTATCAGGGGCATTCGAGCAAGGTTTTAATTTGAGAAGGAGTTTTTTTATGGTAGATACAGGTATGGGTTTGAGAGAGAAGAGAGGGGTGTGGGAGGAGGAGGAATCTGAGGAGGAAAGTGTGGTGGGAATTTCTGGTTGGTGAGAGGAGTTGTTTGTGAATGATGATGTTAATTTAGATATGGAGTCAATGAAGAAGCTGTTAAATTGGGAGGCTAGGACAGTATCAGAAATATTGTGATCAGGGTGTGGGTTTTCTTTTTTGCCTGGGTTGAAGAGGGAGGAGATGCTGTCCCAGAATTTTTTGGGGTTGGTCTTGTGATTGTTTTGGAGGGTAATATAGTAGGATTTGCGGTCAGAAGTGATAAGTTTCTTAACTTTATTGCGGAGTATTTTGTATTCATTTAGGGTGGCTGGGGTCTTGTATTTATAGTGGATTTTCAAGGCTTTGTCACGGAGGCGCATGATAGCTAAGGTATTTTTGGTTAGTCATGGGATAGTATTGCTTTTGATTCTTTTTGTTTTTAGGGGTGCCAGGGTGTCTAGAAGGTTCAGGAATGATGTGTTAAAGTAGGAGACAGCTTCATCTAAGGGAAGTGTATTTAGGGGATTCCAGTGAAATGTTTTAAGTATGTCTGAGAAGGTGTTGGGGTTAAAGTTTTTTAAGGAGCGCACAGGGATGGTGGTATGTGGTAGTAGTAGGGATGGAGAGTGACAGTGGGCGAAAGTAGGAAAGTGGTCACTGAAGGAGTCAGGGAGTGTACCGCTACTGGAGATAAGGTGTGGGTGTGATACCAGAATCCAGTCTAGGGTGCTTCCAGAGGAATGGTCCTTAGACGGTCTGGTTATTGTATCAATTAACTGATGAAAGTTGTAAAGGTTTATATTTAGGGGGTTTGTAGGGCATTGGATAGAGGACCAGTTGATGTTAACGTCACCTAGGATAATGGTTTCATAAGTAATGTTGGTGGAGAGCCAGAAGAGGATGTCCTCAAGGATAAGTATTTTATCGCCAGGAGGGATGTAGAGGGAGGCTAAGCAAATTGTTTTATGTTTGTTAAGGTGGAGTAGGGTTAGAAGTATTTCGGCATTAGCAAATTGGGGAACTGATTTTGAAAATGGGGTAACTGAAAAGGGTGAGGAGTAGAGTAAAGCAACTCCACCTCCTTTTTTGTGGGTTCTGTCTTTCCTGATGATATTGTAGTTGGGAGGGGTTATTTCTGAATCATTTATGGATGGTTTTAGCCATGTTTCAGAAATTGATAATATGTCAGGATCATTATGAAGAAGCCAGGCATGGAGGTTAGGGATTTTGTTACATATACTTTGAGCATTTAATGCTGAGAAGGAGATGGCTTTTGTGGATGTTGGTGTATTGGAGGGGAATGTTGAGGGACTACTGGAAGAGGGGCCAGGGTTAGGGTGTATATCACTAGAAAGTAGGGTGATGGTAAGTCGGTGTAGATGAAAATATAGGTAATTTGAGAGTTTAGTGTATAGTTTAAGGGTTATATATTTTGTGGAATTATCGCATGTCTGGCTAGGAGTAATATGTTTGTTGGTTATAAATAGTTTGTTCTTATGTATTACATGCTTCTTGAACATTTGTGTTGTTTGCTTTTGTTACTGCACTTTCACGTCATGGCTGGAAAGGTTCTTCAGACCATCCCACCTGTCCGGTTACCAAACAAACAAAAAGGGTATGAGTGACAGGCAGTTTGGAGTTACACAGCATACCACACAAGCACTAACTGTATTCTCCGCAGTCCTGATTTATACAACCTCAAGTACTTCACCAGTGTCTAACCCCCTTTTTGTTAGTGACAGCTCCCCTCCTCCCCCTTGTCTCTCATGTCCACAGATTGGCTGCATTTTGTCATGACCTTTTCCAACACTTCTCATCCGTCCTCTCACCTTCTACTGTTCAGCCAAACACTTTCCCCTCATTGCCATCTCCTCAGTTCCTTTCTTTGTTCTACCCCTTTAGACTATGTAATTAGTTTCACTGCTGTAAACAGTGCTTATGGTCCCCCCAGCTATGAAATCCTGTCTTTGAAGTGACAGTCTCACCACATGTAAACCACAGTTGCCTCATTTTTGCATTATTTAATTTGAGTTTGCTGAAGGGCTTTTACACCTTGACCTAGGGAAATTAATCTGAAATTGTAGTAATACAGGTACATATAAAGTGAAGCAGGTATTCACAAAAAGGACACTGAAGTGAAATGCAGTTAAGCAATGAGTAGCACTGTGTAATACAGGAAAATAGAGAGAGATTTACAGACTGTCAGAGATACTAAATGCAGTTACAGCTTACATCACATGTGAATTATGTAGGCAGGAATTAGAACTTTCTGATATTACTACATCGGAGAATCCCACATTAAAATACGTATGCAATATATCTCTCCCGTTTTCCTTCCCTCCTCCTCTACTTTCTTTTTTCCTTTTTCTTCCTTGAGTTTAATATAGCACTATACTACAAAATAAAACAGGAGGTGTGAAGAAAAAATGTAATTAACAGATGAGAAATAACATACTATCAGTTTATGAAAAGTTTAAGCGTGTCAGTTTACAACTATTTATTAGTGTGTCAAATGGAAGACATGTTATGGTGATGTCAGGAAAGTGTAATCATTAAGCATGTACAGAGAGGAATTTCATTAGACTGGATCTAAAATTACTGACAGAATTATAACAGAGACATTCAGAGATTTCATCCCACCTCAGTGTGCCACAAATAGAGAATGTGAAAGAGTACAAAGGATTAGTCCAGATAAAAACACTTTCACTAGCAGATCTAGGAGACACTGTTTCTCTGACGCCCTCCCTGTGGGAGGAATAAAGATGCCTTGTTGAACTTTCAAGTACTTTATTCAGTTAAGCAGGTAGATGGACAATAAACTACGAGTCGCTATTCCTCCAACAAGAAGGGCATCAGACAATGTCTATTAGATCTGCTAGCTAAAGTGATTTTATGTGGTCTAGCCCTTTATACTCTTGTTTCTTGTCAGTCCTGTCACCCTCTGGATCACAGGTAGGATACCAAACATGACTCAAGCTTTCTGGATTACCTGTTTTAAGAATAGAGAATGTTGGGATGGTAGCAAAGACATCAACATAAATCAGATGCAGGACAAGCACTTCATTACTCCCAAACTTGAGTGCATGTGGAGTCTGTAGATGAAACATGCTATGATCTATGGGACAGAAGGTTCCCATGCTTTGGGTTTAAAGAGCAAAATATGTATTAAGCCTGCTATCACTGACAGCCAATTGGTATCCATCAATAATAAGCAAGGATATTCATATCTAAGGCTGGGGTATTAATCTACAAATTTGATTTCTGATAACTTGAACATCATGGCATCTTCACTGAAGCACTAGAAAAACAATAGAAAAATATATTCACATTGTGGCAAGAATTTCTCTGACTGATACTAGCTTTACCTCCAAGTGAACTCTAAAAAAAACTTCCAACAAGGAGATTCAAAGATTTGGTCCTCTGCACATATAGGATGTACATCTCCACCTGCTGAACAAACAGACTCACATACATGATGGTACATGTTTGTGCACAGCTTGGAAAAATGTTATACACGGAATGTGTTCAGTGCACCATGCTTTTCTAGAGTGCACAATGCACTGTGTACTAGACCTGCTCAGCTGACCATACATTTCTATAGGGCACAAAGTACTGTGTGCTTAATGTGCTCAGCATACCATACATTTCAGCAGTTTACACATGGCTGTCACATGTGGGCTACCATCCAGGACTGGATGGGAAGACAACATGGCATTACCCTTCTCACCACAATTCTCTGTGTTGTACCAATCAACCATGACATTCTATTCAGTTCCTCAACAGTGGGCCTACCCACACACACAGTCTAGTCTTCCTATTAGCCTCCTATATGAGACATAGTCAAAGACCTTGTTGAAGCCTGTGCAGACCACATCTACTGCTAAATCCCTGTGAACAGCATCTGTAGCTCAATAATAAACTGGATCTTGTTTGACTGACAACTCCTTCTGGGCATGAACTGATGCTGATTGCAGTTATGGAGACTGTCATTCCCCTAGACACTTTACAGATAATGTAGCATTTCCAGAGGAAAACAGTCTATAATGATCTACCAGATGTTCCTTGCTTCTTCTACCTCAACTGCCAGGGTAGTTAATATGCAGATTCTGATCCTGGCTGCATCCTCGTCCCATTCCTGGTTTGATGTTCTTCATCTTCTCTGATGCCACCATTCGATGCCCTGCTTTTATGTAGATTGCTACTTCTTCCTTCTCTGTCATTCCTGAGCAACCTATGTTGAGGTACCTCCATGTTCCACCCCATTATATCAGTGGCCCATATTTTTGTAACACCAGTGTCTACTCTCCCTCCCTTCCTGCATCACTGTTTGTAGCTCCCTTCTTTTTACGTAAACTCTTTTCATTAAAAAGTAAGACTAAACTGCCATGGTCTGAGTCACAGTGACTTGTCCCCCTGCTATATCTCACATCGCTTTTTACTTTCTTTCTACTGTCTAAACCAGTACCCCCCTTCAGCTTCAAACCATAGTTTAAATGTATAATTATTGAGCTGTACCTTTCTGACCTAGCACTACGAACAGCTGGCACTTCTAGGTCAAGATAGAATCTGTCCCTTTACATACATTTCATGTCTGCAATGACTACCTCTTTTCAATTACCAGTCTCAAGTATTTCATCCTCAGCCACAGCCAGTCATCATGCCCGACAAATCTCTCTCTCTTTTCTTTGTGGGCTAGCTGCTGGTCACCAGTGCCACTTCTGACCACACCAATTAAAAAAAAGTGGCCATTTAGGGTATCTTATTAAACTTTTAAATCTCCTTGCTACAGTTTTGGAATGAGACAAAAACTGCTGCAAGCAGCTTTGCTAAACTGAAACAAAGAGCTCCATGCTTCAGGTCATAAGAAATACTGAATGTCATGTAAGCAACCAAGATTATAAAGCAGCTACCCAAATGCTTTACCACATCAACACTAAGGCTTCTTTCAAGGGCAGATCAGGAACCAGTCAGCTTCCAGACTAAAGTTCTGACTGTGCTCTCCATTTGTGCCCAAGACAGCCCCCACTCTTACCTAACCCTTTCTACAGCTTTGGGTTCCCTGTTGCATAAGAATGAGACATACACATCATAAAATTATGAGGTTATGAAACTTATTTCCCAGTCCTGCACATTAGGCATTATTTTCATTGCATTATGAACTGTTTTTCCATTTGTGATGCCGTGCTATATGTTTAAAGGCCCTAATAGCTTCTACAGTAAAGAGTCGATTATCTGAACTAATTGGGACATAGGGTAGTCTGGATAATCAAACTGTTTGGAAAATCAAACATATAACTGAACCAGATAAAACAACCTCTAAAAATGTTTTTGATTAATGTTAAACAAGAAAGATAAAACAAATATATTGTAAGTACAAAATGCTATAGTATATTATTGTAGTACAAGCTCAAAAAACACTCACAAGTGAATACGTATAATGTTTACATATTCAGACTTTATGATTTTTCCTACCTGAAAACTTTGAAAGGCTGTGTTCAGATAATTGAGGTTTCAGATAATCAATGTTTGAATAATCAACTCTCTACTGTAGTTAAGGACTAATACACCACAGTTGCGTTTTGGACCAACTACGGAGAAAGCATGCTCTAGCAACAACAGAAGTGAGTATATGTCACAGATTTCTGTCTCCCCCTAGCCTGTGACAGAGAATAATAAACCTATATACAGATGAGCAAGAGATACTCACACACATGTATATCCACAACTGTGTATAGCTACACCTGCCTTAAACTACAGAGTATATAGCTTAATGAAAGGTCATACCTATATCAAAATGCATCTATTTGGAGATTGTCTTGAGGTGGTATTACATTTTAAGTGACTAACAGAAACTGTATACCTTCTTATATCATGGCTAGGGATACGCTACCTACAGTGTCATGTTAAGTAACAACCTTTGTGCTCTGGAAGGATGTGTTTGAATTGTGCTGCTATTGTTATTAATGCACTTGTGCTCATCTGTACACCTTATGAGCAACACTGCCAGACTTGACCCTAAATAACATAGGGCAGATCCAGCCCTGTTACATCTCATTTGGATGTCTTCTGTGCCTCTCCAGGATTACTAGACTTATACAATGAACCCAATGTTATGAATCTTGTCTAAAAGCCAGGGCAATATGCTGTTTATTTTGTTTGTAAGATCTGCAGTAGATTTCCTCAAACAGTAAAAGGTGCATAGGGCTATCCTAATAAAAGGACCACACAATACTCAGCAATAGGCAACCATAATAATGATACACAAAGACAGCTACACAACCAGTGTAAATATGTAAATAAACTGAGTGTGTGTGTGTGTATCATTTTATATAATACAATGAATGCTCATTCCTATCCACAAATGAGCATGCTGATCAGGCACACTACATCCAAGGTCCCTGCATTAAGTTAAAGAAATCTACTTCCCTGCAATGTCTACCTAAGGTTATTGTTTCAGGTCTATGATTTAAAAAAAAAATTGGGAGTGCTGTAACAATTGTGAATGTTTTGGCAGATAGCATCATACAGGAATAATTGTATATGCTTATTTAACCATGCTATGCTTTTACAATACTTACGTTCATTAAGCACATATAGGCTTACATATATAGTTACTATCTGCATTATTTATTTATATATATGAGCTGTTAATAAAAAGCATGAACATTATTAATATAAGCTATAGTTAAGCTATAGTTATTGCTCTATAGTGTTAGCGCTAATGATAACTTTACAGCTATCATTGTTACCTAACTGGATATATACCTTGTAGCTTCCTATAGTCTTGTTCCTAGCCTAGTTAGAATAATAAGATTTGACCAGAATTTTGCTGACTTACTTTTGAAAAGGACTTGCTATAATACTGATTAGAAGACATGTAAGGAGTGATGCATCTCTCAAGGCAACTTGAGAACTTGATAGCCTGAACTACATTTTTGTACAGTTCTACGTGATTATATGCTTGTAATATTCTGTTTAATTACAATGCCTTTGATACTAAACTAAATATCTTGTTTCTACTATTTTTCTCTCTCTCTCTCTCTCTTTACCTCCTAAAACAATCCCAGCTCTCCAATCTGAGTACACTGCTCTTGGACACAGAAACTAACAGCCTGAAGAACAAGGACCCTGTCTGAACTCCCTTCAATCTCCACAGTTGAGCAACCTATCCCTGTACTTTCTTAGTAAAGGAAGCATGAAAGTATGTGTCTAAACTATCACGGCCAGTATAGCCTATAACTTATTAGACCTAGGTGGTTATAAAGCGCTAGCCAGGAAAACCAGCAGCTTTACTCCCTCCCCACTCTGTAACCAGTCTAATCTACTTTTTCCACCATTTAAGGCACTCAGAACCACTATTCCTTTTCTGGCATTAGGAACCTAAACTCCCTCCTTTTTTACCCTGCTTACAATAAATTAATTTGGGCCACCAGGTGACAGACTTGTCCCTTCCAGGCCTTGAAGCCTTTTCCTGACCTGTACTACACCTTTGCTATATTCTGTTTTATCCACAGACTTGCTATTAAACTGTAGCCCATAACATCTATTTATTTTTATGGTTAGCTCTCACACACCCTCCAAATAGCACTATTATCTACTCTTTTAACTTTATTCCAGCATTTAGGGTTACCTACCTACTGTAATCCCTGCTTCAACTGATTGTTCTTTTCAGCTCCTTACCTCTCTTGTCTCTACCCGCTCCGTTCGCCCTGCGGTCTCACTCCGCTCCCCTACCCTACCCCCAATTCTCACCCACCCCTACTGCTCCTAAGCTTATACATCATCACCACACCCTCTTCCTCTCCAATCCAATCACAATAGTCATCTTGTTAACATTCTACATAAATCTCTCTCTAATCACCTCTAGTATAACTCCTCCCCTTTAAAGAACACCAGTAAGCTTATTAGTCACTATGCAAACACGACCTTTCCAAGTCCAACTAAGGCTCCTAATCATTGTCTTTCTCCTACTTTCTCTAACAGCAACCTACCTGCTAACCTCATATGAACAGTCATAATATTTACAGCTGAACTTCCCTAATGCACAAACAAGTACTATACCTCTAATTAACTCCCCAGAACACATAAATATAACATCTTTACCTAGCTATTTACCTGCTAAATATCACAGACTGACCCATATCAAATACAACTATCTAAAACCTAAAAAACCTCTTCATCATTACTTTAACCTCCACAATCCCTTAAACAAACTATTTCACCTCTCCTTACTTGATAGGGGCATTCATCCTAACCCAGGACCAGGGCAAAAAACAGGCACAGAACCACAAATTCATGTTCCTGCTACCCCAAATATCCCATCTAAATCTCCCAATTCACTCTATATAGCTCACCTCAATATTCACAGCATAAATAATAAAATTGCCCATCGCCATGCTCTACTGGATGTTCATTCCTTTGATATACTTTAACAGAAACATGGCTAAAACCCACTACACAAGATGTTGAAATTATTCCATCTGGGTACAACATCTTGAGACAAGACCGCAAAGTAAAAAAAGGAGGGGGTGTTGCTATCCTCTGTAAAGAAGGGCTACAAATATCTATACTAGATCTTGGTTCCTCTTCTGAAAACAATGCAGAAATCATTAGCACCAAACTTCAACTTAATCCCAGCAAATCCCTAAATATAATATGTATCTACTTGCCCCCTGGTAACAACATCACCACTCTGGAAGGCATCCTTGCTGAACTCTCCACAAAATCTCCCCAAGAGACAATAATTCTTGGAGACTTTAATATAGAATGGAAGGACTGCTCTACTGAATCACCAACCTCCCATATTAACCTTAATGGCTTCTCACAAACTATTAACTCCCCAACCAGAATTAATAAACCCAATAACAAAGAATCCATCCTAGACTGGATTCTAATAAATAATCACCAACAACTCTATAATGTAGGGACCCTCCCTGATGATGTAAATGACCATTCTCTCACTTACATAATCAGGCAAAGGTCGAGCTCACACAACCCAACCATATATAACACAATAAGAAGCAACAGAAACTTTAACCCCAATAACTTCCAAGCTGAACTAAAAGAATGTGATTGGTCACCTATAAAATACCTCCCACTTGATGAAGCAACAAACTAATTTAACTCAAAATTCTTAAAAATCCTTAACCACCATGCACCAAAGCATTCCATCAAAATTAAATCTAAACCCGCCCCATGGCTTACAAAGAAAACCAGGCAGAAAATTCAACAGAGGAATAAAGTTTGGGCACTATGGAGAACAACTAAAAACCCTGTAGACCAACAACAATTCAGGCAAAAAAGAAATAAGACTAAGAAAGCTATACTCGAAGATAAAAAAAACTTTTACTTCCACCTCCAACAGACCAACCAAAATAATCCACAAAAGTTCTGGGCTAGCATAAACAGACTACTTCAACCAGGCCAATCTGCAATTCCACCCCCATAGGATCAAATTCCGACAATTCAAAGCAAACTGTTAATGCTTTTAATACCTTCTTCACTGAGACCATCCTAACACTTGCTAATCAATTAACAGCCAATAGCTCTGCCCTTCCAACCAATGCTATTAACTCTCTCCCAACTGTAAACCTGCAACCTGTCCCAACTTCCCTCATCTGCAACCTCTTAAGTAAACTAAAACCTACTACCCCCTCAGCTGACCAGATACCTGCTGAATACCTGCAAAAGGTAGCCAAAGTCTTAGCTTATCCTGTATCATTGCTGATAAATAGAACCATACAAGAAAACAATATTCCCACCATCTGGAAAATCTCCTACATTATCCTCCTACACAAGGGTGGAAACTGCAGAGAATATTCTAACTATCGTCCCATAGCTCTGCTTTCCCCATTAGTTAAATAATGGAAAAGTGCATCCACAAACAGTTACTAGACCACCTACTCCAGAACAATTTACTGGCCAAATCTCAACATGGCTTCAGGCCTTTCCACAGTACAACAACTGCATTCCTATCCTTCATTGACAACATCAATAAAAACTGTAATAACAATCTTCTCTCTTCAGCACTTTTCATTGACCTTTCAAAAGCATTCAACATGGTCAATCACCACTTACTTCTCAATATTCTAAAATCCTTCTCTCTGGACACAAAGACTATAAAATGGTTCCAGTCCTACCTTGATAATAGACAGCAGGCAGTGCTATGGGACAACAACCTCTCATCCCATCTCCCAGTTATCCTAGGTGTTCCTCAGGACTCTATATTGGGCCCCCTCCTTTTCTCAATATATATCAATGACCTCAACCTAGCTATTCCTTTAACCAACTGTGTACAATACCCAGATGATTCAGCAATAATCTGCTCAGCTAAATCTCAATCCCAACTACAGACTCTAACTCAGGCAATGTTCAATAAAACAGAAAATTGGTTTCTACAATGCTGTCTCCTCTTGAACCCCAAAAAAAAGCAAACTCCTCCTCTTCACTCCTACCCGTAAATCACTCCCAATGAACTTTTCAGTCTTATCTCATCATAAAAGGGTTCTCATCCAGGAAAAAAGAGGTCATTGTTCCCATCTACTCGTCACTCATTAGACCCATTATAGAGTACAACACCCCTTTTGGAATGTACCTCACAAGACATCTGCAGCAGCTGGAAAGGCCACAGAAGTACCTCACAAAGAGGATTACTGGCCGCAGACAAATGCCCTACACTAACAGCCTCAAAAAACTCCAGCTTTACTCTGTAGTATATCGCCTACTCAGAGGTGATCTCTGCCTAACATATAAAGCTATGTCAAACCCAGAGCTGTTGGACATGCTACACCTAAAGAAATCCCAATCCCTCCGAGCTACATGCTCTAGGGACCTAAACCTTGTCACCACAATGAACAGGACACGCTGGAGGGATAGATTCCTGTCCCAGAGACTTTCTATACTCTGGAACAAGGTACCCATCTATGTCAAGCAAAGTTCTTCATTAGCATTCTTCAAGAAAAATCTTGATGAGTGGATGGGAAAGAGGAAATACACCCCAGGGATCACTTCTGTGTCTCTGCTGGACAGTGGCACAGGAAAATAACTTTCTTGGGTGGCGTAAGCTATGGAACCTTGCTGGTTAGGCTTACGTATGCCCTTGGGCCGATAGCCTAGTACCTCCCTATGAACCTATGAACATGTAAATCTAATAACATGGCAGGAGATGCTCTGTTCTCAAATGCAGTTGAAAAGTATTGGAACCAACTCCCCCATGAACTTACATCACTGTCTTCAATTACACTTCTTAAACACAATCTGAAACTCTATCTTAAAACTCATTGGTTATGTCCCTGTACAAATCCAGACTAATCTCATACTATATCCCAAATACCCTCTCTTAAGACCTAATTCCTGCTCTATCTGTGTCTTTTTAGATCAAGGCCTACCCTTGCAAAAACATATCCTATCCTAATAGAGATCATTTAAATACCTAGTTAAATTCTTCTGCATATAATTCTAAAACATCCTACCTAAAGCAGGCAACAAGTATTGTTTAAACTGTGAGCATTGCTGAACTGTTGAAACTTGAAGTATGCATTTGTTTAACAATTACTTTCTAGTTACTAATGAAGTATTGTACATAAAGTCTAAAATATCTTATCTAATGCTTGTAACATGTTTTTGTATAAACTGTGAAGATTCCGGAACTGTTTAAAATTTGTAGTATTTAACTGTATAACAACTAGTACCTGTGTGTTAGTAGTCTAGTAATCTCTTGGAGCTTATCTCCCTGGGACTCTACTGAAAATGGACATAAATCCAGTTAGACTATCCCTGTCAACAAATGTAAAATAAATAAAATAAATAAATGTTCTGAAAAACTGAAACAAAAAAATGCTTGATTTTGCTTATAGGTTGGTGCTGTCCCTCATTAATCTTTATATTTTTTTAAAGTTTTTTGTAAAGTTTAATAAAAGCAGTGAAGATGCTATTTTCTCCTTCATTTTTCCTGCACTGATGTACTGAGCAAGAGTGGGAATGCAAGTCCAATACACATGCGCAGTACATCAGTATAGTAAAGAAAATGCAGAAGACGACATAAGTATCCTTATACAAGTACATTTTAGAAAAGTAAGCATCTTTTTCTTAAATAATGTAAGTGTATTATAGCAATAATCCACTCCTGTTCGTGGGTATATCAGGATTTACCCACAGTTGCATTTGTTTAATCACTCGGGCGTCACCCTTGAGATCAAACCACACCAGCTATGGGTAAATCCTGATATACCCAATGCTCAGCAGTGGATTACTGCTTAATAGTTACAATTGTTGTTGTTGTGTCTTTTGGCTTTTTAGTTAGGGGTCGCGACAGCGGAACTCCAGTCCGCTAATGATTGGCAGTTGATTTTTACGTGCTGAGTTGCCAGCCCTAACGCGCAACCTTCAACGAAGGTACGCCCATTCACGCATGTCTCCACGCAGAAGACGCTCTAGCTGAGAGTCGAACCGGACAGCGTCTTACTTAATAGTTACAATGATTTGTGTAAATAACATTGACAAAAGCACAACTACAAGAGTTATTTAACTAGATATTGGTTATGATGTAACATGCATGTAGATGTTGGTTTGAAATATAATTCAGAAGGTAACCAGTTAGTAAATCTTATTTTGAAACGTTGCTACTGCCTCTTGGCCTGGGTCATGTCTAAAAACAGTCACTGGTCCAGTTTAACTACCTGGTTAAAGTCAAATAAATTTATAAACACAAAATCAAGATATTTGAAAGAGGAAACAATTTATGTGGACTATATCCAAGGGGTAAGCTAGAAGACTATTATCCTTTACCCTAGCACATGCTCTGAATCTTGTCTTTTATTTTCTTTTAATCTGGTTAGCAGATTCTTGAAGTTATTTTTCAATGCTACTTTTACAATTTTAGTAATAAGACATGTATATGACCACATCAGAGGTGTACAGAATGGTACTTAAAGAAAGAAAAGTCAGATGGTATGTAACTCTGCTTGCCTTCTAGCTATTTTTTATCCCATGCTGGGATGAAAAGGCAGACTTCTGTTAATTTCTACTGGCTCTTACAGAACATTCTGTAATTTTGCTCTTGTATCAGAATTGCCTAACCACTGTTTCTTTCTCTCTCTACCATCATTAATGATTAATGATTGATGGCTGAATCTCAGCTCCAAGAGCCCTTAATCAGGGGGTCTTCCAAAATGAAATAAGATAGAAATCAGATAAAATTATGTAGCCTATTTACTGTGAAAAGTAAGGTGACAAAAATAATCCACTGTGCCTCCCATCAACAACAGACTAAGGGGTGCAGAGTGTGTGGGACTGTTCAGAATATTTTTTTCTTATTTTAGGTTTTTATTGCTGCTTGCACCCTGCTGACGAAGATGATCCATTTGCAGACATGCAGTATAAGCACATCAATGTAGACCTACCTTCACAGCAAAGAAACAAGCCATCAGTAAGAACAATGAAACTGAAATGTCTTAGCCTTCTGTAACACCCTTTGTTAACAATTGTGTAATTTCAATAGCATCTCCAAAGATGAGATATATGACTAAAACTGCATACCAGTTTCTGCTATTGTTTAAATCAAATGATGTGCAGCCTTTTGACACACCATTAGCATTTACCAGGAAAATCCCAGAAACAGGTGTATTCTTTTGTGGATTGTTGTCTAATCAGCTATTTGATGTATCATTTCAGACATAGCTGCAGGTCAGACAAGTCACAGCATGGTACAACATCTGTTTTGAAAATCAATTACTGATGCCTTTGATTCATCTTATTTTCACCCCACCCACAGTCTTTTCCACTCTGTTTAGTTACATTTTTCTTAACATCCTTTTTATTTTTATGTGCACATCCTCAAGTAATCAATTACCTTTTGTACAGCTCTTGGGTGTTTATTACAATTCAGCCGAAACTTCCTTGTTGTTCTGTCCCTCAAAAAGCTGCACAACAGGTGCATATTTTGCAATACTATAAAATAGACTTTTTAGTACTTATATCATCAGTGTTTAGCATTAACATAAACGGGAACTTCTCTTGCTGTGGAATGCACCTTTTAAATCATCCCGTTGACACTAATTGTAGTTGTCTGTGGTTCTGGTTCTGTTCTTCTATGCATTATCATCATTTAAGATAAACACCACAAACAACAATAGCAGGCTTTGTAATTAAATATGGCTAGTCTGAAAACTTAAACATAGGCCCCTTCTGCCTGCATTAGAAGTAAATCGGGTGATTTTTTTTTTTTTAATCGGGTTGATGTTTGAGATTCCTTGACATTTTTCAAGGAAAAAGAATTTGATATAGTCTTTAAAATGCCTTCATTGTTACCATAAATACAACACCTATTAATCACCGTTAAAGATATTGTAATTAAGTCAATTAAGTCATCAGTTTATATCACACTATTCAATTACCTTTCTTGTGACATCATCTTTTACTTCTATTCCACCATTTCATTACACTATGCCTCCTGTCACTGCAAACACTTTTCCAGTTATACTTCATAACATTAACTTTTCTTATTTTCCAAATCCAGCCACTGTCCTTTTTCCAAGGCCTTCTGTTTATCCCACGCCTCACTACTTTTAATCTTATACAAATGTTCATTTTTACCCCTTTCACAGTTCTTCGGGTTCTAAATATTCATGATTCACATACAACTTATGCCTGCTCAACCACAATTCTGCATTCAGCACCTGCCAGATAAATATACCACAAGTTCCACAACCAATCACAAAGCCTTCTATAGTTATATCAAGAACCTCCACGGCAATACCCAGATTTGCTCTGGGTTCTGCACAATGGCACCTCCTATACTGAGCCAACAGATATTGCCAACGTACTGGCCGACAGATTCAGTGCCAACTTTACCCCCCCAAAGGGCCAATCACAATACGGGAAGAATGCCAGGCACCCAGCATAACTGCAGCACAGGCTAAAGCTGCATTGTCCAAGGCCAAGAATACAACTTACATCGGACCCGATAATATCCCTGGCTGTGTTCTACATGAACTACAAAGCGAACTAGCACATCTGTGCACCCTGTTCAGTCACAGCCTCACCTCATGCTTTATCCCTACTGAATGGCACACTGCTACAGTCATCCCTCTCTATAAAGGGGGAGCAACTACAGACCCTGGGAATTATCGCCCCATTAGCCTGACGAGTCTGATATGTAAAGCTATGGTGCGCATCATCATGGCATCATCATGGACCTGATTAACAAAGATATAGGAAATCTCCAAACTCTAGACCCCACGCAATTTGGCTTTGTGAAAGGGAGATCATGCCTGATCAACCTGGTTGAATTCTTTGAGTCAGTCACCAGGACTGTGGATGAAGGTGAGGCAGTGCATACAGCCTACCTCGATCTGGCCAAGGGCTTTGATACCATTCCTCACTCTGGAATTATTGATAAACTCACCAAACTAGGCATCAACCCCTTTATCACTAGATGGGTTGCAAACTGGCTCACAGATAGAACACACAGTGTGAAAGCAGTAGACTCCAAGTCAGACTGCTGACCACTCACAAGTGGAGTCCACAGGGATCGGTCCTGAGTCCTCTCCTGTTTGGCATCTAGTTCTCAGAAGTCCAGGCCAACACAAAGAGACTCTGGCTGACCAAGTTTGCAGACAACTGAAAGCTGGGAGCAATTATTAACTTCCCAAGTGATGCAGACATCCTACAGAAAGGCCTCACCAAGACCAATAACCATGGCCTTAAGCTTAATGCCAAAAAAATGTGTGGTCACCCCCTTTGATAAAAACTCAGTTCCCACTAATTACCACATTGATGGGAGTCTACTGAACACTGAAGGCATTATAAAAGAGCTGGGGACGCAGGTTGACAGCAACCTGTCCTTCGACCACCACATTGCCACTGTGGTCAGAAAGTCCTTCTTTGTGGCACAGCTCATTACCAAGGGTTTTGCATCCAAGAAGAAAGAGGTCATCATCTTTCTCTACTCTTCCCTCATTAGACCAATCACTGAGTATAATGCCCCATTTGGCATGTACCTCATTAGACACCTGCAACAGCTGGAGAAGCCACAGAAGTACCTCACGAAGAGGATCCTAGGCATTAAACACATGTCCTACATGGACAGACTCAAAAGAATCCAGCTATTCTCAGTCTCATATTGCCTACTTAGAGGCAATCTTTGCTTGACTTACAAAGCCATGTCTGACCCAGCTCTGCTAGAAATGCTACATCTAAAGAAATCCCAATCCCTCAGCACCACATGCTCCAGAGACCTCAACCACATTGCCACAGTCAACAGAACATGCTGGAGGGACAGGTTCCTCACCCAGAGACTGCTCATGCTCTGGAATAGACTTCCCATACATGTCAAGCAGAGCACCTCGCTGTCCCTCTTCGAGAGAAATCTTGATGGGTAATAGAAAGTTCACCACGGGGATCACTTCAGTCTACTTGATAGAAGCAATGGGAGCTTACTTTGGATGGCATGATGCCAGGGCACTTCTATGGGCTAGGCTTGTAAAGACTCCAGGGCCATTAGCCTAGTACACACCTATGAACCTGTTAATCAAAGCCTCAAAATCTAAAGGCCGTGCTTCTGACTCCCAGTATCTCACCACATCTGATTTATTTACTTGTTTACTTTATGAGTGAATAGACTGGTCCATGCACCCTTTTCAGCCATAGCCTGGGAACATCAGCAAAAACAAATGTGCGAATCACACAGGATATCACAGATTAACAAATCAATATATACATGTACAATATACATCACTGAACAGGATGTTTTCTGATTTTTACATGCATAGAAGGTGACATATGCAGGTGTAATATTGAGAATTAGCAAGCACTGCTTCTATACATCACAAGAGAGAAAACTGATAGATTTGTGCACTGTAAAGAAATGGCAGTGAGTTATACTCTATTAAGCTTATCCTTACAGTGCAAGTACATAAAAATGACCTAAACATTTAAGGTCAGTAATGACATTTTTCACAAAATCGTACAAGGAAATTTAAGAGTATCTCAGAGGAGCTTACATCTGAGGCACTTTTGTACTTGGGTTGGTAACCAATTAGTTCATTCTTTCTATACTTTAACAGATTCAGTATGAATTATTCAGACACAATGTACAATGGAGTCTGTCACACAAGAAGGCAGACTTTGTCAAAACTAACCAGTTTAGTTTATTGTTTACATATTTAAACAAGTAAATTTTATTTCCAAGTGAAAGAGTGTGTTACCTCAATTTGTAATTCCTGTTGTGACTAACTGCCCATATTAATAAGTATTCATAAAAGTTAAATTTTTACACTTCTTTAAAGTAGCAGTTTTTTTTCTCAAAGAAGAGTAGTTTGTTTCTTTTTTATTGTGCTCAGGAATATGGTTCTAATTTGCAAGAACTGCACTGTAGAAGCTTTTTTTCTCTTGCCAAACTGTAGTCTAATTAAACAATAATCCATGGCTGGGTGTGGGCATATCAGGATTTACCTAAGGTTAGGATGGTTTGATCACAAGGGCGAAGTCAGTGTGATTAAACAAAGCCAACCATGGGTAAATTCTGATACACCAACAGCTAGGAGTGGATTACTGCTACTATACAATGACATTTAAGAAATTGCTTACCTTTCTTAAATGTTTTTGTATAAGGGCACTGAAGTGTTCCTCCATTGTGTTTCCGTCTTTACTGATGTACTGAGCATGCACATGGGACTTGCATCCCCAGGCTTGCACAATACATCAGTGCATGAGAAGCAATGCAGAAAAGAGAATCTCCTTGCCATTTTTTCCCTGTTGAGATTTTACAAGGGACACTGGAGAAATAAAAAGAAAATCAGCAATGTTTCTATTTGAGAACTTACCCATTTTTTTCTATTTTAATCAGTCCCTCAATATATTCCAGTAGAAAGTCTGGCTGGATTTTATTCCTTTGGTATATGCTCGGTTTACAACAGGCACCCTGACTAGGCAGGCTGTCCAATCAGTTTGCTTATTTTTTTTTTAATACAATAATACAAATGAGCTGTCATTGTATAATTTCTTGTATGGAACTGTTATCCATCTCCTTGGGGTTGTACAAAAGGTTTTTGAAGCAATTTATTTGAAAGCATGGGACAGTATTTGTTCTGAAGCCAGGAAGCCAGATTGCTTTTTTAGGGTGTCATCATGGTGTTCATTACCAGGACAGAGGGTAATGAAGCAAAATATTTTGTTTATTGCAGTTTGTAGTGTTTTTTTATATGCTGCAAGATGAGTTTAAGGTGATTAAAAGGTAAAAAAAATATTCCAACCTGCAAACTAGAACACTTTTTGCTAGGGTAGTTCGGGACTCCTTTGAGAGATATCCCCATCCCCATGAAGACTTCATTGCAAAAATATATAAATTCAAGGATCACACTACTTTTGACAAAATATCAATTTAGGTGAGTTGAACCATTCCACAAAACTGTTCTCAATATAAGCAACTGCTTCATAACATTCTTTATAACAATGTTATCTATACTACATATATTTTAAAACAATAGTTGTGAAATTGACCTTTACATGTTAATAAAGCCTTTGAAAATGTGATGTCCTCATTGTTCCATTTTAACACTAACTCAATTACTGGATGGTTCTTTCCTGTACCTCATTAATCAACTATTTAAATGAAACCTTTCATGCTCCACCTTGATATCCTTACCTGGCTCGCACAGTTAGCCCAGTAGCATGGTAGATGCCTTTGCTGCCTTAAAGAATCTCTCTCCTATCAATATACATTTTTCTTAGGGGTTACAGTTTCCCAAACACATGCTATAGATAAACTGGCATCTTTGAAACTGCCCATAGGGTGAGCGGGTGTGTGTATCTGTGTGTGCATACATGCACATGTGGGTGTGCATTATGCAAGTGCGTGTGCAAGTTAAATACATACGATTTTTTTCTGACACACATTTTAAATGTTTTTCAGAAGTTTTTTTATTGCCCTAATTTATTCCATATTTTCCAATGCTCTTCAAAATATTTTAACAAATCTAATTCCTAATACAATACCTCCATCACTGAAAAATATATTCCTCTTATTTTCATAACACCTTCCTAAAAATAAATCATAACTGTAATCTTACCTCCCTTCCCAATAAAACATTCTGCATTTATAAATTTTCATTCAATTTGTCTTGAAATTGCATCCATTAACATAGTAAATAAGACCATTCATTGGATATCCTTGTCAACCCACCATGTTATCAAAACAGGGACATCCCTCCCCCTTCCCTTGAAATACTTCAGATTATATAACTACTTATCCTTTCCTAATTCTTTCCATATATTTCTTGTTCCTACAAAAACATGCTAAAACGTTTTAGCATTGAGGAAGGTTGTTTAACCGAAAACTTTGCTACATTAAATTCTGTTTTTCCTGACGGTGGACTAGTGTCTTCATATAGTGATTTTTTTTTCCTCCAAAAACATACCATCTTTATTTAAATTGTCCAAATTCATTAGAATTTTCCTATATTCTCTCTTTTAAAAACGTATTTCTTCTCTTTCTACTTCTGCATATATGTATATGTTTTTATACTTATTCTTACACACTCCCCAACCACACTATGAATCATAAAAAGTCTCTTACATTTAAATGATCCTTCCATAGTTTCTCTAGTTCTATTTGAAATACTTCTTTATTCAAACTCTGTCATCGGCTTTCTTTCTTTTCCTTCTTTCAAATAAATTTTATTCCCTCCCACCTCAAACCAAACAGCCAAATGATGTAAAATCCCTTAACACTAATCCCTCCAACAATTTAATACACATCTTCTGACAAAATACAATAATCTAATTCAGTTTTTAAACAGGCCCTGAAATAAGTGAAGTTTCTTTTTCTTGTAATAGAAATCTTTTAAGTGGAACAGATATGTATTTTTGCAACATCTGACAAATTCTCTTTATTATCCTTATATAACAGCTAAAATCCCTCATAATTGCAATAGACCCATTAATTATCACGTGGTAGTATCTTCTAAAGCAGTTTTCCCTTTTGGTTCCTGCTGTACACAACACTTTATTGCATATCTAACACCAAAATTCTCCCTGGGACCAATATAAAATCTAAAAGTTTTATCTTCTCCATTTTCATTAAGAAAGCCTTTCAGGGTTGGGAGGGTGGCCTAATTGGTAAGGTGTTTGCCTTACAAACACAAGGTGCAGGGTTTGAGTCTCACAAGGGATAATTGGCTAGGCTTACAATGGCCTGCAAGGGCAGTTAGCTTAGTATGAATCTATGAACATGCAACTACACTAAAATTCCATATGATTTTATAATCCTATAATTTCTCCATTTGTGTTCTATCATTTTGATCAACAAAACAATTATGTAACAAAATTAAGATATCACAGAGCTGTGTCTTGCAGATACATAACCTTCTTAGACTTCCAGTGAGAGCACAGAGCTAGGACATTGCTGTACTGCGCTCCCCCTCTCCAACTAGAACAAAACTAAGTAAGATAGTGGATTACTGAGAAAACAAGATAAAAAGAGGTGATAAGTCTTTCAAAACTGAAAAAAAATGTTTCCAAGACAGTAGAGACAAACACAAAAGCTAAGAAAAAGAGTAATGGTCTTGTGATGGCTGAAGTACAACCTCTACACCCAAATGTACCCAAAATGAAAAAAAGGAAGAAAATAGATAAGATGTATATAGAAGTATCAAAAACTGGGGATTTGCTTGCAGAAAACAAAAAATGGACAAGAAACTAGTTGAGATGTAGTCCGCACTGAACCATCACTCAGATGAATTAAAAGAAAGTTATGTATTTATCATAACAGATCCTTTCATCCCAGTCCATCCAATGAGACATATGGTTCCTCATGCCACAGCTCAGATCGGATCATACAAATTCAGTGATTCAGTCCTCAAGCCCTTCAAAAATCTTCCATTCCCATTATGCCCTGCACCCCCCCCCCTCACTAACTCAACTGAGTTTGATGCCTGATAACAATGAACACTTACACTGCCCAAGATCCAGGAGGGGAATATCCATCAGGTCCTACAGGCCAGCAAGGAAAGAAGGGCAGGTTGTCTTATTGGAAGGGCTGGGATGAAAATATTCATCATTATGGTAAATATCTTATTCAGGGGTGGCCACGGTGGTGCAGTGGTTAGCATTGCCGCCTCACAGCAAGAGGTTCTCCAATTTGATTCTCGGCTGGGGTGCCTTCTGTGCGGAGTCTGCATGTCCTCCCTATAGTCGTGTGGGTTTCCTCCGGATGCTCCAGTTTCCTCCCACATCCCAAAGACATGCAGTAGGTGGATTGGACACTCTAAATTGGCCCTAGGTGTGAGTGTGCACGTCTATGTGCCTTCTGTGGAAGGTTGGGCGCCGGGCTGGCAACTCGACACTGTAAAACTCCACTGCCAATCATGAGCGGACAGATGATCTGCTGTGGCGACCCCTAACTGGGAAAAGCCGAAAGAAGAAGAAGATGGTAAATATCTTATTCATCCAGTCCATTCAACCCATCATATAGGTCAGAATCCTGAGAAATCCCAGACGACCTGATAACTAGAGACCTTTCAGAATGGATGCGCCAAAGGAAGTTCTGACTCTGGAAATGCAGTACAACTTATAGCGTTTAATGAATGTGTGACAGGAAGACCAGGTAAGCTGCTTTAACAATGTCATTCAAAGAAAGAGATCTGAAGAATACTGTTGAAACAGCCATGACTCTAGTGGAATGAGCCCTGTGCTTGAAGGGTAAGGATCTGTTATGGAGAGTATAGATGAAAGATATACAGACAGACAACCATCAGGAAAAAGGACATCTTTGATACTTTTCTAACCAGCTTTTTCTGGGCAAAGTACAAGAGCAGCGATTTGTCTTTTCTAATGGGTGCCATTCTGTAGAGGTGAAATCAAAACTGCCTGTGCACATTCAGTGTATGAAGAGTGTATTTCACTTTGCCTGGTAGTTAGAGAAAAGCATAATAAGATGGATGTTTTGTGAAAAGATTTGTTGGACTGTTCCTCAAGATAACTTTGTCCTTGTGAAACACAATGTACGGAGAAACAGAAGATAGTCGATGGAGCTCTGAAATCCTCCTAGCCGAAGTGGCAGCTTAAGTGATAGCTACTGGGAACTATACAGATGCTGCTGGTTCAAATGGAGCTTTGGACAGGCCTCTGAAGGAGGTGCAGGCTCTCTGATGGGTGGCTACAACAGGAGGGTGCCTTTAAGAAAGGCTTTACATAATCTGTGAGAAGCCAACAAGGAATTTTGAAAGCTAATGTGAAAGGAAGAAATAGCTGCTGCACCTTGATAGCAGAGAAGCTAGAACTAGACCTAAATAAGAAAGGCAAGAAACAGAGACCATCTCAGACAGGAGCTGAAATGGGCTTTATGCTTTGGGATTCAGACCATGAGGTGAAGATTTTACATTTACTGCAATATACTCTGCCAGTAGAGAACTTCTGAAATGCTGTGAGAAGCTGGACAACATCTGAAAGCATACCTCTCAACAGTACAGATTTTCAAAGAATGTCCAGATTTTTGCGTCATATTTGTGGTCTGCTCCTCATAAAAATTGTGGAGTGTTTTTTGACAAATCACTGGGATGATCTAAGGATTAAAGTCACTAAATAATGACATTCATTTGAGTTTCAGACTTCATATCCTTCAGAAAATACATACAAACACAAGCTTTGTTATTCTAGCAACTTTCTAAGTATTAATGAAAACCAACAAAACCAACAAATCCAACAAGCGAAGTGGAACAAACCAGCAGTTCAAAGACCTCATAAAATAAGGAAACAAAGACTTTCTAAGTATATAAGAGCAATATTTAAAATGTGCCCCTATTTTGGGCCTTTGTCCTTCCATTGCCAACACAGGAACTGAAGAAACCAAGCAATCAGCTTCAGGTTCGAAATGCCCAAATGAGGCACACAGAAAGGGTTAGTAATGAGATCCAGCAGCGGGCTGAGGAACCAAGGAGATTCCTTCAAGTATGGCTTGAGGAGGAGGAATATCTGTCTCTCCCAAAATAGGGTTATGAGGATGACCATGGCCTAGCACTATATGGCTTTCTGTATACAATCTTTGTCTTAAGTGGTAAGGGGGATAGGCGTAAGGCAACCCTGAATGCCAATGATGAAAGAGCATCTCTGGGGGGGGGGGGTCTGTCCCTGATGAGGGAGTATAGCAAAATAATTGCTGCACTTCATGTTTGGAGGGGAGTCACAAATGGATTGCAGCAGGGAGGTGACACAGCAATTTACTCTCTCCTCAGCAACTGCTGGAGTTAGGGGCCACTCATGAGGCAACAGGAGATTCCTCTGAGCCTGTGTGCTAAATTGTTGACTCTCTTGGGGATGTCGCTTGCAATTAGAAACTGGTAAGAGGCAATCATCCATTGCCACACCATCATGACCACTCAACAAAGTGGGTAAGATCTGGTTTATATACCAGACTAATGTCATATTGTCCTTCTGGATATTTATCATATCCTAAGGAATATAGTTCTATAGTTACTGAAACATAAGGTGAACTACCATAATCTCCAGAACATGTATGTCAAGACAAGCCTCTGAGTCTGAGCAAAAATCTTGGACAGGTCTCAATTCACAGTGGGGACTGAAGCCACAAGTGCAGATGTTTCCTGCATGTCTGAGTTAATATAAACTGGATAAGAATTTAGGTCAAATTTTGAGACCATTATGACTGAAGCAACTATTGCAGAATGTTCATGTGGAAGTGAGTGAACTGCATCATCAAAAGTGAAGACTTCATGAGAACCAATACCGCCAAAACTAATCTCGCCAAATTGCAACTGAACTCGAGGATTCACTACTGCAGTTGTCAAAGATAAAATTCTGTTCTGGGGAAGAAAAATCAGAGTTATACTGCTGTCCAAATGACATCCCAAAAAGGCTTGATGATGAAAGGAAACAGATTAGATTTCCCTGTAATGATGGATATGCCTAGGGAAGCACATTGTTGAAGAAGGTAATCCCTGGCTTGTAGAAGAGACTACTTTGAAGAGGCAGTGAGAAGCTAGTCATCCAGGTAAGGGAAAATTCTGAATCCCAGGGAATAGATGGGCTGCTAGTACTGTCATGCATTTGGTGAACAACTTGAGAGGTGAGAACAAAAGCCAGGACTCCAAATTGGTAATGACTCCTTCACTATTTTTCTATGAAGGTATGCATCCTAGCCACCCAGAGATGTAAACCTTGGCTCTAGATTGTTACTGTTGAAATGACACCCCCCAACCCCATGTGCATAAAATGTGAAAATGGGGTTGTGGATGTATGTATGTATGTATGCATGTATGGATGGATGCATCCTGGAGATATATGAAGCACATCCATTCTTCATTTTGAAGACACAGAAGAATTGATTGCAGTGACACCCTTCAAAAACAGGTCTTTCTGACATATTTTTTTTAGAAGTCTTAGGTCCAATATAGGCCCTAGGTCCTTTGATTTACTTAGAACCAAAAAGAATCTTGAATAACATCCTGAGGCAAACTGGTCTGGAGATACCTCCTGAATTATTTATTTTGTAGAAGAGAGCAAATCTCTTGCATACTGGCCTTTGCCTGATTGGGTGAGACATCTGGCAATGTATGAGGGGAGGAGGAGCTTCCAAAAATGGAATGTGATAACCTCTGGATGTGACCCCTCTTACCCACTTGTCTCACATAATGGCAAACCAAGAGTGTGGATAGAGAGATGCATCCCTCAACTGCCTCCAGAGTGGAGCAGTCAAGCAGACCTTCAGTGTTTCTGGGAGATGTCTGTCAGAAAATGGCCAGCTGAAACCCTGGTTCTGTGGACCACATCCACTTATGAGCCTGCATCCATGGAAGTGGCTGCCTCTGTCTTGCCCACCTCTGTCAGAAGAGGGGTCTGGACTTTCAAAGCTAGTGATCATAGCCTTATCATCCTGTTCATTTTTCTACATCCTTTCTTTCACAACAGAAACTAAAAAGATTAGTAACCTCCGAGTGAGTGTTGGTGAAAGATTCTTTAAATGTTGTCAGAGAAATCGCATAAATACAACCAAGCATGGCATCTCATAGAGATGCCTGCCTCAGCTGCTCTTGCTGCATCATCAGTTGCGTTATGTTATGTTATAGGTATATGGAGAGGTTGGTAATGTTTGACATGGTTGACAGAGTGACTTGAAGTTGTTTCTGCAACTCCAGAGAAATTGTATTCTTCAGAGTGGATGATGCTGCCTGGAAGAGATCCCTCTGGAGTCTCATTATATACGCAGTGTAATTCACGGCCCAAATGTCAAAGGAGCCTGAAGCTTGCACTTACTTCCCCAGCCTACCCATTGCCAGATGGACAGAAGTGGCTTCAGAAAACTCATTTTTAGTGGCTGCTGCAATAATTATGGAATCTACAGGTAGAATTTTAGACCGATATGGCTTGTCTTTGGGAGGAAGGAGAATTTTAACCGACTTCCTTGGGATTGATGCTCAGGTGTCTAGTTCCTGCCAGGATTTTCTCACTGCAATTTTATAGGTTCATAGGTTGGTACTAGGCTATCGGCCCTAAGGCCTATGCAAGCCTAACCATAACAATTCCCTGGATATTTCTTCCCACAATATTTACTTCTCTGGACCCCTGTCTAGCAGGGTGATTGACATGATCCCTGGGGTGAATTTCCTATCCCCCATCCAATCATCAAGGTTCCTTTTCAAGAGGGCCAATGAGGCGCTCTGCTTGACATGTATGGGCAGTCTATTTCAGAGTCTCTGGGTCAGGAATCTATCCCTCCAGCATGTTTGTTCATTGTGATGACAAGGTTTAGATCCCTGGAGCATGTGGCTCTGAGGGATTGGGATTTCTTTAAGTGGAGCATGTCCAACAGCTCAAGGTTTGACATGGCCTTGTATGTTAAGCAGAGATCGCCTCTGAGTAAACAATATGCCACAGATATAGCTGGAGTTTTTTTAAACGGTCAGCATATGGCATCTGCTTTAGTCCTGTGATTCTTTTAGTGAGGTATTTCTGTGGCCTTTCCAGCTGTTGCAGATGTCTTGTGAGGTACATACCAAACGGGGCATTATACTCTATAATGGGTCTCTTTTTTAATGTATTAGCATGAGGGACTACCAGAACACATAAGTGTTCATTCCACATGTCTCAAACAATAAAAATATAATATAATATAAAATAATAAAAATATCATCCTGAGGGGGAGGTGCGGTGGGCCAAGATCACATCTGGCACACGAGTTCCAGGATCCTTGGGAGGGGACTGTGAGGATCCTTCTTCATCCTCTAAGTTGGTATCTGAAGTAACCAACCTTGATGAGGATTCCAGATGCTTCTTCTTACATACCCCTCTTCTTAAGTGGTTCATGGGAACTCTCCCCAGAGTCCTCTGAGGACCAGTGCTTTACCAGGGCAGAGTGTATGGGATCAAAAGATGGGTGCTTTTGTAGAAGTTGACAAGATAAAGTGAAGGTCAAGGGGAAACCACAGCTTCTGGAACCTGTGGATCTGTTGTGTGGTGAAACAATGATTCTCCCCAGCACCCAGAAGGTTATGTCAGCCTCCAGTAACTCAGAGGACAGCACTCCCCATAGTCTGATCCACCCCCCCCCCCCCATGGAGGAGTGACAGAAGGACTCTGCAGGGATCAGTGGCTCTACCAGAGAGGCAAGCACCAAGAAGAGGATTGCACTTGAAAGCAGACATCTCTGAAGCAAGCAGTTGAGGTGCCCACTTGAGACCTCAGTCCTGAGACCCAGGTGGGTCAGATACAAAAAACCTTTGAGTAGATAAAGTTTGTATTAAGGACTCCTGAGGCAAAGAATCCATTTGACAATGTGGTTCCAAAATTAATAGACTTGAAGGTCAGACCAGTGAGGGTACCTGGATAGGGGGAAAGTGAATAGCTCCATCCAGCTTTGGGGGCAATGGAGTCACAATGACCCTCATCTCAATCTGAGTCTTCAGGAATGTCTGCAAAAGATGAAAGATCAACTTCTGAAGTGTTTCTGCAGGTCCTGAAGGATTTCATGGAATGGGCCAAGGAAGGTCTCACAGGAGGACGGTTCTGGTTCTTTGGCAAGTCATGCACAGTAATTGGAACTCTATTTCTGGATCAGAGCCAGAGAGCGTACCTGGATAAGAGTGAAGTGAATGGATTTAGGATCAATAAGGTAACAATGACCCCCATATTAATTTGGGTCTTCATGATCTTATGCAAAAGACAAAAGATCAACTTCTGAAGCATTTCGGTAGGACCTAAAAGATTTTGTGGAAAGTGACGAACAAGATCTTGATGGAGGACATTCCTGTTTCTTTGATGAGTCAAAGATGCTAATTGGAACTCCTAGGGGCATAAGTAGGGGTCTATGTGGCATGCTCCTTGATTCTAGGAGCCTTAGGAACAGATGATGGAACAGAAGAATTATTCACTATTTCCTTAGGATCAAAGTCTTTGCATTTAGACAGCTTATCACGAGACTTTTTAGGTTTTATATATTCTGGATTGGGAGGAAGAAGCCCTTAATCAGCATGTTCCTGTGGTCTGCTAGTGTCGTGGGGCCAAAAGGCAGCACAGATATCACAAGACACACTCATATGAGAAACACCCAAACAATATGGCAAAGATCATGGAGATCTTGATAAGGAATCTTGTTTCCACTTTTTGCACATTTCTTAAAACCGATGGATTTCTCCATAATATAAAGGCTACCAAACAACAACACTCAAATGGAGTAGTGAAAAGGTTCCATAGATGTATCAACACACACTAAACTACTAATCATGAAATTAACCCAAATAACACTCTCTATATACAAATATCAATAAACAAGATATAAGCTATTAAATATATATAATTAACTTCCAAAGAATAAGTATTTTTATAAAACACTAACACTAGCAACTCACTATGACTACCAAGGACAGAAGGGAGGGAGGGAGGGAAGATGGCAACAAACACCAACAACAAAGGCTATAAAAATATTATTACTTGACAAAAAATAAGATGATTTAAAAAAATGAAAGAAAAGTAGTTGACACTACAGATTACTAAACATTAGAACTTCAGGGATGAAATCGCTGATGCAAAAAGCAGAAATAAGAAGTGGCGCATTTATCTGCCCAAACCTTGCTGCTGCTTTGGAAAGCAGAAAACAAGATCTGAGGTAGTCAAAAATAAATAAATAAAATAAAAACAAACAATTTCTGCACAGAAAAAAAATGTTTTCTGTCACTCATCACTACTTTTATACTGCCAGAAAAAAAGGAGTGTTCCATTTAAGTGTTACAGTCTCAAGACAGTCCATTGAAACAAAACACTCCTAGTTTTAAAATAAGTTTCCTGAACAGGAAAGTAAAACATCAACAAAATTAAGAAAATAGAAGTTTATTCCCCTAAAGGGAACTTATCTGGCTACCAGAAGAAGCAGAAGCCAACCACTGGTCTTTGAAAGTCTCAGGGGAGCATACTCTTCAGAGGTAGTAAAGCTCTGAAAGGCTTTGTGCCAAATCTTGTCTTGTAGTCAGCTCAGGTTGAGCTGTTTGACAGTTTAGGTGCATGGAAGGTGCCCTGAAGCTTTGGAAGCTTGCCAGCTGTTATATCCTTAGCAGGCTATAACCCATATAGCTAATACTATTACAGCAGTAATCAACATGATGACCATCTTTGAGTAATGAATATCCCAAAGGGATAGTAGGAAAGCACTATAGAAAGTTCATAACACAACAACTAAGCACCTGGTTGGACCTCCTTGAATCCCAAATACTATTGGGCAGGGGCTCCCAGAGCTCTACAAGCAAAAATAATCACTCTGTCTCCGTGGCCAATAGTTATTTGACTTCAGAACTACCAGCTTAAAAAAAACTGCTGCTGTCTCAGGTATGGAAATTGAAAAGTCCATATGAACAGGTGAATGAGTCTTCGTAGACTAGGATTTCTCCATAGGACTAGGTTAAAGAAGTGTAAATTTACAACTCTCTAAGAGGTACAGACAGCTAAACTTTCACTTCCAACTACTATATCCAGTACCCTATGGAATGAAAATATTTCTGAAAGCAAGAGACACCACATCAGAGTTAAGTACCAGCATATTATAAAATAATACAATTCAGAGGGTATAAGAAGCAACCAGAAAATAGAACTCCATATAAAATAAAAACTCATGAGAAATATAGCCAATAAAACCTTTTCCTGTCTTCAAGCAATGAAAATCAGATTAGCAGAGAGAGATGTAAAAATTTACAAAGCGGGTGAGAGAATGCTTGCTGCAAAACAGAAGACAAGAATAAGGCAGATGGACATAAAAAAAGACTACAAATAAATAAGTAACTCCTCATTCAAGCTCAAACCAGCTTAGGCATCATAGGTTCATAGGTGTGTACTAGGCTAATGGCCCTGGTGCCTTTAGAAGTCTAGCCCATAGGATTACCCTGGCATTGTGCCACCCAACCTTAATTCCCAGTGCCTCTGTTGAGTAAAGCCACTGGAGTGATCCCTGGGGTGGATTTTCCCATCCACTCAAGATTTTTCTTGAAGAGGGTCAGTGAGATGCTCTGCTTGACATATATGGGAAGTGTATTCCGTAGCATGGGCAGTCTCTGGGTTATGAACCTGTCCCTCCAGCATGTTCTGTTGATTGTGGCAATGAGGTTGAGGTCTCTGGAGTGTGTGGCACAGAGGGATTGGGATTTCTTTAGATATAGCATTTCTAATAGAGCTGGGTCAGACATGGCTTTCTAAGTCAAGCAGAGATCATCCCTACGTAGGCGATATGAGACAGAGAATAGTTGGAGTTTTTTTTAGTCTGTCCATATAGGACAAATGTTTAAGGCCTAGGATCCTCTTTGTGAGGTACTTCTGTGGCCTCCCCAGTTGTTGCAGGTGTTTAGTGAGGTACATGCCAAATGGGGCATTGTACTCAATGACTGACCTAATGAGGGAACAAAATGAACAGCAACAGTCTGCATGCCGAGAATATATGGCAATGAAAGGTAAGTTGCTGCTGGATTAAAGACAATACTCAATGTAAGGTATATGAGTGAATTAATGCATTCATAGCCAATTCTGTCTTAAATGTATATATATAAACTAATGGGTAAGACTGAAAATAGAACAACTGAAGCAATGTAACTTAACTTTGCTACATGAGCACCCCTATAATAGCTAAAGTTAGCTTGCTATGAGTACAGAAATAGTGACCCTTTGGGTGCAAACATTTAGACATGGAATACCAGCTCAAGAAATGCTGCCATCTGATGCAGCACTGGCCTGCTCCACTCCAAGACAAAAGGCAATGAAGGCTGAGTGGTTGATGAACTGAAAGCATTACCACTAAAATATACCTCAAAACTCTCAGTAACACACCTATAATCAAGTCAGATTTGATTTTGTACAACCTAATAGTGTGAAAACAGAGAAGGAAGATGCATCCATATTCAGCCTTATGGCATAAGTCATTAGCACAAAGTCATAAATTATAGCAGCATAAAATATCAAGGTAAACTGAATACAAAAACAAGGGGAAGGAGAGCAAAGAAATAAGATGTGACTATAGAAAGAGGAAGGTGAGCAAAACACAGATGCTTAAGTAGACATAGGGGAACTAAATTCTAAGAAAAGAAACTCACTGCATCAAGCACAATTTCCCTTAAGGGCGCACAGTCAGCCTGGGGTCTGGATTTCTCTGTATCTGTCTCTCCCCGGGTCCCCAATAAGGGTTTCCACTGGCAGAGCTGTGTTCTGCACTCTTCCTGTGAAACCAGTGCTTTGTGTCCCTGCTTCAAGTAGCTGACATACACACTCTGAGATTTAATTTTCACACATACACAGACACACACACCTGGGAAAGGATGGCACAGATTACCTGCTCTACCAACTTTGCCCAAACTATAAGTTAGCTTCGCTGCCACAGATCACTTACTATAAGGCTCTTAAAATGGTTTCCAATTATGCTGAGTGAAATTAATATTAATGCAAATGGTAATGTTGACCAAACAGCAAGGCTTTCAGGAGTGGACACATTTATCACCAAATAAATATATGCAAATACTAGTGAAAGTTAAATATTCTCCAAAAGGACCAGCCACAATGAAAGTTTAAATACATTTAATAATAAATAAAAGAACATGTAAATACTAAGTATCTATTTACAGTAAACAGAGTTTCAGTCACTGGAAATATCAAAACTGACACAGGTAGACAGGTTCACACAGTTACAGAAAAACAAAACTTAACTAATCTCACTATAATTTCCTGACTGATATAGAGAATTACAGTCCCTAGTCACTTACAAAAGCAAAGCAAGATGAAGCAGGTGAGTGGTCTTCCTTCTTTGTCAGGTTCCAAGAAACAGACTGCCCAGTCTTACTGAGTGACCTCTCAATATAATATCTAAATATTATTTCTGGGATAGCTTACAGAATGATATCACATCTGGTCATCTGACTCTATTTCCCACACTATCACCAACACTAGAAGCTGCCAGGATTTTAGCACCTATGTGTTAAAATAAACACAGAACTTTGATTAGATCTACTGCAGCTCCTGAAGTCATAAAACAAATTTGAACCTCTACCCTTTCAGAGAAGCCATTAGTTCACCCTAATGACAATGCAGGAAGCTTCCTAGTACAGATTTTTTGTCTCTGGCTGCAATGAAAACTGTGAGATACAATCTTTATAGCCTAATTTAACTTCAGCTATTTTCCAAAGCTAGCTGAGACTGAGATTAACCTCTTCTCTTCCAGTATCCTCTGTTACAATACATGAATTTTAACAGTTATGATAACACATGTACATTTCTTTACTTTGCAGCAGGGCACACTGTGGATACATTTTTAACACAAGCAGCTTTACAAATACATGTTCAGCAAAAGAATCTGCACAAATCAGTTTGATATACAAATTACATATAATTCTTTATAAAATTCCAGCTAGCTGTGCTGGCATATGTTACACATCCCTGCCCTACTTTTCCTAGAATAGCTGGCAGTACCTCCTATCATCACATCAAGTATAAAGTGGAAAGAAAAAAATTAAAACTATGTGTAAGGGAATGCCCTAGAAATAAAACTGTTACAACTGAGGGAGTAATATCTGAAACAGCTTTGTAAAGCATATGGTTGAAACAATTTAGGTAAAGAAACCCTGTGACCTAGAGAACTGACCTTTTATTCAGGTGAGCATGGTGTATCTAGGACATATGGTATTCTTTTATATCATGCCCCAAAGAAATGTGAAATATGTTTATGGCCCCTTGAAAAAAACATCATCAAGACAATGGTGGGCTAGTTGCAGTCAGTGGAAGAATACAGAGAGAAAAAGGATTTTACAACAGTTTTTTACAGAATACTACTGTCGTAAATGAAAATAAAGAGGAGATTAAAACAGAATGTTGGGAAACTGGTAAGATGAGGCTAAACACAACCTTAAGAGACCTGCAAAGAAAAATTTGGAATGACAGGAAGAAATTCCAGCAAACAAGAATAGCAAAACTCAAGGAACTATAACAAAAAGGAAGAGGTTAAGGGAGGAAGAGGGCTCCAAATAAAATGGGAGAAATATTTAGAAGACCTAGATAGAAAGTAGGCTGCAATGAAACTGAGATACTACACACACGCGCGCACACACACACACACACACACACACACACACACACACACACACACACACACACACACACACACACACACAACTATTTACAAATAAATGAAGGCAGCAAAAAACAGAAATAAATATATTGAAGATGAGGGACCCAAAGTCAGATAATTTAACAAAAGACCCAGCCAAAATAGGGGAAGTATTCAAAATGTACTATGAGGAGTCATATTCAGAGCAAAGTAAAATGGTTAGAACAATATAAAAACGTTATTATAGACATGAATATCCAAAAACTCTCAGGGAAAGAGCACAAAGCCCTAGTACAACCAAATACCAAACAAAAAACAGAAGACCAGATGAAGGCTTGTGGTCTAGGAAAAAACATTGAGATAGGACAGACTTCCTGTAGAAACATGGAAAAGTGGAAATGAAAATAAAACTCAACTTTGGTGTAGATTCAGTAGGTTTTTGAAACAAAGAAAATCCCCAGATCCTGGAAAAAATACCTTAATCACAGTACTCTCAAGAGGAAAAGACCTAGAAAATCCTAAGCTCCTAGAAGCCGATAGCTACTTTGAATCACAATTATAAAATATTCACATCTATTTTAGTAAACAGAATAGTCTCTGTAGTACCATCCCTAAATGAAACAAGAAAGGGAATCCAAGAGTAAAAAAACCTGCTTAATATACTGGGACCAATGTGCATTTGTAAAAGGCAGACAGACTTTTGATAACATGACAGTAAAAATTATGCATCAGGATTCCATAAAATTGTGACAATCGGGCTAGATGCAGAAAAAGCCTTTGAGAAAGTACATTGGAAATACCTCCGGGAACTTATGAAAGAAAATATCTTCCTCCACCAGATAATACAGCTAATTCAAAAAATCTGCAAAAAAGCACAAGCTAGAATTAAAATAAATGTCAGAGTCACCAACAAATTTTGATATTAGAGGGGGAACAAAGCAGGGATGCCTGTTCCCCCCCCTCTTCTCTGTTTTATACTTACAAACATTAGCAAAAAAAAAAAAAAATAGAATAAGAAATTGGGGGTTGAGAATTTCAAAACAAGAACAGGGAATATGAGCAAGTGATGCTCACAGATGATGTCATAAAGTTCCTGGCAAACCCAGAGAAAGATGTTGAGAAACTATTTACTCAATAATAAGTATTGCCTTACTGGATAAGACAAGTCAAGGAAACAGTGGCATAAAAGAATGAAGAAAAAAAGAAGGCAATATGCATGAAGTATGCTCACTCTTACTTCTTAGTCCAACAATACTCATCACTATTGGGACACTATCAAATTAAATATTTAGGGATATGGATAGCAAGGGATTCTCAGAATTTCCCAAATGAAACGTGGAAACAAAAATGAGAAATTTAATTAGAAAATAAGGTACTTGGATACAATTAAAGGTGGATTTAGACCAGAAACTTCAAGCATTAAAGATGTTCATAATAATTTTATAGGAAGATACAGAGAGCAGGACTGGAACAGATGGCAAGCCCAATATCAGGAAGAGGGCTGGCTACACTTCAGATTTAAGAGAGCACTACAATGCAGCCCAATTAATAATTTAGTTCTTACAAAATCCTAAATATTTCTCGAACTGGAAAGAATTATTATTAATCAATGAGACTCAAGGGCAGGATACTCATCTGGAAACTATATGAATGAAACTGAAACAAATGTTGCAAGATGCCAAGTAGTGGGAACCCCTTAAAGTAAGTGGTAGCATGGACATGGACAGGGATCCTCCAAAACTGGTAGGACTTTGAATTAAAGCCCATAGGATTAGGTAAATCCTGCATCCACTTAGATATGACAATATTGAAAAATTGGAGAGAGAAAAGGGAATAATATATTGAGAACAATGAGAGAGGTAAAACAATGCAGTGGGACTGTGTTAAAAAAACAAACAATACTGAAGAACACAAGTGAATCCTTCACAGGGGTTATTGGGAATACTGGAGAAAAAAAAAGCGGGAAAGATTAGGTGGTGTTTAAAACAACCATATATGATACAAATACTACTAGAAGAAACAATAGGGGAGGTTACAAATGATAAGATAGTAAGCAGTCTACTTAACACATTGAGAGAAGAAAAGGGGAAAATGGGGAAAAATGCAGGGAATAATTAAGGATTAAGATGGAAAGAACATTAGGTGAAACAGGACTCCAGGAACACTGGCAGGTTATCTGTATAACCACAAGAAAAGTAATCAAATCCAGGAAATCCCAGCTATTTTCATGCAAGTTGTCTCCACAAATATTTTTATACTCCAGTAAGTTGAACAAGATCTTCCCAGATTCAGACAATGGGTGCTGGTGATACTGACAAAATCAAACAGGGAACTGGGGACATTTTCTGAGGATTCAGTAAACTCTCATAATTCTGAAATTAGTTATATGAGATAGAAGCAATGCTGCTATGTCCAGCTCAGATAAGAGGGTGACTACTACTTAAATTACAGGAAGGTTAGAGTATCTAACAAGCAAAAAAGGTACCTAATCACTCTCCTGGGGGTGGTCTCTAAGAAAGCGAAAACCAAAAAAAATGGAAAACCCAGGAAGAACTGGAGGGAAAGGAACTGAGGGTCGTGATGCAGACATTAATGAAACAAGAAAGGGAATATTTAAAGAGACAAAATTGGCAGATACCATAAGAGGAAATGGATGCTTTAGGAACAGGAGATGGAAGGGTATTCTGTAGCAGATTACAACAGTTAGATGGATTAAAGAATATGAATGGTTGCCTTGATTATTAATAATGGACAAATGTAATAGCTGTAATACTTGGTCTTGAGCCTTACCCACTGTATAAACTTTAAAAGAAAAAAATGATATTAGAAGATTAAAATTGGTCAGCCATCAAGGAGGGAAGGGTGTACCTTGTAAATGGTCAGTACCTAAAGTGCACAAGTAAAGTGAAAATTTTAAATAAAAGCAGCCTTTAAAAAACTCAGGCTTCTCATATTTCTAGTGCTACTAACATTAGTTGAAATAATCCTGACATTTTTCTTTCCTTTTAATTCCAGGTGAGAATTTTTTATTCTTCTCTTTTCACCCTTAACAGATTTTTTTTTAAATATTGCCTCCTACCACTGTCTTCTTATATTTCCTCTTTTGATTCGCCTTCTATAGTTATTATACAAAATCGGTTTTCAGTTACCCACTATGGAAAAACCACCACAATAGCCGGGCTTGGAGAAACAACTTTAATAGTTGATGGAAATTTTCTGAAGCACAACTGCAAACTGCCATACAGCTAAGTGCTTTTTGTCAGCAGTTGTGTAATACTTCTGGCAGCACACAAATATCAGCTAACTGGGTGTAAACATACAAGATTACTTATTGCATTATTACTCATGTAAAAAAAACAAACTTGTGTTCTAAATTATAACAATCAACCTCTGAGATCTGATTGGTAAAAAGCTTGGTTGTTTCAGTAGTTATTTTACTCTAATGAAGACTATGTGAGATAAAAGCACTTACTAGTGAAATAGAATAGTATACAGCTCCTTTCGTGGTTTTCTTTACTGCTTTTTGTTAGTTCTACGTGTACTTTGTTTCCACTTTGGCTTGGTTCACCTCACAATAGGAATCGTTATTTGGCTCATTCCATGTCTAGAATCCCTTCACCACTCATTCTCCAGTCTGATTCCTGTAACATTCTTTCAGTCAACCAGCCTTCAAATTTTCCTGTAATACAGCTTTACTTGTCTTCCATTCTGCATCCAGATTCTCTACTATGCATCACTGCATCTGCTGTGCCAGTCTTCTCAGGTATCTTAGCTCAGCTTATAGGTGCTTGTGTCTCACTTCTGTTGTCATCACTTTCCACAATTTACAAAAAAAAAAAAATGCAGGGTGTTCCTCCTAATGTACTAGTCAAATTACCCCTAATTGAGATGAAAGCCATCTCAGGTCTTCGTTAAAAAGAAGTTATGAGCCAAGTAGGCCTAATCTGTTCAGCATAAGGAAAATGAACAAACCAATAAAGTAGTGAAGCATTTCTAATGCGCCCACTTTTACTTCTATCAGATTTTAGTTATCTGCATTTAGTTATCTTTAGTATTTGTTGAAGTTTGTCAAGCATTATCTGTAATAATACAATAGTATACTTCTAAAATGTGCATTAAAATTTTAATTAGTTCCTTATGTAATCTAATTTCACTGACACTGTACAATTTATCCTTTCATATATCTTTTATTATAATCACTGCACATCCTTGTTACTTGACTGTGCAATCCATTCAGGTTTCCATTGACAATGTCAAAGCACTATTCCCAGAACCATCTGGCTATCAAAATGCAATGAAATAAAAGCCCAGAGCAAATGGTTTGCCTGTGCACTGATTTATGTGTTTCGTTCATTTACATAAGTTTGTACATATCAGTGCCAGTGGTAACTACTGTAACTAGTCTCAGTCAAGGAATTTTTTTATACAGAATTTAATGATAACAATCTTGGCTAGAAATTGTGTCAACTATAAAAAGCATATATAGCACAATTATGGGAAGGCTGCAGAAATCATTCATCACTGAGCCCACAATGAATCTAAGGAAATTATTGAATGGAAAATATGTTAATTATTAATATGTCTTAAGTAACCAAAATGATCTGTAGGTTACGAGTAACTCCTTTTTTTTCAAAACAGGTTTATTGTTTTAACATACAAGAGAAATATCATAACAATTTTATACAAGTAATTAAAAATAAGTTACGAGTAACTCCTGAGAAACTGCAAAGCTGTCATACAGTATTGCAAGGTTGCATTAAATGTCTTATTGTTTTCATGTGAGATGCAACATCTATCAGTCTCCCTCAAAAGGATTTTTTCTTTATTTCTAACTGTAATTACAAGTCAGGCTGACTAAATAATTGTGAAATATGTTCAAGGCATTCTTGGGAAATTCTAATATTTAAGGAACATCTCAACAAAGCAGTCCACCAGCAGACAGAATGTCTGTGCAAGTACAAACCTCGAAGGTTGCAATAAATGCAATGAACGTTTGCTTTCCTGGAGTAAATTCCTATTGTCATAATTACATCATGAGTGGTAACAAGAAATGAACAAGACACTCCTTTGTTACTGTTGGCTAGCATGACTAATCATCTCTGATTTGTCTTATAATCTAAATATATCATAAAGTAGGCTGAGCCAATGATACTGTTAAAGGCATTGCATTTCTGCTTTTAGTTAGAGACTGTACCAACTTGTCTCCTGTTAACAGCTATGTAACAAAGTTCAACATGGAAAATATTGTATACATAATAAACTGTCACTATATCTGAATGCTTCAAAGTGCCATTCTCACTTCTGCATTAGCTATTCTAAAAATATAAAATGTTAAGCTCAGATCTGAAAAGAATGGTATTCAAAATAAGCCTGCTCCATGGCATAAAGAGATAAAGCTCTCACTGTGGCAAAAGTGACCAGAATGCCAGAAGGAGTTAGCCAAAAAGGACAACAGTGAGCAAGCACTGTTAGGTCACCCATCCTTGGGGAAGGAAGTTCTGACTTGCCATATAGATGACATCTAGACTAAACATTACTGCTAAATTATAACTATGATCCGAATTAATAGGCAAGACACACATTCATGTTCACAGTTATTAGTTTCACTTCTTTTACTTGCATTTTGTTCAGCTTGAATTGTACAGTGTGATAAGAAGTGTTGTAAAGTATGATACTGCAGTAAACATTTTATAGCATCTCACTGTCTTCACATTTACAATGGAGAACAATGAAAGAATAGAATTATCTTAAAAGTAAATCGAATTTACAATAATACATCTCTATCTCGTACACACACACACCCACACACACACACACACACACACACACACACACACACACACACACACACACACACACACACACACTTTTAAACTGCACTACTAGCATCAATTACTATGTAACAATTGGGGGCTCAAAGTCACATTCCACACTATTCAGCACTCTATTAATATAGCAATAAGCCACGCCTGGGTGTGGGTAATGCTGGATTTACCCACAGTTGGCGTGGTTTGGTCCCGAGGGCGAAGCCCGAGGAACCAAACAAAGCCAACCGTGGGTAAATACAGCATTACCCACACCCAGAAGTGGGTTATTGCTATTATACCATGACATTATTTAAGAAAAGAAACTATTACTTTTCTTAAATAATGGCATAGTATAATGCTTGTTTACTGCCCTTCCGCAGATGTCTGGCATCTGGCCTGCGCAGTACATCAGAGCTGTGGGCAAAAGCAACAGAGAAAGCAAGATCTCCGTTGCTTTTTTATTTTAAGCTATGTTAAATGGGTTTAACATAGCGAGACAGTTTAAAATAAGCAGCGGAGATGTCCGTTGCTTATTTTAAAACTGTCTCGCTATGTTAAACCCATTTAACATAGCGAAACAGTAAAAAAAGCAACAGAGATCTTGCTTTCTCCGTTGCTTTTTTTTAAAACCTGTCTCGCTATGTTAAATGGGTTTAGCATAGCGAGACAGCTAAAATAAGCAACGGAGATCTCCGTTGCTTATTTTAAAGCTGTCTCGCTATGTTAAACCCATTTAACATAGCGAGACAGTGTTTTAAAAGTAGAGTTATACTAATGGAAAAAAGTCCGGGCGACCGGACCTTTTTCTATTAGTATAACTCGATTTACAATGTGCACGCTGGCCAATCAGCGTGCACATTTTGGGGGGGGGGGGGTCATGGTATAATATGCAAGTGGGAATTGGCCTTATCACCAAATGAAAAATGTGCACCACTGCCTTGGGTTATGACCACCACTTACCAGCCCCAAATAAGCTTTACAGTAAAATCTGTAGCAAAGCTATAATCACTGCTTAGCAGGCTTACTCAAATTTTGCTCTCAGCTCAACAGCTCACAATGATGTTTTTCCAAAAGTAATTGTAAACAAAACCTGGCAATGATAATTTTACATACAAGCATACACAAACACATACACGTGCATGCAAAATGTTTCCGAAAAATAATCATAGCCTTCTAATGTAAGTGTCCTTTTCTTGTCTTTATAGTAACATTCTGTCACCAGATACACCAAGCTAATTAATCAGGAACACAGTTATTGTTTATTCTTAAAATATGCCAACTACATTCTAATTGTGGGTGTCTATACCATGAGCAGTTCCTCTTTGTAAAGGAGATACCAACAGTTTATAAGTCACCAATATTATAAATTACTCTGGTAAACAAATCATCAGCCACAAGCTGTTGAAACTGAAAAATAAATTTCTTTGATTGAAATAAGATTAAGCAATGTAATTTTAGATTACCTATACTGCAAACAAGTAACTGCACAGGGAAAAAATAACAATGGATATAAACAGAGGACATTTAGACATTGTAGATATTTTGGTCCTGCTACTAACCATATACTTGAGGTTTACTGTATTTTCTTTGTGTCTGATTTCTAAAAGCATTTAAAAATTGCAGAAAACTTGCAGGCAATGAATCCCAGAGATGAGCTCTCAGATCTATAAGTCCTCTGTGCACATTTATAAGGCAACATGCAACTTTAGCTACTCAATAGTTGCTCTCTGAATAATTTAACAGGGTCCCAGGTTATGTATTTAGTGATTCATTTTGAAATGAAAAACAAAGATTCCTGGTTATGCAGTCTCACATTTAGTGAAGCTGAATACCATTTATGTTAATGGCAACATACAAGTGAAATAAGCTCTGCTACTGTGTGCAAGGAGTAATATCAGTTTCAAAAGCTTCTTGTGTCTCTGCTAAATAAAATAACTGCAGAATTTTATACAATTTTGTAAAGTCTACACATTTTGTATGTTGCAAGATTTACTGGAGGCAGCAACCACAAGATTTATACATTTTACTTTTTCTTTTTTTTAAATAATCACACTTAGTTCGGTACTGCTTTTAATCATTTCACATTTTTACAACATTTTTTTCTAAAGGACAATTGCATGCTGCCCATACCCCATTACTCCTCTCCCACCGGACTATCATACTGTAGGACTCTAGGACTGAAATCCAAAGCTTCATTCAGTTTACCCACTGGACCTGTAGAACCTCTTTAAGAGTTTGTAATCTGCAACTACTGGAAAATTACTACTTTATTAGGTAGGTTTAATACTGGAGAGCCCAAACCATCACTAAACATTACCTGTCCACAGGTGCTTATTATTCTTTTCCTTGGCTGACTTCCATGGGAAAAAATAGATATACTTAATGGGTGGACTTCACCCTTCGATGACATTTGGGTAAGTACAGTCCCCAGTGCAAGCTTAGAAGTGTCTACTTGTAAGATACATTTTTGGCTATACATACAAGGGGTGCATTCCCAAGCTGGTGTCCAGATTACCCAATGGATCAGGCCAGATAAGGTTATGTCTGTATGAACAATGACTACAATATTATAGTGAGGGAAAAACTTTCCATACTGCTCCCACTGTTTCTAGGACTGCGCTTACCCATTTCTTGTTAAGAGTACCATACTACTCCCACTGTTTCTAGGACTGCGCTTACCCATTTCTTCTTAAGAGTACCATACGACTCCCACTGTTTCTAGGACTGCGCTTACCCATTTCTTGTTAAGAGTACCATACTGCTCCCACTGTTTCTAGGACTGCGCTTACCCATTTCTGGTTAAGAGTACCATACTGCTCCCACTGTTTCTAGGACTACGCTTACCCATTTCTTGTTAAGAGTACCATACTACTCCCACTGTTTCTAGGACTGCGCTTACCCATTTCTTGTTAAGAGTACCATACTACTCCCACTGTTTCTAGGACTGCGCTTACCCATTTCTTGTTAAGAGTACCATACTGCTCCCACTGTTTCTAGGACTGCGCTTACCCATTTCTTGTTAAGAGTACCATACTACTCCCACTGTTTCTAGGACTGCGCTTACCCATTTCTTGTTAAGAGTACCATACTGCTCCCACTGTTTCTAGGACTGCGCTTACCCATTTCTTGTTAAGAGTACCATACTACTCCCACTGTTTCTAGGACTGCGCTTACCCATTTCTTGTTAAGAGTACCATACTGCTCCCACTGTTTCTAGGACTGCGCACCCATTTCTTGTTAAGAGTACCATACTGCTCCCACTGTTTCTAGGACTGCGCTTACCCATTTCTTGTTAAGAGTACCATACTGCTCCCACTGTTTCTAGGACTGCGCTTACCCATTTCTTGTTAAGAGTACCATACTGCTCCCACTGTTTCTAGGACTGCGCTTACCCATTTCTTGTTAAGAGTACCATACTGCTCCCACTGTTTCTAGGACTGCGCTTACCCATTTCTTGTTAAGAGTACCATACTACTCCCACTGTTTCTAGGACTGCGCTTACCCATTTCTTGTTAAGAGTACCATACTGCTCCCACTGTTTCTAGGACTGCGCTTACCCATTTCTTGTTAAGAGTACCATACTGCTCCCACTGTTTCTAGGACTGCGCTTACCCATTTCTTGTTAAGAGTACCATACTGCTCCCACTGTTTCTAGGACTGCGCTTACCCATTTCTTGTTAAGAGTACCATACTGCTCCCACTGTTTCTAGGACTGCGCTTACCCATTTCTTGTTAAGAGTACCATACTGCTCCCACTGTTTCTAGGACTGCGCTTACCCATTTCTTGTTAAGAGTACCATACTACTCCCACTGTTTCTAGGACTGCGCTTACCCATTTCTTGTTAAGAGTACCATACTGCTCCCACTGTTTCTAGGACTGCGCTCACCCATTTCTTGTTAAGAGTACCATACTGCTCCCACTGTTTCTAGGACTGCGCTTACCCATTTCTTGTTAAGAGTACCATACTACTCCCACTGTTTCTAGGACTGCGCTCACCCATTTCTTGTTAAGAGTACCATACTGCTCCCACTGTTTCTAGGACTGCGCTTACCCATTTCTTGTTAAGAGTACCATACTGCTCCCACTGTTTCTAGGACTGCGCTTACCCATTTCTTGTTAAGAGTACCATACTACTCCCACTGTTTCTAGGACTGCGCTTACCCATTTCTTGTTAAGAGTACCATACTGCTCCCACTGTTTCTAGGACTGCTTACCCATTTCTTGTTAAGAGTACCATACTGCTCCCACTGTTTCTAGGACTGCTTACCCATTTCTTGTTAAGAGTACCATACTACTCCCACTGTTTCTAGGACTGCGCTTACCCATTTCTTGTTAAGAGTACCATACTGCTCCCACTGTTTCTAGGACTGCGCTTACCCATTTCTTGTTAAGAGTACCATACTGCTCCCACTGTTTCTAGGACTGCGCTTACCCATTTCTTGTTAAGAGTACCATACTACTCCCACTGTTTCTAGGACTGCGCTCACCCATTTCTTGTTAAGAGTACCATACTGCTCCCACTGTTTCTAGGACTGCGCTTACCCATTTCTTGTTAAGAGTACCATACTGCTCCCACTGTTTCTAGGACTGCGCTTACCCATTTCTTGTTAAGAGTACCATACTACTCCCACTGTTTCTAGGACTGCGCTTACCCATTTCTTGTTAAGAGTACCATACTGCTCCCACTGTTTCTAGGACTGCGCTTACCCATTTCTTGTTAAGAGTACCATACTGCTCCCACTGTTTCTAGGACTGCGCTTACCCATTTCTTGTTAAGAGTACCATACTGCTCCCACTGTTTCTAGGACTGCGCTTACCCATTTCTTGTTAAGAGTACCATACTGCTCCCACTGTTTCTAGGACTGCGCTTACCCATTTCTTGTTAAGAGTACCATACTACTCCCACTGTTTCTAGGACTGCGCTTACCCATTTCTTGTTAAGAGTACCATACTGCTCCCACTGTTTCTAGGACTGCGCTTACCCATTTCTTGTTAAGAGTACCATACTGCTCCCACTGTTTCTAGGACTGCGCTTACCCATTTCTTGTTAAGAGTACCATACTGCTCCCACTGTTTCTAGGACTGCGCTTACCCATTTCTTGTTAAGAGTACCATACTACTCCCACTGTTTCTAGGACTGCGCTTACCCATTTCTTGTTAAGAGTACCATACTGCTCCCACTGTTTCTAGGACTGCGCTTACCCATTTCTTGTTAAGAGTACCATACTGCTCCCACTGTTTCTAGGACTGCGCTTACCCATTTCTTGTTAAGAGTACCATACTGCTCCCACTGTTTCTAGGACTAGGACTGCGCTTACCCATTTCTTGTTAAGAGTACCATACTGCTCCCACTGTTTCTAGGACTGCACGCTTACCCATTTCTTGTTAAGAGTACCATACTGCTCCCACTCCACTGTTTCTAGGACTGTTTCTAGGACCCATTTCTTGTTAAGAGTACCATACTGCTCCCACTGTTTCTAGGACTGCGCTTACCCATTTCTTGTTAAGAGTACCATACTGCTCCCACTGTTTCTAGGACTGCGCTTACCCATTTCTTGTTAAGAGTACCATACTGCTCCCACTGTTTCTAGGACTGCGCTTACCCATTTCTTGTTAAGAGTACCATACTACTCCCACTGTTTCTAGGACTGCGCTTACCCATTTCTTGTTAAGAGTACCATACTGCTCCCACTGTTTCTAGGACTGCGCTTACCCATTTCTTGTTAAGAGTACCATACTGCTCCCACTGTTTCTAGGACTGCGCTTACCCATTTCTTGTTAAGAGTACCATACTGCTCCCACTGTTTCTAGGACTGCGCTTACCCATTTCTTGTTAAGAGTACCATACTGCTCCCACTGTTTCTAGGACTGCGCTTACCCATTTCTTGTTAAGAGTACCATACTGCTCCCACTGTTTCTAGGACTGCGCTTACCCATTTCTTGTTAAGAGTACCATACTACTCCCACTGTTTCTAGGACTGCGCTTACACCCATTTCTTGTTAAGAGTACCATACTGCTCCCACTGTTTCTAGGACTGCGCTTACCCATTTCTTGTTAAGAGTACCATACTGCTCCCACTGTTTCTAGGACTGCGCTTACCCATTTCTTGTTAAGAGTACCATACTACTCCCACTGTTTCTAGGACTGCGCTTACCCATTTCTTGTTAAGAGTACCATACTGCTCCCACTGTTTCTAGGACTGCGCTTACCCATTTCTTGTTAAGAGTAGCATACCATACTGCCCCCACTGTTTCTAGGACTGCGCCACCCATTTCTTGTTAAGAGTACCATACTGCTCCCACTGTTTCTAGGACTGCGCTTACCCATTTCTTGTTAAGAGTACCATACTGCTCCCACTGTTTCTAGGACTGCTTACCCATTTCTTGTTAAGAGTACCATACTGCTCCCACTGTTTCTAGGACTGCGCTTACCCATTTCTTGTTAAGAGTACCATACTACTCCCACTGTTTCTAGGACTGCGCTTACCCATTTCTTGTTAAGAGTACCATACTGCTCCCACTGTTTCTAGGACTGCGCTTACCCATTTCTTGTTAAGAGTACCATACTGCTCCCACTGTTTCTAGGACTGCGCTTACCCATTTCTTGTTAAGAGTACCATACTGCTCCCACTGTTTCTAGGACTGCGCTTACCCATTTCTTGTTAAGAGTACCATACTGCTCCCACTGTTTCTAGGACTGCGCTTACCCATTTCTTGTTAAGAGTACCATACTACTCCCACTGTTTCTAGGACTGCGCTTACCCATTTCTTGTTAAGAGTACCATACTGCTCCCACTGTTTCTAGGACTGCGCTTACCCATTTCTTGTTAAGAGTACCATACTGCTCCCACTGTTTCTAGGACTGCGCTTACCCATTTCTTGTTAAGAGTACCATACTGCTCCCACTGTTTCTAGGACTGCGCTTACCCATTTCTTGTTAAGAGTACCATACTGCTCCCACTGTTTCTAGGACTGCGCTTACCCATTTCTTGTTAAGAGTACCATACTGCTCCCACTGTTTCTAGGACTGCGCTTACCCATTTCTTGTTAAGAGTACCATACTACTCCCACTGTTTCTAGGACTGCGCTTACCCATTTCTTGTTAAGAGTACCATACTGCTCCCACTGTTTCTAGGACTGCGCTTACCCATTTCTTGTTAAGAGTACCATACTACTCCCACTGTTTCTAGGACTGCGCTTACCCATTTCTTGTTAAGAGTACCATACTGCTCCCACTGTTTCTAGGACTGCGCTTACCCATTTCTTGTTAAGAGTACCATACTGCTCCCACTGTTTCTAGGACTGCGCTTACCCATTTCTTGTTAAGAGTACCATACTACTCCCACTGTTTCTAGGACTGCGCTTACCCATTTCTTGTTAAGAGTACCATACTGCTCCCACTGTTTCTAGGACTGCGCCCACCCATTTCTTGTTAAGAGTACCATACTGCTCCCACTGTTTCTAGGACTGCGCTTACCCATTTCTTGTTAAGAGTACCATACTACTCCCACTGTTTCTAGGACTGCGCTTACCCATTTCTTGTTAAGAGTACCATACTGCTCCCACTGTTTCTAGGACTGCGCTTACCCATTTCTTGTTAAGAGTACCATACTGCTCCCACTGTTTCTAGGACTGCGCTTACCCATTTCTTGTTAAGAGTACCATACTGCTCCCACTGTTTCTAGGACTGCGCTTACCCATTTCTTGTTAAGAGTACCATACTGCTCCCACTGTTTCTAGGACTGCGCTTACCCATTTCTTGTTAAGAGTACCATACTGCTCCCACTGTTTCTAGGACTGCGCTTACCCATTTCTTGTTAAGAGTACCATACTACTCCCACTGTTTCTAGGACTGCGCTTACCCATTTCTTGTTAAGAGTACCATACTGCTCCCACTGTTTCTAGGACTGCGCTTACCCATTTCTTGTTAAGAGTACCATACTGCTCCCACTGTTTCTAGGACTGCGCTTACCCATTTCTTGTTAAGAGTACCATACTGCTCCCACTGTTTCTAGGACTGCGCTTACCCATTTCTTGTTAAGAGTACCATACTGCTCCCACTGTTTCTAGGACTGCGCTTACCCATTTCTTGTTAAGAGTACCATACTGCTCCCACTGTTTCTAGGACTGCGCTTACCCATTTCTTGTTAAGAGTACCATACTGCTCCCACTGTTTCTAGGACTGCGCTTACCCATTTCTTGTTAAGAGTACCATACTGCTCCCACTGTTTCTAGGACTGCGCTTACCCATTTCTTGTTAAGAGTACCATACTGCTCCCACTGTTTCTAGGACTGCGCTTACCCATTTCTTGTTAAGAGTACCATACTGCTCCCACTGTTTCTAGGACTGCGCTTACCCATTTCTTGTTAAGAGTACCATACTGCTCCCACTGTTTCTAGGACTGCGCTTACCCATTTCTTGTTAAGAGTACCATACTGCTCCCACTGTTTCTAGGACTGCGCTTACCCATTTCTTGTTAAGAGTACCATACTGCTCCCACTGTTTCTAGGACTGCGCTTACCCATTTCTTGTTAAGAGTACCATACTGCTCCCACTGTTTCTAGGACTGCGCTTACCCATTTCTTGTTAAGAGTACCATACTGCTCCCACTGTTTCTAGGACTGCGCTTACCCATTTCTTGTTAAGAGTACCATACTGCTCCCACTGTTTCTAGGACTGCGCTTACCCATTTCTTGTTAAGAGTACCATACTGCTCCCACTGTTTCTAGGACTGCGCTTACCCATTTCTTGTTAAGAGTACCATACATACTGCTCCCACTGTTTCTAGGACTGCGCTTACCCATTTCTTGTTAAGAGTACCATACTACTCCCACTGTTTCTAGGACTGCGCTTACCCATTTCTTGTTAAGAGTACCATACTGCTCCCACTGTTTCTAGGACTGCGCTTACCCATTTCTTGTTAAGAGTACCATACTGCTCCCACTGTTTCTAGGACTGCGCTTACCCATTTCTTGTTAAGAGTACCATACTGCTCCCACTGTTTCTAGGACTGCGCTTACCCATTTCTTGTTAAGAGTACCATACTGCTCCCACTGTTTCTAGGACTGCGCTTACCCATTTCTTGTTAAGAGTACCATACTGCTCCCACTGTTTCTAGGACTGCGCTTACCCATTTCTTGTTAAGAGTACCATACTGCTCCCACTGTTTCTAGGACTGCGCTTACCCATTTCTTGTTAAGAGTACCATACTGCTCCCACTGTTTCTAGGACTGCGCTTACCCATTTCTTGTTAAGAGTACCATACTGCTCCCACTGTTTCTAGGACTGCGCTTACCCATTTCTTGTTAAGAGTACCATACTGCTCCCACTGTTTCTAGGACTGCGCTTACCCATTTCTTGTTAAGAGTACCATACTGCTCCCACTGTTTCTAGGACTGCTTACCCATTTCTTGTTAAGAGTACCATACTACTCCCACTGTTTCTAGGACTGCGCTTACCCATTTCTTGTTAAGAGTACCATACTGCTCCCACTGTTTCTAGGACTGCGCTTACCCATTTCTTGTTAAGAGTACCATACTGCTCCCACTGTTTCTAGGACTGCGCTTACCCATTTCTTGTTAAGAGTACCATACTGCTCCCACTGTTTCTAGGACTGCGCTTACCCATTTCTTGTTAAGAGTACCATACTACTCCCACTGTTTCTAGGACTGCGCTTACCCATTTCTTGTTAAGAGTACCATACTGCTCCCACTGTTTCTAGGACTGCGCTTACCCATTTCTTGTTAAGAGTACCATACTGCTCCCACTGTTTCTAGGACTGCGCTTACCCATTTCTTGTTAAGAGTACCATACTGCTCCCACTGTTTCTAGGACTGCGCTTACCCATTTCTTGTTAAGAGTACCATACTGCTCCCACTGTTTCTAGGACTGCGCTTACCCATTTCTTGTTAAGAGTACCATACTGCTCCCACTGTTTCTAGGACTGCGCTTACCCATTTCTTGTTAAGAGTACCATACTGCTCCCACTGTTTCTAGGACTGCGCTTACCCATTTCTTGTTAAGAGTACCATACTGCTCCCACTGTTTCTAGGACTGCGCTTACCCATTTCTTGTTAAGAGTACCATACTGCTCCCACTGTTTCTAGGACTGCGCTTACCCATTTCTTGTTAAGAGTACCATACTGCTCCCACTGTTTCTAGGACTGCGCTTACCCATTTCTTGTTAAGAGTACCATACTGCTCCCACTGTTTCTAGGACTGCGCTTACCCATTTCTTGTTAAGAGTACCATACTACTCCCACTGTTTCTAGGACTGCGCTTACCCATTTCTTGTTAAGAGTACCATACTGCTCCCACTGTTTCTAGGACTGCGCTTACCCATTTCTTGTTAAGAGTACCATACTGCTCCCACTGTTCCTAGGACTGCGCTTACCCATTTCTTGTTAAGAGTACCATACTACTCCCACTGTTTCTAGGACTGCGCTTACCCATTTCTTGTTAAGAGTACCATACTACTCCCACTGTTTCTAGGACTGCGCTTACCCATTTCTTGTTAAGAGTACCATACTACTCCCACTGTTTCTAGGACTGCGCTTACCCATTTCTTGTTAAGAGTACCATACTGCTCCCACTGTTTCTAGGACTGCGCTTACCCATTTCTTGTTAAGAGTACCATACTGCTCCCACTGTTTCTAGGACTGCGCTTACCCATTTCTTGTTAAGAGTACCATACTGCTCCCACTGTTTCTAGGACTGCGCTTACCCATTTCTTGTTAAGAGTACCATACTGCTCCCACTGTTTCTAGGACTGCGCTTACCCATTTCTTGTTAAGAGTACCATACTGCTCCCACTGTTTCTAGGACTGCGCTTACCCATTTCTTGTTAAGAGTACCATACTGCTCCCACTGTTTCTAGGACTGCGCTTACCCATTTCTTGTTAAGAGTACCATACTACTCCCACTGTTTCTAGGACTGCGCTTACCCATTTCTTGTTAAGAGTACCATACTGCTCCCACTGTTTCTAGGACTGCGCTTACCCATTTCTTGTTAAGAGTACCATACTGCTCCCACTGTTTCTAGGACTGCGCTTACCCATTTCTTGTTAAGAGTACCATACTGCTCCCACTGTTTCTAGGACTGCGCTTACCCATTTCTTGTTAAGAGTACCATACTGCTCCCACTGTTTCTAGGACTGCGCTTACCCATTTCTTGTTAAGAGTACCATACTGCTCCCACTGTTTCTAGGACTGCGCTTACCCATTTCTTGTTAAGAGTACCATACTGCTCCCACTGTTTCTAGGACTGCGCTTACCCATTTCTTGTTAAGAGTACCATACTGCTCCCACTGTTTCTAGGACTGCGCTTACCCATTTCTTGTTAAGAGTACCATACTGCTCCCACTGTTTCTAGGACTGCGCTTACCCATTTCTTGTTAAGAGTACCATACTGCTCCCACTGTTTCTAGGACTGCGCTTACCCATTTCTTGTTAAGAGTACCATACTACTCCCACTGTTTCTAGGACTGCGCTCACCCATTTCTTGTTAAGAGTACCATACTGCTCCCACTGTTTCTAGGACTGCGCTTACCCATTTCTTGTTAAGAGTACCATACTACTCCCACTGTTTCTAGGACTGCGCTTACCCATTTCTTGTTAAGAGTACCATACTGCTCCCACTGTTTCTAGGACTGCGCTTACCCATTTCTTGTTAAGAGTACCATACTGCTCCCACTGTTTCTAGGACTGCGCTTACCCATTTCTTGTTAAGAGTACCATACTACTCCCACTGTTTCTAGGACTGCGCTTACCCATTTCTTGTTAAGAGTACCATACTGCTCCCACTGTTTCTAGGACTGCGCTTACCCATTTCTTGTTAAGAGTACCATACTGCTCCCACTGTTTCTAGGACTGCGCTTACCCATTTCTTGTTAAGAGTACCATACTGCTCCCACTGTTTCTAGGACTGCGCTTACCCATTTCTTGTTAAGAGTACCATACTGCTCCCACTGTTTCTAGGACTGCGCTTACCCATTTCTTGTTAAGAGTACCATACTGCTCCCACTGTTTCTAGGACTGCGCTTACCCATTTCTTGTTAAGAGTACCATACTGCTCCCACTGTTTCTAGGACTGCGCTTACCCATTTCTTGTTAAGAGTACCATACTACTCCCACTGTTTCTAGGACTGCGCTTACCCATTTCTTGTTAAGAGTACCATACTGCTCCCACTGTTTCTAGGACTGCGCTTACCCATTTCTTGTTAAGAGTACCATACTACTCCCACTGTTTCTAGGACTGCGCTTACCCATTTCTTGTTAAGAGTAGCAGCTAATTGTGATAATCAGTCAAAGACTGAAATAAGACACAGTCTGCTTGGTAGCTTCCTAAAATGTTGAATATGTTCTTGTCAAGACTGACTGCAGGCAGTAATATCATCTAAGTAAGCAAGACCATAGTCTCAAATTCCTACCAAGATGCAATCTACCAGCATCTAGGAAGTTGCTTAGGCATTTTATGTATTGAATAGTATCTTGGTGAATTTGTGCAACCAAAATGGGGTGGAAAACGTGGACTACTCCTTTATTGTGGTTATTATGTGTACCTGCCAGTAACACTTTTCAGGGCTATAGTACTTGGCTACCTATATCCATCAAAATGCTACATGGTTTCATCATTCCAGACATGTGGAAAGCATCTGATTCTGAACTCGATGGTAAAATTTAGAGCAAGAGTTGTTTTTTTTTTTATACCAGAAGGGCACATTTTATTAGGATACTTGCACACTGATGAAATCTATGAAATAAGACTTTTGGCCTAGTAGTAATGGCATGAGAATCTGTTAAAATGAGGAGTTGAACACCTTTTTTTTACTGTTTTTTCATGGGTTAGGCTTGTAGTTATAATATATCAAAATAAGGTCACAAGGTCAAAATACACTCTGCCACCTCCAACAGCAGACCTGTCACTAGTAGTGTTCCTGAGGGATCTGTCCTGGGACCCCTACTGTTTGGCATATACTTCTCAGAGGTCCAGGCAAAGACAAAGGGCCTGTGGCTGACCAAGTTTGTGGATGGACTAAGTTGGGTGCTGTCACTGACTCCCCAATTGATGTTAACATACTGCAAGAGGGTCTCACAGCTACAAATAACTGGTGCCAAAATTATGGTCTTAAGTTAAACACAAAAAAAATGTATTATCATACCATTTGGAAAAAACATGGCCCCTACTGATTACCATATCAACAGCAATCCCCTAAGCACACAATCTGTGGTGAGACTTAGGTACTCAGGTTGACAACAATCTCACATTCAACCATCATGTGGCGGCTATGGTCAGAAAAATCTTTTACTTGGTTCATCTCATATGTAAAGGTATTGCATCCAGAAAAAAGGAGGTTATTGCCTCTCTGTACTCCTCCCTTATTAGACCTATAACTGAGTATGTACCTCTCCAAACACCTGCACCAACTTGGAAGGCCACAGAAATGCCTCACAAGGAGAATCCATGGCCTCCAACACCTATCCTATGTGGACAGGCTTAAATCACTATCACTCTACTTGGTATCATACAGATTGCTCAGAGGTGATCTGTGTCTCACCTACAAGGCAATGTCAGACCTGCCCTCCTGGAGATGCTGCATATCCGTAAGTCTAACTCGTTCCACATTACCCGCTCGATAGGCCTAAATCTAATATGCAACATCAACAAAGCCTGCTGGAGAGACAGGTTTGTCTCCCAAAGGCTGCCCTGTCTCTGGAATAGACTTCCCATACATGTCAAACAGAGTACCTAGCTGACCCTCTTCAAACACAACCTTGATGAGTGGATGGGAAACCATAAATTTGTCCCAGGGGTTCCACCTTTGTACTTCACTGACAAGGGCAACAGGTGCTGACTGAAGTTTCTTTTTTTGGCATAAACTCTTGACTAGGCTTGTAAGGGCACCAAGGCCATTAGCCTAGTAATCTCCTATGATCCTATGATATATGCATGAGTATTAAATGGTTATAGACATACAAGATTCACTGACATTTAATTTACAATTATTAAGAGTGCACAATCAGATGCAGTATAAACTGAATCATCTTAGATGGGGGATGCTTGATGGCAAGCAGACAAAGAGGAGAAAGGCGTCACCGAGAAAAATCAAGAAAAAAGAAATGTTGTTGAAGACATGATAATAGATTTAAAATTTTACAAATGCACCAATACTGAAAAAAATAAAAAAAAAGAAGTCTTTATATTGTAAACCTTACTGGACAGAAGGTGTTAGCAGGAAAATAGCATGGAAGTGTGACCTGTATGAACAATTTACGAAATTCTCAGTCTGAAGCTGGTACATGCACTTTACTGAATTTCACTTGCATTTCAAAGTTGTAACCAGCACTGAATCATGTCCAGAGTTCTGTAATAAGATGAATACTTTTTCATCGATTAAATTAGTGTGGAGTGAATAGTCTACAAAGCATTTGGTGATCCTATTCTTGTCATTGCCAGCATTATCAGTGATGTCCTGGGACTATTGCAGGGATCCAACATCTCCTGCAGTTCTTCCCACTTACGTTGCTCAACATGCTTGACTGGTTGTTGAGTAATTGTGTCCGCATCAACTGGAAAACCTTGATATAGAATGAACATGTCCCCAAACTCCTGCAGTACTGCTCTGATTTCCTGAGCCTGGGTAGGGGATAGCTGATGTGACCGTACCAGCTCATCTTCTGAAGTGTCCAACTAACCCTAGCTGAGAACTTCTACCACAAAGATTCCTCCTGTAATCCACTGCAGATATGGAATATCAATATATCTTCTCTAGCATAGCAGGAAGTCATCATCTTAACATAGTAGAGTCTGTATTCCTAAAGCCAGCTGCCCAGCAACTCAGCCACATAATTAACATTTCCCAACTTCCTCACAACAATGAATGGACTCTCCCATGTTGTCTAAAAATGTACCTTACCAAACAGAATTATGCACCTTTACCTTTTCTTTAATGGTATATTCCGGAATAGTCGTTGTCTAGTCAAGACATGCATTTCGTTGTTATTGTGCCTGTGCTTTGTACTCGCATGACAATCCCATGAGCAGCACATACTCTTCAATAGACTCCTTGTGGGAATCATTCACTCTACAACTTATCAAGAATCAAATCTAAGAACCAGCTCACCCAGCAGCCATAAAGTAGCTTGAATAGCAAAACTGGATCACTGAGGCACTACTCTCTATCCCAATAATATCTTAAATATTCTCAACAAGTCTGAGGTACAGTTAAACATTTGGGACAAACCATTTATTTGTGGATTGTAGGGGGCAGCTTGGAACACATTTACCCCATGGTGCTTCTATAAACATTCTTTAAAAGGCAATGTCAAACTACTCTGAACTTTATTTATTTATTTAACTTAATGCATTCCCATGTTTTGTATGTCTCATATTGCATGCTGCGAGATCTACTGGGAGGAATAACCACACATTTCAAACAGGTTTTACACTCTTAGAAAAATAATTACATTTAACGTGGCTTAAACTTAGCTTTTCTGCATTTCACTTTTGTATTACATTTACTAAAAAACAGCTGCTAAGTTTCACACAGCCGCACATACATTCAGGTCCAGCCATCAGCTGTTCATTACTTTTCTGTTGAATATCCTGCATAGTAACACAGACTCAAAGAAAAATATATTAACAATTATTTTCTGAACAGAAAAGGTGGCACATACATATAACAGACTAAACAAAAAAATGGTAATGGGATGGCCTATTTTCAACCCTATTTGACAATGTGCAGACAGGTTTAGAACTTTTCATTTCTTTTGAATTAGTTTTATCTGTGCACTATACCGAAGAAGGTGTTTCAGCAGAGCTATTTGGATATTCCTGCTTTACCTCAGGTGGACATGAAAATTAACATTATTCATGGCTGGGTTGTTGTAGGCATTTACATTTAATGTACATGGCTTCCACTGCATCATATTCGGTAACCATTAGGACTTTTCATTATAAAATACTTATCCTTTACACAGAGGTGATCTGTGTCTCGCCTACAAGGCCATATCGGAGCCTGCCCTACTAGAGATGCTCCATATCCGTAATTCTAATTTCTCGCGCATTACCCACTTGATAATCCTAAATCTAATATGCAACATCAACAAAACCTACTCTAGATTAAGAGCTGCTAAACTTTGATTTTTATTATTGCTCTAAAACTTTTGTCCAGTAGATGTCACTGTTTCATTACGATCTCTACACAGCAAGCTTTTACAGATTTATTATTGTTTGCTTTTATCAGTATTTTTATATGAAAATTTTAAATGTTTTTTAATGTTTTTAAATGTAATTAATGTGAATTTACATCCCATATCTAGCTAAAATATTATTTATTATTTTTACACTTGTACTGAATGGTAGTTTTATTCAGACAGGATCTTCATGCATTGTTTCCTATGATACCTTTTAAACATTTGAGTTTGTTAATATGTCTTTAATTGTGGATTGGTTACTTAATGGACCTGTTAAGGACTATATATAAAGGACTCATTTTTGTTGGTATGCTCATCTGATGAAGTTGCAGACGAAAACGCTGTGGTCCAGTGTAAGACGTTTTGTTGTTTTTTGTGCGTTCATTAAAGTTGGTTTGTTACCTGGCGAACCCTCCAGTGCCTTATTTTTTGGTTAAAACCTGCTCTAGAGACAGGTTTGTCTCCCAGAGGCTGCCTCATCAATGGAATAGACTTCCCATGCATGTCAAACAGAGTACCTCGTTGACCCACTTCAAGTGCAACCTTGATGAGTGGATGAGAAACCACAAATTTATCCCAGGGGTTCCACCTTTGTCCCCCATCAACAGGGGTGACAAGTGCTGACTGTGGGTTCTTTTTTGGGGATAAACTCTTGGCTAGGCTTGTAAGGACCCCAGGGCCATTAGCCTAGTAACCTCCTATGATCCTACAATTTTATACAAAAGTTCTCAGATGCCAAGTCTTCTTTTTATGGTCAAGGACTCTCAGATAATATCTTTGTTAAGCTCTAATGTGGTCATGATACGGTATCATATTAAAAGACCTAATATTTATGTAAACTCAGTGCTTCTATATGCCTGGGTTAACACTGGCAAAAGAGCAGTCACATGACTACAAAATAGCACTTAGAGCAATTCTGTAGATGATGGTGGACTGGTCTGACATTTAGCAGGGTTTTTTGTATGTTACCTCCACATTTCAATGGTTCCTTGACAATTGGCTTGATGTGTTGCACGTCACTGACTGAATCTATTTCTCTTTGGGTAATAGGGCATATCATCACATGCCGGATTCCCATTATGAAATGAGTTTCTTAAATGCTTTTCCTTAATAGTGGGGATTCACCATCAATCATTACTTCATCAGATTTTCCAAAGAAAAAAAGATATGCAAACTTGCATTGCATCTGCTCGGCTCGATACAAGAATAGACACACTAAATACTCAGTTGATGGTGTAATATCTGTCTGTAGTTAGCAGATACTAGTGTGACCATTTAGTTAAAAAGACCAGAAACAACATATTGTTATGGTTATGATGGTACCTTATGTAAATCCAACAGTTTTGTGTTGGCATCTCAGTATTCAGCCCACATTCTCTATGCCTCGATTTACACCTACCTGTTCACATGGTTTAGTCTTCTCTGTTAATATTGTGCACACAATCATTTTATACTTTGCAGCTCATGTAGCTTTTATATTTGTGCTTTCCAAATATTTTCACAACCAAACTTTTGTACTGCTTGTTTGCTTATTTCAGTATATGTTATATTTGATTGTATTATGCAAAGTGGGCCAGGTAGTGTTTGAAAAGGATCTTGTAACAGCCCAGTACCCTAGCGGACAAATATACCACAGAATTTGGAAATTGTTTCAGTGTCCTCATTAATTATCATACACTGTATACTTTCTCTTTCAAAATGTTGTACAAATAGGATAGCACTGTATACCATACACACTGCAGGCATCTCATGTTCAATACTGCAGTATTGTGACTCACACTGTTACTGTTTTCAGAGCCAAAAGCATTGTGCTTAGTACAATGCAAATATTATATCTAAGCCTATTAGTGATGCAGCTACCTCCACAGAGTGATGATTTGTTTTCAACCGTAGTATTTTTAAGCATGCATCTACAGAAATCTGGGACTTTAACTCTTTAAAGAGTATCGACTGGTCAGTTTCCCATAACCAAAGTACTTCATTTTGCAAAAGACTTCATAAGTCATGTGCTTTCTCTATGAACTTGGTACGTAGGAAGGTAGTTGAGCATTCTCATAAATCTGTACAAGTTATCCTTGCTTCAATCAGTTGGAATTTTGTCCGCATCTCTAATGTTATTTAGGTCAGTTTTTAATACCATTCCATGGATAAAGACTGATAAAGAACAAAATTATTGTCTATTTATTTTACAATTGTATAATTTAAACACTAGACCCATTCTGGCAGCACTGCCCATCAGACTGACAATATTTCTGTCACTCTCTTCTTAATTTTCTCCAAAGATAGCTTTATCATAGCACGCATAATACAGACATTTAAGAATGTGATCCATTTTGTCCTCTAAAAAGTTTTGAGATACATTCATGCTAAAACAACAGCCATTTCCAACAGTATCAGTCAAACTGAGTTTAGTACATGGAGTTGGGATTCTTTAGCAGGGTGCACTGACCAGTAACTTATTTTTGCCACAAGTCTATTGATCAGTTTTGCATTTGCAAATTTAAGTTCAAAGTCATTAGTTGGAATATTATGTATTCCTCTTTAGACTGACGTTTAATTTCTAAATTTTCCTTTACAGTGAAAGGTTTGTGACTCAAACTTCAGGGTGAGCTAAGCTATGCCACTAAAGCTAGTAATCTTGTCAAGTTAGTTTGGATAAGCTGGTTTTACATCAGATATTTCTTTGACTGACGTGCATTTTTTATATTTTATTTGCATTCCTTTATGTTTTCTTTTGGTTCACTTACTATGATACTTTTACTGAGTCGGGATTGATTGAGATGACTTGTAACACTCTTGGCTGTGAGTATATTGATTAATTAAACTTTGCCCATCTGGAGCATAATTCTTAGCAAAGATCTATTCTGAAGTTTTAAGAATTGAATGGTTGCCATTCTAAGGCAATGAACCTCTTCACTACTTTAGGAAGGTAATTTCTTGTCATGCAGCAACTGAAGTACCTTTGCGAATGGGGTCCTATAACAGTCTTAAACTACTTGCAACAACTGTAACAAGTAGCTTGCTACAATTAACTCTATCAAGCAGTGATACACAGTGCTTTTGCTGTGACTGAAATGCAGTATTGGCATTCATGGTTTCATAAATCAATACTGATACTGCATTCACATAGTATTGGCTGCTGCTGTTTGTGCACCGTTATGGGTTGCACATGGGACATTTGTTTCACCCTAGTTATGGCTTTAACATTGCTACATATTTTTATGGCTTGTTTCATCATATCTGCAATTTATTATTTTTTTAAGTATAGTCATCTTTTGTTTAGGCAAGAGCACAGCCTCACTCAATCCATCTAGTTCATCAGAAATGCAAAGTCATTCTGTATAACTATATAAAAAAATATATTCAAAATGTGAGGTCCAAAACACGACCAGATTATTAAAACTTTTATTAAGCAGAAAGAGGTAAGTACTTTCGTGAGTAACACTGTTTCTTCATTCTTCAGACCATTAAGAAATTAAAAAATACGAATTACATTTAAAAGCTCATCAACAAATCATATAAGAACATCACCATTCTGACATTACAACACCCTTAATCTTAAAGGGACATTCTGCCATTTGCATCAACCAAACAGGAGGAAACAAAAATAAAGAATATAGTTGGGGAGCATCCTAGATTTAGGTACAAAATAAAAAATCTGTTAAGACTATTGTGTGGGTATAGGGGTACTCAATATGTTGAAGGTGTGCCAGGGAATGATTTTATGAACACAGAACCTTGTACAGCATGTAATTTTTGTCAATACATTGCTAGTAGTGGTAGATTTGTTCATCCAGTCACACAAAGAGAGTGTATCTTTAATGTTAGTGTTAACTGTAATAGCACAAATATTATTTATCTGGCCCATTGCACTGCCTGCCATTCATTTTATGTGGGGAAAAAACAGATGGTTAAGAGACCGTATAAGAGAACATTTATATAGTATTAGCAATAAGAATGTTACCAATGCTTTGGCCAAACATGTTAACACTAGTCAGGAACATCATTTTAAGTTTATGGCCAATGAAAAAAATAAAGGGCAAATGAAAAGGTGATTTGAGAACCCATAGTGAAGTAAAGGAGACAAAATAGATTGTAAGGTTACTGGCAGACAATGCTATGGGGCTGAATGGATATGTTCAGTTGAAACCTATTTTGAAGATTAGACCATTATTTAAATAAAGTAGCCATTAGAAAAAGTTTTTACATTAAAATAATTTTTATATTAATATAAATTGATTGGCATACCTTACTTGTAGTTCTTGTATTTTTTTATATGAAGAAATCTTTCTATTAAAATTTTAGGTCATGTATTGTCCCATATAGGGATATCTTGGCATTCTGTGGTTGACATTTGAATGGTTAATAATGTATATTATGTACATAAATATATGATAAGGATTTATATTAGAATATATACATCTTATTTTTGATATTTATTAAGACATATTATTAATGTTTTAGATAACATATTTTATATTACATTCATATGTCTTTAAATTAAAATTAGGGAAATGTTTTTTTATTTTACGTTTCCTCTGCTTTGTTTGATGTAAATGGCAGGATACCCTTTAAGATTAAGGGTGTTGTAATGTCAGAATGGTGATGTTCTTATATGATTGGTTGATGAGCTTTTAAATGCAATTGGTATTTTTTTAGTTTCTTAATGGTCTGAAGCAGCAGTGTTACTTGCAAAAGTACTTACTTCTTTCTGTTTAATAACAGTTTTAATAACCTGGCCATGTTTCGGACCTCACATTTTGAATATTTTTTTTTATTTTGTGCTTAGCAGTGTGTGGTCCATTCATCTTCGTTACTGGTGTTATTTTTGCTGGTATTCTGTATAATTAATCTTAAACTCATCTGGAAAGCCTTTTTTTCTTTTCTTGCATTAATATGCTTATTCATGGTTGCTCATGTAAAGGAATATTCATCTTACAATTCAACAAGATTCTGACACTGACAGCATGAAATAATATCAGAGACATTGTCATGAAAGGAGATAATGCTAGCCCAGCTATATGGAATTTTGTAAGTAATTGCATGTTATTTGTAAATATCAGCATGGTTTATATGTTTCTGTTACAAATACTGTATGTCATATAAGATGGTTTGTACAGACATGTGCTGAAGAGATATTTTGTAAAGTGCTGAACAGAAAAGTATATACACTATTGTAACTGTTTAAATGTATATATTTTAACAGGGAAAACTGGAACACTGGAGATCATCTTACAAAACTTCAAAAGAATAGCTGAAGTTATTCTATGGCTGGGCCATAAACAAAATATGTTATCGCTCAGTTTCATTGCAGTAACAGTCACAATGTCTAGAACTAGAAGCTTTTTGTATTGTCTTATAAGTGTTTATTGGTTTATAACTTCCAGGATCTGCTTTAGATCTAAGAGAAGTCCTCATTTATGTATTATACAGGTAGATGTGAAATGCTACCAGCATCAATGGTTGTTTTGAGGCTGGGAAGTGAAGTCAGATGACAAGAAGTGATGTCATGTTGCAAGCTGCTCCAGTAGTAATATTTCAAATATTAATTTAAGAAGTCTCTTGAGAGACAGATAGCATTCTGTATATTATCTTTGACCTGACAAGAACATCCACTCACCACATCATCTTGCTTATTGCTCTGAAGTAAGTGTACTATGGTACAGTATAATTCTTTTAGATATAGTCAGAAATATAGTAAGGCTTAGCTTAGATATTTTTATTTATTTATTTGAGACTGTCCTGCATTGTTGTTTTAAATATTTCCTTTGATTTTGAACTCTGATGCAACTTTAAGTATATGATGCATTTTTTTCTTGTTCTTTTATTATTTATTATAAAATATATTTAAACATTTCATTGTGGCTGATATTTGAGAGACTTATTTATGTTCTGAGAGCACTTGCATATTTATTTGGTGACACTCTGCAGGCCACTCCTAATAGACCTGCTCTTGGTCAAAATACCATTTGTATTGATAGTAACATTACACAGTAAGATTGGACAACCTTTATTAAGGGTGTTAAAGTGGCTGAAAAGAGGTAGCTGGTGGTAGTATTAACTACCTTATAGCCTGGGCAGAAGGGGGAATAGCTAGTAAACCTCTACCAGCCTTTCCCATGTGTGTGTGTGTGTGTGTGTGTGTGTGTGTGTGTGTGTGTGTGTGTGTGTGTGTGTGTGTGTGTGTGTGTGTGTGCATGTGTGTAAAACAAATCTCCAGGAGTGTGTGTGTGTGTGTGTGTGTGTGTGTGTGTGTGTGTGTGTGTGTGTGTGTGTGTGTGTGTGTGTGTGTGTGTGTCAGCTATTTGGGCAGGGACATGAAGCACTGGTTGAACAGAGAGAGTATTGGAGGTCTTAGCTTGGCCACTCAGCTGAGATCTCAACTCTATAGCTGTGCCAGTAGGGAGTCTTATTGGGGATCTGGAGAAAGAGTGAGAAATCAGCCCCAGACTGACTGTAGTCTCTGTGTGCTCTTAAGGAAAACTGCACGTGACGCAGTGAGCTGCATCTGGAAATACTGTGCGTGTACCTGTCATCCTCCCAATGCATGTCCCCCATTGATGCTAGTGCTGAGGATTGAGGCTCTTTGATTACTGGACCAGAGGTGGTGGCATCACATATATTGGTGGCAGTGGTGGGATATCCACATATTAATATACAGTGGAGTGAATATCGGATTTCTGTAGCCTGTAAACAGTGGTCATTGAAGGTGTTTGTACTCTAAATCAGCCACACAGTGAACAGAGTTTCATATCACAATAGTCTTTATTTTTTGTTAGCTTAGTCAGTCAGTGAGAGCAGGCAAGGATATCGGCAGAGGAGTATGGCAAGCTGACAAAGAGCCAGTTGGCTAAGATGTGCCAAGACAAAGGACAGCTGCATGCCAAGCTGACCAAAGCAGAGATTATTGCAGCCTTAGTCACAGCTGCATCAAAGACCAGCAACCAGGAGGACAATCAGAGTTGCCTTGGGGATGTACAACTTTCATAAAATGAACAGTTCAACCTTTCCACAGAGGACTTAAAAATCTGTCTGGAGTTGAACAGATTTGAACTAGAGGACAAACATTTGGAAATAGAATAAGCAGAGGGACTGAGATGCCTCGAGGCTGAAGGGAATGAGAAGCTAAGATGCCTGGAGACTGAGGAAAATGAGAAACTGCAATGTCTGGAAGCTGAGGAGAATGAGAGGCAGCAGCAATATGAAAGGGAGATGCTGACCCTTCATCAGGGGCGTGGAAATAATGGGGAAGGGAGTAACCAAACCCCAGAAGCAACAAAGGTCAGTAAATTTATTCCACAATTTACAGAGGGGGATAACTTTGTGATGGTTTTATTCATATGTTTGAAAGGGTATGTAAACAGTATAAAGTTGACCAAAGGATCTGGGTACAGTTCCTGATCCCCTTACTCCATGGTAAAACTGTAACTGCTATTTCTAAATTGTCTGATACTGATTGCTTAAATTATAATACTGTTAAAAATTGTCTGTTAGAGCATTTTAAGCTAACACCTGAAGCTTATAGTAAAAGTTTCATGAGCATATACGCAAGGCAGATGAAAGTGTATGTGAATATAATGCTGAACTAAGCACTTATTTTCAGAGGTGGGTGATTGGGTGTCAGGTCACCACTTTTGAAGGGCTGGCAGACCTTTTGGTGAGGTAACAAGCACTTAACACTTTGCCTGAGGACATGAGGATCTGGTTGGCAGATCAGAAATGCAGAACTGCAGATGAGTTGGGGAAAAAGGGAGACCTATACCTAGCAAGCAGGGCATCACTGCACAGGAAAGGGATACCCAGTGCTGCACATGTATCTAAGGGAAGACATGGTGGGCAGCTTAAACCACCCCAAAAGAGTCCACCAGTAACAGGGGAAGCCAGTAGTTTAGGTACACGGCCAAGATTGAGGGTTAAATGTTTTAAATGCAACCAGTGGGGCCATGCAGTATATAGATGTCCATGGAGGGAAGGTGGGGAACAAAAGGTGAGAGAGCCAGTCTGGAGACAACAAGCATACCAAACTAACACAACAGGTTATATTCTATCCTACTAGATGGGAAAGAGGCCACTGCTAAGAGAGGGGCAGCCTCTGATGTAACCATTGTGAAGCATACCTTTGGCTAGGGTTCACCTTGACTGGGAGGGTGGAAAAGGAAGCAAACAAGTAGGTGTGTTTGAGGATATCCCTGCAGATGTCTTGATAGGGAATGATTTTGATAATGCAGTACCTTGTGTGCATGCAGTGACATGCAGTCAGGCTTGGAGACAAGCTTGTGGACCTGGTAGCCTGGGGTGGGGATGCAGAAAGACCACAGACATAAAGCCATGACTGGTGTGGTGGTTACTTCAGAGACAGAGCTGCCCTGTAGCAGTGAGACTGAAGGTGATCCACAGCTGTTTGTGCATACTGGTGTTCCCTTGGACAGAGTGACTGCAAACGCAGAGGTGAGTAGTAGTACCCAGGCTGACAGTGAGGCACTGCTGTCAGAGAATACCAGACTTCCTGTGGAAGGGGAGCTGGGAAGAGTTATAAAAAGAGAGTTGAGACAGACTCAGCTCTCTGAGCCTACATTACAAGGCCTGAGGGAGGTAGCTGGTGAGGCATCTGATTTTCAAGGGAAGGGAGAATCTGTATACTTGGACAAAAGGTCACTCTATAAAGAGTGGAACCCTGAGGGAGGGCTAGAAGGTGGGAGGATGACATAATGGTTAAGGTGTTTACCTTAAAGACACAAGGTGCAATTGTCTAGGCTTCAAATGGCCCAAAAGGGCAGTTAGCCTAGTACTAATCTATGAACCTACAGCAGTTGGTAGTGCCCAGAGCCTACCATCTGGCACTTCTAGCCATAGCCCATGATATTCCCTTTGCAAATCATATGGGTATAAAGCATACCAACAGATGCATTATGCAGGACTTTTTTTATTGGCCTGGAATTTCCAGGGATATAACAGGGTACTGCAGGACCTGTGAGCAGTGCCAAAACGTAGGCAAGACAGGAAACAAGGTGAAGGCTCCTTTGATGACTTTGCCTGTGATTGAGAAGATGGTAGCTATGGATATTGTGGGGCCTTTGAGTACCCCAAGTTCCACAGGGAAGAAGTATATCCTAGTGGTAGTAGATTATGTTACCAGATATCTTGAAGTGGTGGTCCTATCCACCATTGAGGCAGAAAAGGTGGCAAATGCTTTGTTAGAGATTTTCAGCAGGGTACATTTCCCAAAAGAAATACTGACTGACAGAGGTGCCAATTTCATGTCAGATCTGCTGGCTTTTCTGTGAAGGCACTGTGGGGTGAAGCACTTAAAGACCACCCCCTACCATCTCCAGACTAATGGTCTTTTTGAGAGGTTAAACTCTACACTGAAGACCATGCTACAGGCCATTTGCAGATCAGTTTAAGAGAGAGTGGGAAAAATATTTGCCCCACCCACTCTGAAAGGATTCCCTGGAGTGTTAGGGGCTCCATATAATGTAATCAGGGATGTAGTTCCAAAGCATGGGGAGTACCCATGACAGGAATCTGTCACTCCAGCATCTTCCAGTTATGGTTGTGGCAAGGTGTAGTTCATTACAGTGTCTGGCTCACTGTGTCATGGATTCCCATAGGTGGAGCATATCCATTAAGCCTGACTTGGACACAGCTTTGTTGGCCAGCAAATATCTCTGAGTAAACGAGATACCACTGAGTAATGCAAGAGTTTATGCAGTCTGGCAGCATAGAACACATGTCTGAGGGCATTATTCCTCTTGCCGAGGTACATTCGTGGCCCTTCCAGCTGTTGGATGTGTCTTCTGAGGTACATACAAAATGGGTTATCATACTCGATGATGGGATTGATGAGTGATGAGTAAAAAGGCACAATAACCTCAGTCTGTTTAGATGAAAACCCTTAAGTAATCAGATGGCCTACATAGACGGATGTCCTAACTACTTTGCAGATATGATTGCCAAAGGAGAGATCACTATCTAATGTAGTCCCCACATATCCATTACATCATCTGAATTATAGTGTCTGCCACTCATGTGTTAATATGTGTGTGTGTTGTTTCTCAAAATGGAATGACCATGCAGTATGTGGCCTTTAGCTGGATGTCATGACTCTGACACCCTGTGTTGGTCTATGTGAGGCCCCTTGAAGGACGTCTGTGACAGCTGGACTATCAGTTATGGCTCCCAGTTTGCAGTAATCACCAAACACGGTCTGCTGTAGTCCACCTGTGTTAGCCCGTACCTCTGAGAAGTATATGGCAAACAGTAGGGGTCCCAGGACTGAGTCCTGTGGGACACCAGTTGTGACTGGTCAAGAATTGGACCTGGAGGCTTCTAAGCTTACCATGTGGGTTCTGTGTGTAAGCCTGTTGGCAAACCAACCTGTGATGTATGGGTGTATGTACTGGCTGGTGAGTGTAGAAATAATACCTGAGTGGGGAATGGTGTCAAAACCCTTGGCAAGATCCAGGTAGTATGTGTGAACTACCACACCCCACACCTAAAGTCTAGCTGACTGTAAGATGTCAAACAGGTTCAGTAGGCATGATCTGCATTCAATCAAGGTGACCTGGGTTGGGTCAAGTTTCTGGAGGTTACCATTGTCTATGTTAATGAGTGCCATGAGGATGCACTCCATAGCCATGCAGATCAGGCTACTCAGGCTTATGTGGTGGTAGTTACCATGGTCAATTGCATCACCACCTTGGTGGAGTGGAATAGCTGTTGCCATGCACCACTGATTGGCCATGTAGCCTGGGTAGAGGCTAATGCTGAATAGCCATATTAGGCAGGGGGTCACTTTGTCTTGTAGTGTCTGCAGGATGCAGTCTGGGACACCATCTGCCTCCATTGACGCTCTGTCATGCCATTTGAAAGGGCCATTACCACCTGTATGTCTCAGATGTCTGGGATACTGTACATTTTGGGTATTGTTGTGGGCCCTGTAATCGGTGAAGCTTGCACCGAATGTATCATCAAGTGTGTTGGTGATATCAGAAGGGTCAGTATATTCAGTGCAATATTGCACCAGCACATTGCAAATCTGTCCATTACTGCTCAGATCCTTGACATAGCCAAAGAAGCCTTTGTGGTCATCTTCCAAATCCATGCCTATTTACCTGTGGATGTCAGCCTTGGATGATTACATGAGTAACATAAGTATCTTGCTAATACTGGTCACGGATGTCTGCATGTCTTGGGATTTGCTGTTGTTCTGGACTTCTGTCCTACTTCTGTTGTATAGTCTGTATATTGCAGGGGTTCAGCAGACTGGTGTCCTTGTGTAGGAGTAGCGAGTCCTGGTTTACCATTGATGGCACGACCCATACATCTTTGTAGGTGCTTATAGAGTGCATTTATAATTCTGTCTGTATCTTGATCAGTGCCATCCCTGAGCATGGTGGCTGTGAACCCTACCAGCTCTGTCATTAGTACTGTGAATTTAGCTGTAGGAAAGGTATTCACTGTGTGTTCCTTGGGTGGGGGAAATGGTTGGGAGTGGAAATCATCAGTGAATAGTTCATGGTCAGATCTAAACAGTATCCGGTTTACCTCTGCTGTAGTGCACCTGTTGCACATGTCAGTGATTACCACTTCTAGTATGTTTTCACCTCTCGTTAGTCCATCTACCAACTGATACAGGCCATATGAGGTGATAAATCCCAGGAAGTGCTGGGCCTGGAAGTGAATACTCAAGTAGGTTATCCAGTTAAGTGTAGGGTAGCCGACATTGACCAATACCAGGGTGTCTGGTAGGACTGTCATGTTTACCACTGTCTCCAGATAGTTGTAGTGGTGCTCCTGGGTCATAGAGGGTTATCTGTAGCAGCTCACAGTTTGCATTGCAGTCATGGCTGATGTTAGCTGCACATGGATGATCACAGAAGTATCATGCTGCCCCACTAATTTGGAGGTGTAGGTATCCCTGATGAATATGGATACACCCCCTCCATGTCTGTGCCAGTCCATATTCAGTGGCTGAAATGTGTTTTATGGGTTGTAGTCTGGTAGTGCCGGTGTGCTCACAGGAGCCTTATACAGGTCCCAGTCACAGAACAGATGTTGATGTTGTTCATACTGAGGGGTGCTGTGAGTGCATGCATGTTGTGAGTACTGCCCCTGGTGTTGAGTAGCCTAACCCTCATTGATTCCGCTATTGTGCAGTTCATGGAGGTGAGATTCACCTCTGAGACCTGCCTAAAAATGGCACCATGGGGGCGCCAATAGCCTTGCCTAGCATTTGAAAGCCTTAGGCTGACACATGCAGGTTGGAATGGTATTGTTGCAGGCATGTTTCCCATCTGTGCTTGTGTCCCATCTTTCCTGTAGGTAACCTACTGGTAAGCAATACAAAGCCTGAAACCTATACAAGTCCACTAGCTTCCAAGATAGGCTTTTGGAGTAATTATGTATCAGTAGTCTGTATGCTCTTGCTGTACTTAACTGTTGTCTGACTACATGGTGATTTTACACTGTATATTGTGATCAGAAAACTCTGTATAATCACATATGATGTCGGAGATGGCCTGCACTGTAGAGGTTCACAGATAGGTAGTAGGCTATCTGCCCAAGGGCATTTAGAAGCATAGCTATAGTGTGGTGGCTTTACCTGCACCATTGAAGAAGTAACTGAGCCTCTGTCAAGCATAGCCAATGAAGTGATTCCAGGCAGAGTTGCTGGAAGCTGTTGAAGACTGGGGTGTTGTAGGGTGATAGGGGCACATAGTGATCTCAAAAGGGCATGTTAACATGACAACCCAACAACATTCAATTTCCCCAACATGTCTTGCAGCTCTAAAACTGTTGTGGCTCCCCCACACCCTGGCTGTATGTTTCTGGGACACATGATCCCAGGGGTGTATATACTGTTGCCCAGTCACACATCAAGGTTTCCCCTGAAGTGCGTCAGTGAGTGGCTATGACAAATGTAGTTAGGATGTTAATGTATAGTCTCCCAATTCATGTCTTATGTCGGTATTTCGAGAAGCTCACTGGGTGTGGGTGGCTCCGCCTGTTGTGTAGCCAAGCTTACGCATAGGATTCATGGACATAGGAAATAGGCAGAAGGAACGTTAATGTCAATAGTGTAATGGCTACAGCATTTGCATAATATCTGTGCAGTCGTGGTTCAAATCCCAATAAAGTCAGAGATGTTATACATGTTACATAGTATACCTTAACCACAGCTTGCATATATAGGTACTATTCCCACAGAATAATAAACATTTGGAACACATAAACCCATGTGTGCTGGAGAGTACAGTTAACAGACAATGTTATGTTATGTAACCACATAGTGAGATGATATGTCACTGAAATGTATATATCCTGAGTAGTTAGCAGAAGTGGCCATATTTGCGTGCACAGGTTGTAGGATGTAAAGTTTGCTTAACTGTGTATAACCGCTGGTATAATGTCCCACAAACACCTTTAAACCTGCTTACAACTGCTTAAATTAGCCTTATTCTGTAGTAAAACATGTCTAATACATCGCAGGTGTTGAATCCTGGACCATGCACACCATAGTCATGGGACCTACCACTAAGCCATCTAATCTGTATACATGGTAAGTGGTCGTTAGACTACACCTTATACTACAGGCATTTCACAGTACAGACCACAAATGGGACAGTCACTTTGTGTACATAAGTACAGAACATTGTAATGTACTGTAATGTGTGAATCAACATATACAAGTCTACATATGTATAAGTGTTACAAATTAATACTAAATATATATATATATATATATATATATATATATATATATATATATATATATATATATATACACAGTTAACATCTATAGCCATATATATACATATATATATATATATATATATATATATATATATATATATATATATATATAGATTATATATATATATATATATATATATATATATATATATATATATATAAACATCTATGAACACACTTTGTGACACAGAAGCATTCCAAGTGGATAGAAGTGTACGCAAAACACATGCAGCTCTGGTATTATAGCTATTAATATTAACCTAATTCCCCATAGATGCAATGGTTGCTATGTATGTGGAGATTGGTGTAGAGGAGGACCGCTGGCTAATGAAATATGCATCTAGGAGGGCCTGTGTTGGATGTTCATTACGTGAACTGGAGGGGTACACATGGAGTATGGGCACAATGTAAAAAGGACACAAAACAAGAACCATTCCCATCCATAATACACCTTGTCAGGTCACATTGCAGCACTGACTTCAACAAACATGTGAACATTAACAGGTATCATACATATGTACACCAACTGACTTACACATTCGTTTGCAGTAGTGAGGAATGGCTGTAGTACACTGTACATACTAAACGCCATAAAAAGTTGTACATATCTCAGATGCCTCAGTGGTAAAGCCAGTGACTGTGGTGTTCATGGTCCCAGTTTCAAGACCTGCAAGGGCTGTTACGTCATTTTGAGGTCCCGAATAAGGGATGTTGGATGCAGGGTGATTAAAGCACTTTTAAGCAGACGTTAGCAGGTTATTGCGCCGGTAAGCGGCGCTTAAATATGACTACACGGATAAGCGCCACACAGGTTTAACCTTTGCTGAACATCACGCAGATCAAGGGCAAAGCCGCAAACAAATGCTGAAATGTGCATTAAATCACCCTTGCACTACCAGTGCCTGCTCTGAGAGGTAAAATGACCTCTGCCAGGATTAGAACTCGCAACCATGTACACATTTTTCACAATAACTTACCACTAAGCTACCTGAGATGTACTAATGGCAGTTGTGTATTCTGACAGGTTAAAACACAAAAGGGAGGATTGTATGGAAACAGGACAAACTGCCATGTACCCAATGAAAGGTGTATGCTATATATATATATATATATATATATATATATATATATATATATATAAATCAACATATATAGAGAGAGAAAGAGGGGGAGAGAGAGAGATATATGTCGATATATAGGGATATACATATATATGTAGATACATAGATAGGTTAACAACATCTACACAACCATGTAGGTACATATAAATGGGATACCTACCAAATACCAAATGCTTGACATACCAACGAGCGTAATCACAAGGCTTAAAGACCGAAAGACCACAGTACCGAAACACCAGAAGCACAAGTTTTAAAATCCCAATGTTAAGGGACTTTTAGTTAGTGCTTCTGGTGTTGCGGTTCAGGTAGGTTACTGTGTGTAAGTGTATTTCTGAGGGCTTTAGTGTGTGTAAGTGTGTGTTCTGAGTGTGTTGTGTGTTTCTGGGGGACTGTAATGTGTGGGTGTGTGTTTGCTTTGTGTATCTGTTTGTGCGATCTCGGAGGTAGAATATTAAAGTGGGAGGGTGTGGGGGGCACAGCCACCCACATGGGGGGTGTAGGGGGGCTTGCCCACCTGCTCATACGTAGTGTAGGATTGTTTGTTTGGATGTGGTGGGTAGCAGTCTGTCTGTGTGCGTATGTGTGTTCTGTGTTTTTGTTACTTTTGCAAGTTTGACTGTCGTGAGTTTGAGTGTTCAGTAATGTGGGGTTTGGGAGTCTGGGCCCGGTACTGTGGGCGTCGGAATTGTGTGCGTTTGGGATTCCATAGGTATCCCATATACAGCGGTTGAAGTGTTCATATATGCGTATAACATGGACCATAGCAATCACACACTCTGCCATGACCAAACTATATGAATAAAGGATATGGAGAGTATATGCTTATACACTATTACAAATATGTGCTATGGACATGAGCCAAAGATAGGGTTACCACCTGTCCCACTTTGCAAGGGACAGTCCCTCTTTGGGCAGTTGTGTCCTGACTAAAAATATTAAAAATGGCAAATATCCTGAGATTGTAGGACATAATTATGTCCCATGTTTTATGTAATAGTTGCATAAAATAGTTATTTCTGTATGTAAAATACCTAAATGTTACAAGAAACAGGATAAGCAACTAAACTGCTAGAAGAATAAGCTTTTATTTAGGCAAAAAAGTAAAGTTATATCCTTTGTACTGACCGTGGGTATGTGTCGGCCTGTAAAATCTGATGTGTGTCCCGAAAATGTCCCACTATGGCCATTTGAAAAGGTGGCAACCCTAGCCAAAGAGGTTCAGTCACCAACACAACTCCAATGATTACAAATACCTATGACAGAAATACACAGACAACTTTCATGTAGCAAGACTTTATTACAGTCCGATGTATTGCCGAAAGGATTCAAGGGCTAACATCATCTGCATGCCATACAGGAACCATCTAACAGTGCCTTAATGAATCAGCCTGCAATTACCATAGTATTAGTCCACTAAAGGATAGGTGTTCAAATAGGGAAGGAACCCTCACACACATATCGAATATGTATAAAAGCAGTTCCTACACACCTGCATCTGCTATGTACACCCACCAACATCTCCCCCACACCCAAACCAATTGCAATACATACTGTAATAACATCACAAATGACGTGGTGGTACGGCGGTAGCGTTGTTACCTCACAGCAAGAGGTTCTCCTGTTCAATTATCGGCTTGGCTTGAGAGTGCCTTCTGTGTGGAGTCTGCATGTCCTCTCCGTGGTTGGGTAGCGTTCGAAAGACATGCGTGCGTAAATGGGCATGCCTTCGTTGAAGGTTGGGCGTCGAGCTGGCACCTCAGCGTTTCATAAAAATCTACTGCCAATCATTAGCAGACTGGAGTTCTGCTGTGGCGACCCCTTACCGGGAAAAAGCCAAAAAGAAAAACAAACTGTAATAAAATCACAAATCATTCACTCACTGTACGACATCTGCAGAAGCCTTAACATACCTTGTCAGAGACACGCTAACATGGCCCTATGTGAAATAGTTGCTGTTATACAATGGAACAGCTGCTGATGTTACAGGGTTTGTTTGCACTAATCCTGTTTCAGAGGGTTGTATGTACACCAGGAAGTGTTACCAATTACTGATTAACAGCACAGTATGATACACATTTACACCAAACCAAAGATGTCTGATGAGCACACTGTAAACTACCTAACATTATATGTATAGCCATACAACCTTGAGCTGCTCAAACATACTTGCCAGACTGAAACATCTGCAGATGTATCGGGTACAAACAAACCCTGCATAAGTAGCAATGTTCTAAAATATAGCAGCTGTACTCACATGTAGAACAACATCTTCTAGGCATTACACACAATCCACGGGAGTCATGAAGCTAATATATCTCTGTGTGTCGCCATATAGCTGTTGCAGTACATCACAAACAGCACATCCAGGCCATCTTCCTCGAAAGCAAGGCAAAAGGACAATGCCCAAGTGGAGTACTCAATTATACACCACTGTTGCCATGTAATTAACTACTTTGGAATGCCAATTGATGGTCAGGATAGCACATGTAACTGATATTTAACTATAAAAGGATGGCTTGTCACACATTCAAACCATCTGTATATACCAGCAGAACATTACAAAGAAGATTGAAACACAAACTGAAAAAGACTGAAATAACAGTCAACGACACCTTGGGTTACTAATAAGGTATGTAGAACACTCAGTATGTCTGTGTATGCAGTACCTGTTCTGTAATAATTAAAATGTACGCAATGCATATAGTAGAAACAGTTATCTTGTAGTGATGTATTGTTGAGCATAGTAATGCTTGTAGTATTTATGTGTGTACTGCTGTAGGTCACAAGGCAAACACCTCATACACCACAAGGGATGCTATATAAGGGGTGTGAACCCAACAATTCCTCTCCAGCCGCTATCAGTGTCAGGGTTGGTCCAACAAGTACGTGCTATAACAGGGGATAGTATATGTTGATATATTGTAACAGTAGGCATATGTATGGGTGTATTACTGAGAATAACATGTCGAAGGTGGGCCTACTGTGCAATTATGATTTGCATTGTGGGATATTGTGCCAATAACTGTGTAATGTACAGTATTGCAGGCAGATATGTATTACATTTTACATAGCATTACTGTTAAGTTAGGCAAACATAAGTTATGTCTATTGGCATTTACAATGCACAGTAACAGGATACATATGACTTGTAGTCACCCGACAGTTTATCAGCATGATAGCAAAGTAAAATTTAAGAGCTAGTTAACTATCCATGCACATAAGACATGTAATAGGTTCATAGGTAGGTACTAGGCTGTTTTCCCAAGGGCATTTATAAGCCTAGCTAGAGTGTGTTGGCTTCTGCCACCCCCTTAGGTTAGTTCCCTGTGCCTCTGAACAGCAGAGCCATTAGTTCCCTGTGTCTCTGTCCAGCAGAGCCACTGCAGTGATCCCCGGAGTATATGTCTGTCTCCCATCCACCCATCAAGGTTTCTCTTGAAGAGTGCTAGTGAGGGGCCCTGCCTGATGTACATTGGAATCATGTTCCAAAGCATGGGGAATCTCCGGTTCAGGAATCTATCCCTCCAGCACGTCCTAGTTATCGTTGTGGTTAGGTTTATATCCCTAGAGCATGTGGCTCTCAGGGGCTTTTGTTTAGGTGGAGCATATCCACCAACACAGGGTTGGACATGGGCCTTGTATATCAAGCAGAGATCACCTCTTAGTACGCAGTAAGCTGGAGTTTCTTTAGTTGGGCTGCATAGGTCATCTGTTTGAGGTCAGTAATCCTCTTGGTGTGGTACTTTTGTGGTCTTTCAAGCTGTTGCAGTTGTCTTTTAAGGTACATCCCAAATGGGGTGTTGTATTCTTTAATGGGTCTAATAAGTCATGAGTAGAGAGGCACAATGGCCTCCTTTGTTCTGGATGCGAACCCATTTGAGATTGGGGGGGCCACGTAGAAGGATAGTCTAACCACCTTGGCAATATGGTTATCAAAGGAGAGATTGCTATCTACTTGGGTTCCCAGATCTTTTATTACCTTTTCTGTATGTAGGGGACTACCACCTATGTGGTAGTCTGCAGGTAATTAGTTTTATCCAAAGGGGATGACTATGCACTTTTTGGCATTCAGCTTGAGGCCATGATATTGACACAGGGTATTCGTCTCAATGAGACCCTTCTGGAGGGTGTCTGTATCAGCTGGGGAACCAATTATGGCCTCTAGTTTGCAGTCGTCTGCAAACCTTTTCAGCCAAAGTCCTCCTGTGCTTGCCTGTACCTCAGAGACGTATATCCTGATAATGAGGGGTCCTAGGACTGAGCCCTGGGGGACGCCACTTGTAACTGGTTTACAGTCGGACCTAGGGTATGCAACTCTCACTGTGTGGGTTCTGTCCATGAGCTACTTTGCAAACCATCTCGTGACGTAGGGGTTAATGTTCAGGTGAATGGGTATGTCGATAATACCAGAATGGGGAATGGTGTTGAAAGTCCTTGAGAGGTCAAGGTAGGCTGTGTGGACCTCCTTACATTCATCTAATGCCTTGGTAGCTGTCTCAAAGAAGTCCAGCAGGTTTAAGAGGCATGGTCTGCCCTTAACAAAGCCAAACTGGGTGGGGTCAAAGGTTTGGAGATACCCAATGTCTCTGTGAATGAGATCCATGATGATGTGCTCCATAGCCTTGCAGACCAGGCTAATCAGGCTTATAGGGCAATAGTTCCCATGGTCCATTGTGGCTCCACCTTTGTGGAGTGGGATAACTGTTGCTGTGCACCATTCAGTGGGCATAAAGCCTGGTGCGAGGCTATTATTGAACATGGTGCTTAAGTGGGGAGCCAGTTTGTTCTGATGTTTGTGTAAAACGCAGCCTGGGATGTTGTCTGGTCCCATGGATGCTGTGTTTTTGGCTTTAGAAAGTTCAGCTTTTACCTGCGTAGTTGTGATTACAGGGACTCTGCATTCTTCCTGTATAGATATGGGCCCTTTAGGGGGTGAGAGAGGGGTAAAGTAAGCACTGAACCTATCTGCCAGGATGTTGGCAATATCAGTTGGTTCTGTAATTTTCGTGCCTTTGTGCTGTAGCTCAGAGCAGATCTGGGTGTTGCCATCGAGATTCTTGACATAGCTATAGAATGCTTTGTGGTTGTCCTTGGAAGTAGTGGCAATTTTGTTTTCGTAGCTAGCTTTTGAGGATCTTATAAGGGATCTCAGCTTCTTAGTGAGGCTGACCAGGGAGCTTCTCCACTCATGGGATTGTACTCTCTTTTGCAACAGTTTCTTCCTTCTGTTGTACAGACCACCAGATTGGCTTCCTTTTCTTGGAGGATAGTGTTTTGGTTCTGTTTGGGATAGCACGATCCATGAACTCATGTAAGTGCTTATAGAGTGCATTTGTGTAGGATTCAGCAGTTGTAACTGTATTGTCCATCTGCATGGATGTCATGATGTTCACCACTTCTGTATTAAGAAGCATGAAGTTGGCTTTGGAGAATATTTTACTGTGGTTTCCTTAATGGGGGGTGGGGGTGGGATGTGGATATCAAGGGTGATTAGCTTATGGTCGGATCGGACCAACAAGGAGTTGACTTCAGGTGTGCAACACCGGTCACTCATGTTGGTAATGACTAGGTCTAGGATATTGTTGCCCCTGGTGGGGGGATGGATAAATTGATCCAGGGCATTGGAGTTTATGAATTCCAGAAAGTGTTGAGCTAATGAGTTGGTACACGAGTAGTTTTCCTAGTTAATGGTGAGGTAGTTGAAGTCGCCCGTTATTAGGGTGTTTGGTTGAACCTTAATATTTTCCAGTACATCAAGAAAAGAGGAGTGGGAATCCTGGGGCATAGTGGGGGATCTGTAGCAAGCTACAATTTGGATTGCAGTTTTGCCCAGAGTTAGTTGCACTTGGATAACCTCGGATGCATTGTGCTAAGCAACTAGCCTGGAAGTGTGGATATCCTTAATGAATATGGACACACCTCTGCCTTTGGTGTTTCGGTCCAGGTTACATGGCCGAAAAGTGTGGCATGAGTTATAGCCTGGTAGTGCAGAGGTGCTCTCTGGAGCCTTGAACCAGGTCTCAGTCACTGCACAGATATCAATGTTCTCCATTTTAAGGAGTGCCTCGAGTGAGTGCATTTTGAGATTTAGACTTCTAGCAGTGAGAAGCATGACCCTCACTTTTTGCTTGCCTGTTCCTGTTATGGTGGTGAATTTGTTATTTGAACCTTGCCTAAAAAAGACACTACAGGGGCAGCAAGAGCCTTAGCCAGTATCCAGAATCCCAGGGGCGACAGTTGCAAGCCATCTGTGGCAAAGCATTGTGGTCTGTTGACCATGTCATCCCAAGCAGACCGATACTGGATCCCCTTAGAATGACACCAGAAGCTTAGCCAATTGTTGAAGTCAATAATTTTGTCCTTGTACTACGGTATCATTCTGGGCGATGGCAGAATGCTACTCAGGACTAGCGTCATACCTGCCTGGGCTACAAGATCGGAGAGCTCTTCCATGTCTATTTTCATATAGTCCAGGGAGGTACATCTCAGGTCATTCACACCAACATGGACAATGACAGAGTCATAGTTGTACTTGTTGTGGAGTGACCTGAGTGCATGGGTTATGTGGTGGATCCAGGCACCCAACAGGCAGCTAACAGTAACCTTCTCCTTGCTTACCCTGGGGAGTGGGACATCAGTGTGCCTGACTCACCTATGACTAGTGTGTTGCATACATTGTTTTGCCTTACTGGCTGTGGTTGAGTGGCACACTGAGTCTGTGGGCTATGTGTCATTTGGGTTGTGTTGGGGGATGGAGGCTGCTTGCGTTTCTGCTTTGGATGTCTCTGTTGCTTAGACAGATTATTATTGAGAGCCTCCATGAATGTTTTTGTGTTACTATGTGTGGATTTTGGTGGTGTAGATTTACTGAGACTATGTGATGTGTGGTGTGGTATAAATGTTTACCTTCTCCACATAACTGTCAAGTTCAGTCTTGGTTGGAGAGAGCTTTACCTCCATTTTGGCTAGATAAGTGCATCTCTCACAGGTTGTAGTGTTGGGTGGTAGGAGGATAGGATTGTCAGTGTACCTCAAGATGGCCAGATTCATCAGATAGACAGGAGAGAACACTGGGAGATAACCTTTGGACATGCTTGAATAAAAAACTATTTTCCTCTAGATAAGTGAGGAAAGTGAGTACAAGAACTGTTTTTCTCTAAGCAAGTGAGAAAAGTAAGTACAAAAACTGTTTACCTCTAGGTAATAAGGAAGATTGAGCGCTATAGTAATTAGTAGCTTATTTAGTGCTTACAAGTTCTGAACAAGTGCTGAGCATGAATAAGCAATCCAGACAGGGTCTTGGATAACATAAACACACTGCCCCCCCAACAGGTACACAGTCATATATCCATGTACACTACAGAGCCCCTGTAACCACAACTATGCAGGTGCAAGCTGCACTCAGGCTGCATGGGACCTGTCCACATCCCAGGTTGTATCATACACATATGGCAAAACAATTTGCTCTCCATATACACATCATGTAAAACATAGCTTCATGTCAGGCTGTGTACACACTGAATGGTGTACACCAACAGGTATCACAACCCACAAAGGGGGAGACACCATTGATAATGGAAAGTACTGCACTACTACCCTGCTGAGTCTGGTCTGAAAGGCCATGAACCTTGATCAACTTATTTGATGTCAGCAGTACAGATGTAGATGACAGTAAGGTTGATTTCACACAGCATATAATAACATTGCCAGGTCATAGGACATCATCACCAATACTGTGTTCCACCTACACTCAGTATACTAGATGTACATTCCTATGTCACAGGAGTGTTTTGCAACTGGACTGCTGGCAGAACCAAAACTACAGAAGGTGTCTGAATAATACATGCACATCACACCAGTGCCAGCTACAGTAAGACAGGGTTAATTCATTGTATTCCCCCTCACTTTAGTCTATACCACACAGACTAACAGAGGTTATCTGCCTATTGAAGTATGTGAATGACTATGACCTAGGAGCAATAGCTGACTCAATGAGTGTTGCGGACAACATATAGAAGGGGCTTTGTGGGTGAGGTGTGTGACATATGGCCAGAATCTGACAGCTACATATTGCATTGTCACCCCTATGTTAATAATCCTGTACCCATGAGCTACCACCTAGGCAGCGGTCAACATAATGGGCACTGTGTGTAAGGGATGCAGCTGGGCAGTTGTCTTTCCTGTGATAGTTACATCACCACACCTGTCAGGTAGTCGTAAGTGGCAACCCTAATCATGACAGGGTGCCATCCATGAATATAGAGATCATTGTTCAGCCATACTCAACACTCAAGTGACCCATATCAGATTACATATTTCCTTTAAGGGGTATTGGCCATGTTCAGATGGCCTACACCAGCCTTCCCAATCCCCATCTCCACTATGTAGCATGATGCCTACCCTAAATAAAGCCATGTTGCTACACGTACACATCATGATCTCAAACACATACTTCATGGACATCCACCTTCCTAGTACAAGGATCACCACATGCTAGACAGATCCTTGTCCCATACACTTTACATACTCCTGCCATACTATGCACCCCTGTCCAGCAAAGCTGCATATTGCCCCTCTTTCAGACATGGTGTGATGACCACATTGTAAATATATCATTAACCCTGTGGATCAGTTATGTGGCACTGCTTGACCTGGCCCCAGAAACCCACCTGTCGGCTACAGCTAGGTAACCTTTCATCCTAGGCTCATACATGGCCCAGGGCATATAGCCTACTAGTTGACTTTGACCGTACATACTATAGTTGATATCCAACCCTGCAAATACCATCAGGCTAGCCAGTGTCCCATGTGTATCACATGTGCAACACAGGTGATACATGGCAGGATGTTGAACTGTTGTACAGTGCCGTGTAGATGTATATGGCAAAACACATACATGTAAAACCTTCCTTGAGCAAGTTTGCAGGGTCGCAGGTCATGTCCATTAAGGCAGTGTAAGTCTTTATATGTGACATATACACAGCATCAAGGTCGACTGCATTAATGTGAACACATCCAGGTAGGTGCTGATAGGTAAGAACACCAGTACAAGCAAACAGACATGTCCACATCAAGACAGCATCCACATGGAGTATGAGCAATGTAATCATGTGACACACACATCCAATCACCATTGAGTGTCAAATGTGTGTGACACAAACATGTTAGTGGTGTCAATGTCATGTAGATTTACAAAGACAACTATTTAATTGTAATAAATGTGATACACATGTATGTTCAGCTGTAGCTCTGTACGTCTCTGTGAGTTACTGTGACCTGTCTCCATCATTATGTCTTCCAGGTATACCATGTGCAAGGCTGCCATCTTATACCCGCTTGGAGGATGAGGCCCTCATCCCATACCTACTTGATAATCATCATGTACTGTTCAGCCATGTGCCACAGGATGCACAGCAGCAGGATGCCCTGTGGCAGGAACTTCGCAGGAGGGTTAATGATGTGAGTGACCACAACCGCACATACCAGCAGGTGCGCAGACACTGTACAGACCTAATTAGATGGGTGAAACAGCGTGCAAATGCAATTTCCAGGGAACAAGGTGCAACAGGTGGTGGGCCACCAACCCAGCCCCCACTCTCACGTACCAAGGAGCTACTGGCCAACCTGGGGACACCTGCAGAAACAACATCCACAAGCCTTAGCTGATATTGTGGAGGTGGTTGTCTCTCAACCACTGAGCCTGGAATTGCCTGGTAAGTCACTACTGCACATATAACAACCATATCCCATATAGTTACATGTGTTACTGTACAATATGTAATGTAACATCATATGCAAGGCATGTATACGCACATGCCGCATACTATAGTATGCTACTCTGTGTATGCACACATGTGCATACTCCATAGTATAGTCTATTGTACTGGCGTATGTGTTAACATGCACATTGTACCCTATAGCTATCATACAGGCATGGATAATGATTATACTGCTGTGTCACTCCTATTTAGGTACCTCTGGCATTCCGCTTTGTAGAGTATGCACTCCCTGTACAAATCACATGACCACCGTTGTCAATCCTGCTGTTGTCACCCAACTAGGAATACACCTGCAGGAGTGCTGTAACCCAGTATTCACTGTAGTACGTGCCCTAAATGTGTATTGCTGCAGTGTGATATGGTATATAGGGGTTCGAATACAGGACATGGCAAATGTGTGTGTTTGTCTGTCAGAGCCTGTGTAGAGGTGTCTGTGAGTGTCTAACCACTGGACATGTTGGGGAGTGGATTTTGTAGTTTTCCTATATGGTGTCCGGCTTATGACACATTGGCCACCTCACAAGGAGTACAGATGTCAGTCAGCCATGGGACTGTGTTGGCAAGCCATACCCCTACATCTGGCAAAAGGCCTGGTGAACAAAGTATGCAACCCTACTAGTACCCGGTATATGTCCTGCACCCATGTGTCATACACAAACACACTTGCCTAGGATATCCCGCTATATTGCTAGTACCATGCACATTGATGACAAATAGTAGGCATGGTGTGATTGCAGTGGGCTGCAGAGGACATGGCACCCTGTATAGTGGTAGAATAGGCACATAATTGCGAACAATGTGCCTTCACTATGTTCCCCACTGATTGCCTGCAACATATGTGGTGCCATCAAATGTGATCCACAGAGGCCATACAATGCTGTACACATGTGCCCTGTATGGACCAATGCCATTGACACCAGGGAATACCTGTATCATGCTATCAATGCAGGTACAGGGTCAACCTGCTGACTATAAGCAGGTTTTGCCACACCAGGCCAGTATTGGCATATCAGGGGATAACAGTTTGTATACACAACATGTGCCTGCCAAACCAGGTATACCTGTACATGTCACTGTACAGTATTGAGGGACATGCACATCCCAGGCAATGTCCATGTGAAGGACTATCAAACACAGACATGGCATGCATTGCAAAGCTATGGCCGTACACAGTGGTAACCAGGATGTCAGGGCAGATCATGCAGTACCCATCTATGTTGGACATTGCAGACACTACACCCCTGTACCACACTGCACACCATTGTTGGGTGGGGCGATGCCAAGGATTACCTATCACCCAGCCTTGTACAGCCATCTTGCACAGCCAACCACTACACACACATGAAGCAATGCATACATGCATGCCAGTACTGGCACCTTGTGTCTGCGTGTGGGTTATGATGCTCCCAACCACAGTCACTCCCAGTATAACCCTCATTGGCATACCAACAGATGTCAAACACTTTGACATGCCCTAGCCTATAGAACCTCCAGATATCACCTGTGGTACATGTAGTCCTGTGCATTACTGCAGTGTGGCAAACTAAGTAGTTAGGGTGTGTATTTCTGGCACTGGCAAAGAGTGTCAATGCAAGTCCATTAGAGAGTGTGGTTGTGGTGACAGTGGCAGTGGCATCTGTTCACATGGACAGCCATGTGTGCTACACCTAATGTATGTCTACTATATCTCTGTTGCAGATGTCTCTCACCTACACACATATATGTTCTTACAGCACAGCAACATGTTGGCTTTGTGGCACATGTAGTAACTTCATGCACATGTAATAGTAATGACTAGTCAGTCAGGGATTTGACCCCTGCACTGGTAGGCATGTGGCAGACAATGCTTAGGGTTTAGTCTCCAAGCCCTTCTCTGGTGTATTTTGTCTGTCCCTCCCACACACTCTCTGGTGGATGTGGAGGTGTACACCTGCTCAGTAGCAGCATGTGTATTGTAAGTGGTGGACATGATCAGGTGATGGCCTCTGCACCTATTGCAGTCCTCCTCTAGCTGACTGCATCTGGAACAGCTCTGATGGTGTTCCCATAGCCATTTGCATGATAAACACAGTACATTATCTAGAAACATCATGTTGGTGTTTGGCCATGACAGTCACTGTGAGTGGTACCTGGATGTGGTGTTTTGAAACGGCATCACAGATGATATCTGGATGTTCCTCAAACATCATACAAAGTGGGAAATAGTCTAAAGACAGGAGGGTGATGTGTCACACATGACTACAGCGTGTAAGTGTAGCTATGCTGCATTGAGACTACTGCCTGTTTAACATGTTGTGTGTGGTAATGGCTATTCTGCATGTTTTAAAACAGACATGACAGTGCTCTGTTCATGAGGGACTCCCATCTGTAGGGCCATCTGTGGACTGGTCAGTGTGTGGAACCATTTGTTTCCTGTGTTACACACTGAACACACATCTGTGCACAGCAGGAGCATAGTGTGAGGATTGCAGACAGTACATGGTGATAGGGATGTGTTCCTACCATTGCATCCCTGACTGGACATATGTCACATGAAACAGTGGTATGACAGACACTGTCTAGGGTTCCCAGTGACAAGTCAATAATGGGCAACTGTTCATAGTTGCAGTCACACGTCTACTACACATTGTACAGATGTCATGCAGTATTTATGCATGTGTTGTGCTCCATCTGCAAATGTATACCATCTGTTGTGTTGAGTTGATGGTGATATCTATGCATACTGTTGCAGGTAATCCTGAATGCTGTTGTCTATTACTAAGCCATATCTGAGTTTAAACTGCAACACCATAGGCTGTATGTGTTGGGAGGTCCCGCCAGAACCTTCTGTCCCACTTCAGCTGACCATGGCAACGGGCACCAGCACATCTGGGGCCCAGCCTTGGACATCAACCTCTGTTGGCTCTGCACCACCTTCTGGTAGTAGCACCACTGAGGATGGGGCATGTCCCCCCTGGGAGCAGGGCCAGACAGGAACATATCTGCTGTTGTGCGGTCCCGGACGTGGTGAGTTGGGGGCTCACTAAGGGGTTCCGAAGCCAGATACGCAAGCTCATGGGTGGAGAGTCACATTTACAGGGTGAGGCTGCCACTCCTGGACAGCCCCGAGCACTGCCTCCTTTGCAGCTGTTTTGGTGCAGTGGCAGCTGCCCATGGCTGGGAACCTCTGTTCCACTGTTCCCATGGGCTTGTGAATGCCGAACACCCATCCCCGTCCGAGGTGTATCCCCCCACATGTGTCATATACTGACCCTGTATGCTGTCTTGTCTGTGATCCTACCCTACCTGTCCTCCACGGGCATACCTAATCTCCTTCCCTACATCCCACTCTCACCTTATGGAAACATAAGGCCAATCGATTCCTAGGACAACACATGCCCTATACATAGCTGTCCATTTCACAAACGTGCCCACTGGACACATGTAACCCTTGTAATATGCATCACAACATACTCCTGTTATCCTCACCCCTGTCCCTCAGGCACACGATCCTGGTATGCACATCACTCCTAAATGTTCTGGGTACACGTGATGCAGACGACCCCATTGTACACACAACACTACCGGTCCCTCTATGGTTACCCCATTTACCTTTATCATGATGATGATGTTTCACACAGCACCTTGCAAGAGTACTGTTCTCACATAATGATTGGACAGGTACTGTTGTGTTAATGTACATTACATGCACAGAGTGATGTATATGGCCAATGTACAACTGTTTGCGTGTATGAATGACACATGTCTGTCTGAGGGAGTCTTGATATTACATAGGACAACACCACTACATAATACAGGCATCGCTGGTGTTTCCCTTTTCATTCATTTGTAATGCTTTGTTGCCGCATGGTATGTTTCTGATATACCTCTATATATGTATGTACCTATATGCTGGACATAAACACTCACACATACATCTACATGATGGGATACATTCCTATACTGCTGAATGACTGTGCTGTATGATATGTTTGTGGTAATGTCCGATGTCTGTATATCTGCCATGGCATATTGATAAATCACATTAGCTGTGTGTGCAGGGTCCTGGTTCCGAGCCTTGCAGAGGCCATTTATTTTGTTGCAGGGCAGAACAAGGCCATTGGATACAGAGGGATTAAGGCACATTAAAGCAGTTGTGAGCGGGTGTGCATGGGTTTGCATGGTGTTAAGCAATGCTAACCTCTGGTTACAGCTTCTTACACTTGGTTAGCCTCTACATTGCTTTACCAGTGTAATACTCACATACAGGTAGCCAAACAGGCTTACACCCACTCACTCCCGCACTTGCAAATGCACAGACATTGGTGCTTGCATCTAACACTCACACCCCTGGGTGGGAGCGGGGACCACAATCTTACCTTGTGATGCCTATTACATCGGATTACATGCCTACAGTATTGGGAATGGCTGCCCATTAGGCGACGGCATGCCGTTCGACTGTACAGAATCGGCGGCCTGTCCAGTGTTCTATTTATATTATTTGTGTGTTCCTCTTACAATCTGCACCTATCTGGCTGATACATGGGAACTGAGACTCTTCAATACAGACAAGTAATTGGGTTTTGGGACCCATATCCGTCAGCCGAGTCATGCTACTGCATACCTATTATTCTATCATCTTTCTAATGTAGTCAGCAGAATATGTGCTTTCTGTCCCTATCAGACCTCTCATACGAATGGGGAAAAATGAAGGCTGAATCAGGGACACTGCATAACAACATCAGGGACACATTTAAAATGTTGGTGCTATTAACCTGACACACTGACAGACCCAGAGCATATGTATTCATACACATCGTCTGAGGTACATGCTGTTTATGACTCTTAATTGTTGTTGTTATTCATTACGTGTAATCCACCACCTTTCCTCCTAATATCACTAGTTCTAGGAGGGTTTAGGTGGGACAGAGTTAGAATCTGAGTCGAAATCAGGGATGTCCCTGGTAATCGGGGACAGTTCAATGGTATGGTCCCTATGTGTTCCCTCAATGGTTTATGGACTATCCAGTGGATGTGCTCTTAGGGGTTGGGAGGTATGAGCGTCAGCTATGCCCATATTGGAATATTACTTACATCCCCGGGGTGGTCCTAATATGGCTCTGCCAGCCAACACCTACATGCCTAGGCCCATAAGTAGCTACCCATAGTTCCCCCACCCTCACCTGCTCAACAGCACCCATTCTTACTGTGGGTTCTGGTCTGTTCTGGACACACCACTACACACTGCCCATTCTCCACTTCACGGGACCCTTTTCATACAATTGTTTCAGTCCATGGGTCATCAGGGCTACCCACCCTTGTATTCCGAGTCTGTATACACCACAGACAATATGGCCGGTCTATCGCCTTTATTTGGTTTGTGCAAATTATGGGGTGTCCCGCAAGGGACGCTCCAGTCTGTGTTCCAAGATTAAAACCCACGGGTGCACTGTGTACCCCCCCGGTTGTATCCTGCCTGTGGTCTGGGGAGCAGTGGACTCTTTACATTGTTTGCATGTATGTTTCCCATGTCCAGCTGGGGGGTGGTGGTGGAAGGGCATTCTACGTGTTTCATGTTTCATGCCTGGGCTCCTCACTTCCATTGCCATAGCCTGTGAACATATGTCATTCCTGTGTACTGTTTCCTATCATAGCTGTATATCTACGCACACACAAACACATATATATATATATATATATATATATATATATATATATATATATATATATATATATATATATATATATATATATATATATATATATATATATATATATACACATATATATATATATATATATATATATATATATATGTACATATATATATATATATATATATGTGTGTGTATATATATATATATATATATATATATATATATATATACATATATGTATATGTTTGCAACTATATATATATATATATATATATATATATATATATATATATATATATATACGTATATGTATGTCTGCAACTATATATATATATATATATATATATATATATATATATATATATATATATATGTGTGTGTGTCTGTAAAGCAATACATACCCTGCGCAAACGCACTTACACATGTGTAATGGTGTTTATATATGCTTCCCTGCATATTAGTGCCTTATTCATTATGACACTGACACTTTACTCCAATTATCTTGTAATCGATATTTAGCAGGTTATACAGCGGACAGATGCCGCAATATGCTCATGTATGGATTACTGATGGTAATTCGAATGTGATACAGTGGGATTTGGTACAAGAATGTCTGTTTGTTAGAGGGTTGCTGTAATGAATGCACTATTGCTGTGCTGCTCCATATGCATATATACCCATGGCTCCTGGTTCCCCAAACACACACCCCAACACCTACCTAACACTGCTGTCATCCATTCTCCTGTCGGTTCCGCGGTGTATCAACACCACTACACACTGGCCACTCTCTACTCCTATAGAGCCATCCCATTGGTTTACTCACTCCACACATCCTCAGAACTCACATACGTTTAGTCCACAAACATTGGTGATGTGAGCATCCAAAGGAATACTATTCACAATTATTGGGTTGCCCCACATGGAACATGCATGTGTTTATGGCAAGATTAGACTCTATACTTCATTACATCCTTACTCCTGTTAACATGACACTACAATTAATTAATATGCATGACAATGTGGTAACGCACATGTTACACATGGCAGCCTAATTATGTACGTGTCCAGCGTATTTCTTTTACAAATAGACTGGTTTAGCATTTGGCATTGCCATAGCGGGCAGATCACAGGAATGATTCTATGTGTGGAGAAGCACTCACATTTGAATATCATCAGCATAGCACTGACGTTGGACACTGTATGCACCTCTGAGTTCTAGCTGTTTCGTCCTGTCCCTCTTCTGCACAGCCTATTATTCCATCTATAACTATGTCAAGAATCTAAATGGCAATGCTCAGATCTGCTCTGAGCTAAAACAGAATGGCATTAAATATACTGATCCAAAGGATATTGCCAATATCCTGGCAGATCGATTCAGTGCCAACTTCACCCCCCTCTCACCCCCTAAATGGCCCATCTCAATACCGGAAGATTGCCAAATTCCAGTAATAATGGTCACACAGGTACAAAACGCACTCTCTAAAGCCAGGAATACAGCATCCATGGGACCAGATGACATCCCGGGCTGTGTACTACATGAACTACAATATGAACTGGCACCTCACCTAAGTGTCATGTTTAATCATAGCCTCACCTCAGGTTTCGTGCCCACTGAGTGGCTCAGAGCTACAGTTATCCCAATCCACAAGGGGGGATCCACCTTGGATCCCGGAAACTACCGTCCCATCAGTCTGACAAGCCTTATCTGCAAGGCCATGGAGCATATTATCATGGAACCTATAAACAAAGACACTGGCAACCTTCAAACACTGGACCCCACCCAGTTTGGGTTTGTGAAGGGACGATCTTGTCTTCTGAACCTGATTGACTTCTTTGAATCAGTCTCCAGAGCCATGGACAAGGGTAAGGTGGTCCACACAGCCTATCTAGACCTTGCCAAGGCCTTTGATACCATCCCCCACTCTGGAATCATAGATAAACTTACTAAGTTGGGCATTAATCCCTATGTCACCCAATGGGTTGCTAAATGGCTTACTGATAGAACCCACACTGTAAAAGTAGCCGACTCCAAATCCAGCTCCAGACAAGTGACAAGTGGAGTACCTCAGGGTTCAGTCCTGGGGCCGCTCTTGTTTGGCATCTACTTCTCTGAAGTACAGGTCAACACTAAGGGACTCTGGCTAACAAAGTTTGCAGATGACTGCAAACTGGGAGCCATTATTGAATCCCCAAATGATGTGGATACTCTACAAAAGGGCCTTAGAGAAACAGATGCTTGGTGCCAGAGCCATGGGCTCAAGCTCAATGCCAAAAAATGTATTGTTATCCTCTTTGGGAAAAAACATGTATCCATGAATTACCATATAGGTGGCAGTACACTAAACACAGAAAGTGTGATAAGAGACTTAGGGACACAGGTGGACAGTGGTCTCACCTTCGATAACCACATCGCCACAACAGTCAGGAAATCCTTCTATGTGGCACACCTCATCACGAAGGGCTTTTCATCCAGAAAAAAGGAGGTCATTGTCCCACTGTACTCATCCCTCATTAGACCCATTATAGAATACAATGCCCCATTTGGTATGTACCTCTCAAGACATCTGCAACAACTGGAAAGGCCTCAGAAATACCTCACTAAAAGAATCACAGGCCTAAAGCAGATGCCCTACGCTGACCGCCTTAAAAAACTCCAGCTATACTCTGTCGCATATCGTCTACTCAGAGGCGATCTCTGCTTAACATACAAGGCCATGTCAAACCCAGAGCTGTTGGACATGCTACACTTAAAGAAATCCCAATCCCTCAGAGCTACACGCTCCAGGGATCTAAACCTTGTCATCACAATAAACAAAACATGCTGGAGGGATAGGTTCCTGACCCAGAGACTCCCCAGACTCTGGAATAGATTGCCCATACATGTCAAGCAGAGTGCCTCTTTGGACCTCTTCAAGAGGAACCTTGACGAGTGGATGGGAGAAAGGAAATTCACCCCAGGGATCACGTCAGTCACCCTGCTAGACAGGGGTCCAGGAAAGTAAATAATGTGGGAAGAAATAGCCAGGGAATTGTTATGGCTAGGCTTGTATAGGCCCTAGGGCTGATAGCCTAGTACCAACCTATGAACCTATGAACCTATGAACCTATCGATGTTTGTATGTGCACATTCCTGTTATCTATGTCTACATATGGAATGCATGTGTTACAGAGAATGTACTTCTATATATTGATGTCTGCATGTGTGTATGCATATATACCTATTGCGAACTCGCTGACCACCATGGGGCGGTCCAATTAGAAATGGGCCATCCAACCCTGGCACACCTGGATCCATAATTTCATACCTATAGTTCTTCCACCCCACCCGTGTTCAACTTACATGCGTAACTTCCAATAACCACTTATTATCGCAGCCATGACACACCTCCAAACATTGCCCTCTCCAGAGCATTATGGGCCCTACACATATGTTGTCCTGCCTCGTGTATTCTCAGGCTCTCCCACTATTTAGTCTTTGAATATACCTGCCCTTACTTGTGTTATGGATTACGGCCAAATGTGCCTTAGAATTTTTGGTGGTCCCAGCAGGGGCTACTCTCTCTCTCTGTGTAAAGTAGACTTAGCAGTTCAACGATGTTACTCCCACTGGTAAAACCCTGCCTGTGGTGTGAGTATCAGTGCTCTGCTCACTCCTGGCCAGCTTTTTATGACATACGCTGACAGCACTGTATAATACCATAGTTGCTGTTTATTCCCTTCTCATCCCTTGTCTATGCTTTATTAATACGACGTTCATTCTTCATACATATATATATATATATATATATATATATATATATATATATATATATATATATATATATGTGTGTGTGTGTGTGTGTGTGTATATATATATATATATATATATATATATATATATATATATATATATATATATAGTCCATCTGTACATATGTATATATATTTCCTATGCTGAGCGCTGCTTACACCCACGCAAGCGCACTCGCATATGCTTACTGTGTGTTACATATGTTTACTGCTGCTTATTTGTGCTTACTTGTGCCTTATTCATTATGACAGTACCACTTTGACTGAAGGGATCTGGTTAAAAGTCCCATGCGATACTCAAGTTCACTTTTACATGTTATTATGTTGATTTTACAGCAGAACAACATTCATTCCACAAGGAAAATTATATGTGCTATAGACGAACATGAACCGTGAATGCCTGCTCATTAGGCGGATGCTCTAACCACTACACTATTGGTGTTCTGCTTCATTTATATGTATACCCATGGTTCATAGTTACCCGAACACACGCCTCAACACTTCATTAACACAGCAGGCATCCATTCCCCTGTTGGGAAAACCGCACCACTACACATGTGCCATTCCCTACTGCTCTAGACCCATGCCACATGTTGACTTACTCCAAGTATATTCAGACTTCCCAAGCCTATAGTCCTGGCACATACATTTGTATGATGGTCAGGGTGTTCATATGGTCATCCGGGTTTAGGCTTGTCCGACTGGGGACCGGGACTCCCCTGTACCTGTTTGAAAGTCAGACATAGCAAGTGTACAAGGTTACTCCCACTGTTAGCATCCTACCTGTGGTTAGAGACGCAGGTGTTTTTCCCACCTCTGGCCAACTTGATATGCCAGCACTAGATAATACGAGTGTTCCACTGCTGTTTTCCTTTGCAGTCATTGTGAATGCTTTCTTGTGCCCATGTTCTTTCTGTATACATATCTCTGGTACCAATATGGTTGTGAGGACAACCCTAGCATATTTGATTTTCCACATGCTGCACTTCACGCACATAGGTACACGCAAATACTTATCTTTCATGACATGGTAGGTAGACCCGGGTAATACACATTCATCTTTGAGCCGTCCAGACAAGGACGACTTGGACCACGAATGGGCAGATATTGAGCGAATGCTCTGACCATTTTGGGCTAGGATTAGCAAAGGGCAGCGGCATGCAAACACGCTGCGTTTCGCTTTCACTTGGTATAACGATCAACACTACAATGAAATACGGGCATGGGTTTTTAAATGTTATTTGTTCGAGGGACGGGGGCTCAATATTCAGCTACGTGCTTTTGTGTTTACTTTTTATTTTGGTGTTCGCGGAACTGCTTTGTACTCTTTGCATACATTTCAGTATCCATGGACACTGACAGGACTGATTACTATTAGAGGCAGGCTGTATTAGTCAGCATTTTAGGTTGTGCGTCTGCAGCCAACATGTTCACGCCTCCGTGCAGCGCTTAGACTCGCGCACGTTTCCTGTGCACGTGGACGTTGCAGCAGCGTGCCTTCATTAATATGCATATGGTGCTGCTGCACCATCTCTATGCCGCACAGTCGGCGCAAGGCTAACGCCGTCCTTGTGCCGAGCTTCATGAATCCAGGGGATTATCTCTCAGGTTCAGTGCAGTAACAATGTCTAGAACTAGAAGGTTTTTTTGTATTGTGTTGGAAGTGTTTGTTGCTTTATAACTAAAGAGATCTGCCTTAGATCTAAGAGAAGTCCTTCTTTATGTATTTTATAGGTAGATGCTAAATGCTACCAGCTGGCATCAGTGGTTGTTATGAGCCTGGGAACTGAAGCTAGATGACAAGAAGTGATGTCATGTTGCAAGCTACTCCAGCACTAATATTTGAAATATTAATTTAAGAAGTCTCTGAGAGAGAGAGATAGCATTCTATATTTTGTATTTGACCTGACAAGAATATCCACTCACTACATCTGCTTGCTTGTTGATCTGAAGTAAGTGTACTAGGTACAGTACAATTCTTTTAGATATAGTCAGGAATATAGCAAAGCTTAGCTTAGATATTTTCTTTATTTATTTGAGACTGTCCTGCAATGTTGTTTTAAATATTTCCTGTGATTTTGAACTCTTATGTAACTTTATATATATATACTGCATATTTTCTTGTTCTTTTATTATTATAAATATACTTAAACCTTTCATTGTGGCTGACATTTGAGAGACATATTTATGTTCTGAGAGTACTTGCATATTTATTTGGTGACACTGTGTAGGCCACTCCTAATAGCCTTGCTCTTGGTCAAACTACAATCTGTACTGATAGTAACATTACACAGTAAGATTGATAGTAACATTACACAGTAAGATTGGATACCTTTTAAGGACCTTAAAGTAGCTGATAAAGAGGTGGCTGGTTACAGTAATAACTACATTATAATCTGGGCAGAAGAGGGCATAGCTAGCAAACTTGTGCCAGCCTTTCCCAGGTGTGTGTGTGTGTGTGTGTGTGTGTGTGTGTGTGTGTGTGTGTGTGTGTGTGTTGTGTATAAAACAAGTCTCCAGCAGTGTGTGTGTCAGCTACTTGGGTAGGGACACGAAGCACTGGTTAGACAGAAAGAGTGTTGGAGGTCTTGGCCTGGCCATTCAACTGAGATCTCAACTCTATAGCTCTGCCAGTGGGGAGTCTTACTGGGGATCTGGAGAAAGAGGGAAAAACTAGACCTGAACTGACTGTAGTCTCTGTGTGCTCTTAAGAGAAATTGCACTTGATGCAGTAAGCTACATCTGGAAATAGTGTGTGTACATGTCACCCTCCCAATGTCCATTCCCCACTGGTGCTAGTGGTGAGGATTGAGGCTCCTTGATTACTGGACCAGAGGTGGGGATGTCAACAGACATATTCAAGCTTAGTGGTCTTTACTTTACTTCTCTTACTTTCATTTGTTCAACTTAGACTGCATTGCCCGGTAACAAGAAGTGCTGTAAGGCATAACACTGTTAGTCTTCTGAGCACTGGTTTAAATATCACTTTGGTACAATTGCTTAGCAGCAATTTAACCTTTAGAACCCCATGTACATCAAAGATGGTAAAACTTGTCACTAAGTAACAATCATTTTCTTTAGAATACAATGTCTAGTATGGCCTTGGAAGCATTTTTTTTCACAATCTAAAGCAATTATTGTTCCTGATCCCTGTGCTCATGTAGGTTTCTTATGGATGCTCCAGTTTCCTCTCACATTCCAAAGACGTGCAGTAAATGGACTGGACACTCCAAACTGGCCATAGGTATGACAGTACATGGTGTGGAAGAAAACCGTGGCAGGGCTAGCCACACAGCGGTGTAAACCTTGGCTCTAGATGATTGTCTCTGTTGAAGTGACACCCTGACTTCATGTGCAAAAAATTGGAAAAGAGGTTGTGGATGGCTGGAGCATACAGTGTACCTGATTTCCTTACTAATATTGTTGAATCAATATTATTCCAGCCTGTTTCTAGTAAATTAAGTCCCCGGCCACTATTATTTTTCCCTTCTGTATTTCATGCAAGAAATGTATGAATTCCACTAGGTCATCATTCTCTCTCTCTTTGGTGGTCTGTACATTCCAGCTGTTATATGTTCCAGGATTCTCCTAACTGTCACAGTTACTCCATCTACAGTATTGATATCGTTGAACATGTAATGATCACAGATTTCATAAAAGTCTTAAAAACCCTATTTTAACACATTCACCTGATTTTTTTTGTTAGTGTTAATGTTACAATAAAAACGTTTATATTCTGACAGAACTGGTTTCCAGTTATTGTTCTTTAATCATGTTTCACAACCAATGACATCAATCTTGTGAGAATATAGCAAATTCTCCAATAAAAACACTTTATTACTAATGCTACTAGCATTAACAACCATCGGTATGTATCAAATGTTATCTAAGAACTGAAAAATTTCTGACCTGGCAAAAATCCTGTCTTGTATTAGTTAAATATTGCAATATATCTGCTGCAAAAATTCTCGAGTCTTGACAAGTGTACACTAGCCTGCTTAAATATGTGTGCCTATAATCAGGCTTTGATACTTTACACATTTCCATCTTATAAGATGGGCCATTTTTTTCACATAGGTATTTGCCCAAAAAATCTTTTCATTCACACTGACTTGATTCTCCATCCTGTGCGTGATTTGTGAAAAATATGACCTAACACCAGTCCAAGCTATGCTATACAAGAGGGTTGTAAGTTCCCTAACAACAGTCCAGCGAATCCTTTCAAACAAGATCATTTGTACATTATGACATCCTAAGGCATGTCTCAAATCCTTTATTTTTGGTCCTGGCAAGCATAACACTATTTGAGGTTTGTTTTCTTCTCCGCAATGTAAGCATCAGTTACTGTAATAATTTAATCTCCAATTACTAGTATATTGTTTCAGATCATATTATTTACTAGGTCATATAAATATAGGGAGATTCTTCAAGATTGGAGACACGCTTATTAAACCTGTCTTTAAGGGAAAGGGGAGTAGAACGAACCCAGAGTCATACAGACCCTTAAGTCTACTTTCATGTTATGGAAAAAGAACGGAAACGGTAATATTGGATAAGTTATTGTCAGAAATTGAAAGGTTGGAACTGAAACCATATATCAGCATTCATATGTTGAAAATAGATCTATTTGCACCTGTAATATGATTTTCTAATTCAGTGAAATCTGCTGTAATAATTGTTACAAAAGAATGATCTTCATCACCATTAGTCTTATTAATCCTGCTGCTATCATTGCTTATTACATTTGCAAGCATACAATTCTCATCCAGTTGTCTTTGTGTTTCCACACTTTGAGCCAACTTTACCCTTTTTCCTCCTTTTTTTCTTTCAGTAATCAGGCTTAACATTTAAATCAGCACTTTTGCCAAGTAACATTTTAAGGCTTTGCACTTTGCTAAGAGGTCGACAGATACGTAGTGAGGGCAGAGAAAATAAAAGGAAAATCAAGTACATTATATAAAACTAAAGAAATGTAGTTGATTTTCCTTGTATTTCTCCCCTCTCTGTCGTACCGCTAAACTGTCCAGATTTCATTTTATTTTTCTTAAAAAAAAAAAGCAACGGAGGTCTTCCTTTCTCCATTGCTTGCTTTCCAAAGCATTGATTCACTATAAGCATGGAGATCTAAGTCTCATAAGCATGCACAGTACATTAACAAAGCAGAAGAATGCAGAAACAGTGTGAAATGCAGAACAACATCATGGTGCCATTATACAGGCATTAAAGAAAAAGTAAGCAATTTATTTCTTAAATAAAGTAATTGTATAACAGCAATAACTGACTTGCGGGTTTGGGTATCCTGAAGATTAATCACACCAACTGTGGGTAAATCTTCAATATACCACACCCAGTCATCAGTGAATGCTAAACTATCTTACATAAATAAGTGTAAACCTCATATTTTCCATTTAGAACCAACAACATTTTTGATGATTTAACAACAAGAGAGAAGGTTGCTTGATTTTTATATAAATTCTCCTTGGTATTAGTCATATTATATAATAAAAGCATCAAAGATATTATTAGTTCTAATTGGAAAATAATATAGGGTAACACCAATTTATTTAAGATAGTTGATAATAAATCAATTTGCATCCACAAGAAAAATACCAACATTTTACAGTATGAAAGCTATTTTGTTCCTAATGCATGTACAAAAAAGAGATGCGAAACATATAAGTGTGGATATTGTGAGGTTTCCCCAATACATTTTAGATGGATCCAATGTGCACATTGAACATTTGGGAAACTTCATCACCTCTAGGATCTCCCATAGCCCACTATCTGGTCAGTATACCAAAGCATTTATTACCTAGGCAGTGTGGTATATCAGATGTATGGCCTCCCCCACAAGTATAGGGCATAAAGGTGACATACTATGTTCCCAACTCAGAACTGAATTGCCCCAGGAGAACTAAGATGCCCAGTGGAAAGGAGAACATGAACATCCAGAAAAAAGAATGAAGGAAGAGAGGGAGAGGAACCTCTCAGCCAGTATGAAAATGCCATCCATGCACAACAAAGAGGAAAAAATGTGTTAGGAAGGAAGGAGTAAATATTGCAGCAGTGAAAAGAAGGACCTCTACTGTATAAGATTTTACACAACAGTACTATGTCTTCCACATCACTGTTGCAGTATTCATCACCTGTGGGAGCGTACAAAAGATACAGGGAAGGCAGGGAGGAGTCCTCCACAAACCCACAAAAGATAGCCTTGGTGAAACCTACCCTTACACTGGAAATAACATCCAATTTGTAATGTTTTGTAAAAGTGTGAACTGAAGACCAAGTAGCAGCTTCAAGGATGGAGCTGGTGTCCAAACATTTGAAGAAAGCCCCAAGGAAGCCTCTACTCTAGTAGAATGAGCCCTCACAGAAGCAGGCAACTGTTTTTTTATGAAAACAGCAGCTAAAAGAAATGGCCTTGAAAATCCAGGAGATGGCTTGCTTAGAAACTGCCAAACCTAATGTTCTGGCATGAAAAGAAACAAAAACCTGGTCAGATTTACAAAAGGCCTTTGTGTTCTGTCTAAATATCTGAGCTGTCTCTACAAATCTAATGTATGAAGAACTTCTTCACTAGCTGATTGTGGAGAAGGGAAAAAAGAAGCAAGCTGCATAGACTGATTAAGGGACAGCTCATGAACCACCTTAGGCATAAAGGAAGGATTCATACAGAGGCACCTTGTCTCTATGAAAAACTAAAAAAGGAGTGGCTGCCATCAAGACCCGGAGTTCTGATAACCATCTGGCAAAGGTTAAAGCAACCAATACAACAGTCTTCCAGGTGCAATATTGCAAAGCAGCAGCAGGCTTAAAAGAAACCTGAGTCAGCTTTTCAAAGACAAAATTAAGATCTTGAGGAGGAATGGGCTTTTTGGGAATCTAATATGAAACATGTCTTTAAGAAACTGCTTGACCTCAAACCTAGAGGCCAAAGGAGGAGTAAGTATCAAACAGGCAGAAAGGGCTGGCAAGTGGACTTTCACTGAAAAATATGCCAAGCCAGTATGCAATAATTCACACGGGTAGGAAAAAAACAAGGGGACCCCCATTGAAATTGGGTCCTGGTGATGTTTAAGACACGAAACAAAAAACATTTCCATTTGGACATATATAATCTTCTGGTATTGGGTTTCCTGCCATCCAGGTAGGACTTTGAGCATGTCTTCAGAAAACTGGTGTCTGAAAGAAATCAAAACCCCATCACCCAAATGTCCTGTGCAAGAAGATCCATATGATGAGGTAATTTCTGATGATTGCTCCTGGTCAAATAGAGTAAGAGGGGAAACCAGTGTTGTCTGGGCCAAAAGGCAGTCATCGACAAGATTTTTGGACAGTCCTCCTCAATTTTGTGATGGACCCTTGGAAGAAGAGAAGGGTAGGAAAAGCATACAGAAACATTCCCTTCCAAGAGAAAGGCATGATGCCCATTTTCCAAGCCAAAGGACATGGGACTCTGCAACAGAACTGATAAAGTTGCCTGTTCAGAGGGGAGGCAGAGATAGAGAGAGAGAGTGATCTACTTGAGGAATACCCCATCAATGAACTTATGTCCTGAAACACAACTCTGTGAAGCATACATTTGTGAGACTGTGTCCTGGACCTGCTGAGAAAATCTGTCAGAAGATTGTACTCTGAAGTTATATAGACGGCCTGTAGGTTGATTTGCAGCTTGATGGCCATTTCACATGCCTGAAGAGCTAACCAGCAAAGAAGGCAAGACCTCATGCTCCCTTGCTTGTGTACAACATGACAGTGGTAAACCTTCAGGGGACCCGGGACCCAGACTGCATGGAAAGTTTGAAGGGCCAGAATGAGAGCCTCCCATTTCCTTGAAGTTGATGTAATCTGTCCCCCCTCCACCCTATCCCCCAGTTGAAGGGACCAAAGGCCTTGCACCTTCAGGGTGCCTGAAGCTGCTCCCCACCCCAGCTCTGATATGTCTATGAAGTATTCCTCAGAAGGCTGAGGAGAGTGCAAAGGAACACCTGGATTGAGCGATAGCTCCTGAATCTACCAGTTAAATTCCAGATTAAGACAAGGGAGCAGATGAACTAGATGGTCTAGCAGGGGGAGGTGTTTTTTAAGTGTCAATGAAACTTCCTCATATGAAGCCTTGCCCAGGAAAGCATAGGGATAGTCGAGGCCATGAACCCCAGAGTCCTGAGCAGCTCCCTGGCTGGAAGAGAGGACAAGGGAAGGAGGGACAGAAAATAATTTGAGAGGGACAGAACCACAGAGGCAGGATTAGGTGCCAGCATTGGAATAGTCTGGAACATGCAGCCCAGGAAAATGTGATCCTGAGATGGAGTCAATATAGATTTCTGAAGGTTAACAGTGAACCCCAGGCTGTGCAACAGAAGCTGGTTAAAATGATCTTGCAGCAGCTTGGATGGAATGGGGCCTGATTCAAGAGGTTCAAACTATTGTTAGTCCTTTAAAATGTGTAATTGCACTTATACAATAACTTGTTCCACCGACAGCCTCATAAAAGCAAGTTCCAGCCATCCTCTGACCAAGGAGAAGGGACTGGACTCCAACAGGGTCACATTCAAATATCTTACTGCACTTCTAGTTAGTTATCAGGCCCATAAAAGTAGGCCTCAAAATGGTCAATACATTGTCATTTTTAAGTAGAAGATTCCTTACAAAGATGAAAAAATGTAGATTTCTTTACAAAAAGAAGTCTACTTATTCATTCATAGTTTTTCACAACCCAGTTAGAAGCTGTCAGGGATGGCATATATGCTATGTTACTGCAGTACTAGCATTGCATTTGTTGGCCCAGATGAATCATAGAGTAGCATATTAAGCTGATTGTTACTTTTGTATCAAGTATGTTACTATAGTTTCAGAGGGGGAGAATATTTTTTGTGTGCTTCTTGACAACCCAGCTATAGTTCTGGTTACAATAACTATGGGGGGAATTCAAAAAAGCCTACATGGAGTGATTTTCCATGTAGGCATAGTGGCATGGCCACAACACTGAAACAGGCAGCTGTATGATCCAGTAAAAAGAGCAGAGGGGTGTGAAGTGTCAGCGGAATGCAAATCACCTCATGAGGGGGTGAATTTCATGCAAATGAGGTGAAATGAGGGTGCTGGAGTGATCCAACAAGCAGGCAGGTAGTCATGCAGATCCTGTGTTGGTAGCCAAAATGTACACTGAAAATTACTGGGTACAAGAAAGCAAATTTTGAAAAGGGGCTGTAAAAGCCCATTTAGAAGGTCAGGGATTGCATGTTAGGGCCAGATATGTGTAAAACTATGCCCTGTATGTGCAAAAAATAATGCAAAATAATAAGAAATATTTTTTTAATAGTCATACCATGTTTGTGCAACACAACATACTGTTATGGAAAAAAAATATTAAAAACTGTAAAATCCAAAAAAGACATATGTCAGTATAATGCATTATAGGGCCCTGCAAGCTGTATGTACAATGGTAGATTTCAGTGGTTGCTAAGGAGCCAGGCCCTGGAATAGTGAAGTACCCAGGCTGTGTGCATGGATCAGTATGCAAATGATCTGGCATTACTGAATAGCAAAAATGGGCTACTGTGTCCACAGATAAAATTGGTGTAGCCCATGAACCATGTAGGTGTCCACAGAGGAGGTAGCTGACATCAATAGGGGGTGTGGCACATTATGTTTAAGCAGATCGGAGCTCAGTGGTGCCCGTTTGTGTGCCGCTCAGCCCATCAAAGCAGGGGGTTGTCTATTGCTGCTAGCATTTGTTTTAGCTGTAGGGCGTGTGTTTAGCTGGTTCAAGCTATGCTGAGTGTGCCCATGCATAGGAGGTTTGGCCAGACAGCTGAGCAGTATTTACACAAGTGCAGTAGGATTGCATGCCATGCAGCACTGCTTGGCTGGGAAGGCATTTAAAAAGAAAGAAAGGAAATAGCGTGGGGAAAGCCAATCATGTCTAAAGTACTCGTAAGCCCTGTTTCACTAACACTGGGCCATTCAAAACTTTCAATGATATACCTGGCAGGTGGCATGCATCATAGTCAGCCAATCACCCAGGCTACATCTGCAGCACACCAGTACAAAGTATGCATACACCCTATAGTCTGATTTTTCACTCATACTCTGCACCAGTGGAGTACAGACCTGGCAATTCTAACTGACAGAATGCTAAGGGCTGCTGCTGCTGCTCTGCTACATCTGTATGTGCTAGAGGCTGAGGGCATTGCCAATGCTGACAATAGGCCTAGACTGAGAAGGAGAAGAGTGTTCAGGCCCAGGGTAACCTTCCAGGAACTGCATGAGTTGGAGATTGTAGAGCACTACAGGGTGGACAGGGACATACTACAACAACTCACCAAGCTTTGCCAGCCTCAACTCAGACCAAGAGCCAACAGGGGCGAACCCATCCCAGTGATAACAAAGGTATGTGTAGACCTTAGAATAGCAGCTACAGGTACTTTTCCAAGACCAACTGGGGACATGATGGGGTCTCACAGACATCAGCATCCAGGGTACTCCACCAGTTCCTTGCTGCCATGCAAACACATGCCAGTGAGCACATTTTTTACCCCATACCCCTGAGGAGATGGCCAGCAGTATGCATTTCTTCCACCATGTAGCACACTGCCCTGAGGTACTGGATGCCATAGACTGCAGTCATGTGCACATCAAAGCACTGCCTGGTGAGGAGGGTAGAGTCTACATCAACTACAAGGGGCATCACTCCATCAGCTGCCAGGTTGTGTGCAATGCCCAGGGCATTATCTTGAATGTGTGTGCCGGCAACCTTCGGAGTTATCACGACTCCCATATCTGGCATGCATCACAGCTGTACCAGTCATTTTCCAGGGGGGAAATCCCATAGGCAATCTACTGGGGGATGCTGGCTATGCACTGGAACCATGGAAAATGACATCCATCAGAAATGCACAAATACCTACTGAAGAATGCCATAATGAGGCAGATGTACAAACTAAGAACAACATAGAGCATGTGTCTGGGCTGCTCAAGTCACGGTTCCACTGCCTCAATATATCTGGTGGAGCCCTGCAGTACTCTTCAGCCACATGTGCACAGATGTTCACAGTATGTGCCATGCTGCACAATATGATCCTGTGGAAACAGCTGTGGTAGGATCATCACAGGGAAGGGACACACAGCCTCCCACCAGTGCCAAGGTCCCCACAGCGGGAATCAGGGAGGAACCCCCTGAGCCTATCCCTGTAGGCAGACATAGACATGCCCAGTATGCCCTGGCCTTGACAAAGAGGCAACACATAGCACATGCACTGACAACCTTGGGTCCTAAGGACTGACACCTCACTCTGACTCACATAAGTAGTGAAAAGGATGCCAGCTACACCACATAACCTGTACCTTCTCATGTATTGGCTGTGTACTGCATGCATCTGACAGAGGCAGCCCTGAAGCACTGTTATCTCAACTGCTGCAGGCACAAGCTCAGTCACTCTTCTTTACAACAAATGTGTGGGATAGTAGACCTATAGTAGTATATGTATGGACCTGCTGCATGTATGCAAGGGAATAGAGTGGGCTACTGGGCTACCTAAAGAGAACTAACAGCTATGTGTGACAACAGAAACTCTCTGTCTAATACTGGCTGCCCATAATATGCAGTAGGCCACAAAGCAGCAAAACCCACCACACTATGCAAGGGAAATGACAAACAGTGGGGTCATAGGGCAGACGCATGACTGTCAATGCTAGAGTCTCCTACCCCCAACACACCTGCATTCCCTTACACCTGCAGTAACAGTATTGTTTGCAAGGTTATAGCAGCAGACCACACAATCCCAGGGCTGCCCAAAACAACCTGGCAACATATTCTGTTTCCTCAATATGGAGGGGTCAAAGTGTATGTCCGTCTGCTGTTGATAGTTTCAGGATTTACAGTTCACTTTCTGGTTGCTGGTGTGGCTCAGTGGGCTAAGCACATTAGCATGGTTGAGAGTGTCCATGGTTTGAAGCTGGCTACACCTACAATTTTGCATGTGAGGTACTCCTGTGGTAGGAGTCACAAAGACTGTCAATATGTCACTATTTGTTACTGCAAGAAATATGGGTAAAGCCAGAGACAATGGATGGACAGAGGGCCATGGCTATGGACATTACACATGCTCTGAGTAACCTAGAAGGTGTCTAGGCTTGTACAAAGTCAGAGTAGCAGCAGGATGTACAGTCCTTCATGTAACTGTGTCAGTATCTACAACAAGTCAGTGGGCACCATGTAGTAGTATATTACCAAGGAAACATCTGAGGAGCAGAGCAGACATATACGGTTGAATGCTGGACATCCTGCTAAACATGTACAGTCAGAGGTGTGATCTCTGTAACCCTGTGTGTGCTGTTAAATCATGTACCCAGTCACAGCATACCTATAACTACTTTGAACAGAAAATATGGACACAGCCATGAACAGGAGCAGGACAAAAACCCACATATACAGAGAAGGATTAACTACTGGCCAGACAACTGCAGAAAGTGCAGAGAATAACAAGTCATGCAGTAGCATGGGTTCCTTGCTGCGTAAGCAGTCAGCAACTCAAATATCTCACATCAGTACCTAACATCAATCTGTAATAATATGCCACTGATGCACCAGAAAATCAAAATGCTATATAATATGTACCAGACATATGATGCAAAACCTGTAATTACAATCTGTACACACCCTAGGTATGACCCAGAAATTATATGCAGCTCACAGCCAGGGAATCCCTTGGACATAATATCAGGGAGGTGCTGGACTGCTGAATCAGGTGCAGCAGCCAAGTGGTTGTAGCACACAAACTCCCAGACTGGAGTACGGGTAGGTCTGGCCTAGCATCACCTTGGAATTACTGACAGTCACACTGGGCATGCTCCCACACTTGGCTACTGCTGTTCCATGTCTGATGCCTCTGTCTAAAGAATTGGGATGTGAATATATCTCTGTGCATACAGACAGCTATGTATATGTATAACTCAGAACCAAATGAAACCAATGACAGTCCCAGTCACAGAGATATGCACTGAACATGAAGATAATACCACTTTCCTTTTATTTAAATGTTAAAATAACAGCAAAAACTGGTTGAGCGCTTTCATCTACTGTAGTAGATTTCATCAGAACCATTACCAACAGCCTTAAACCTCTTCATATATGGTCCTAAACCTTTCAAAAAAATTGAATGCTTGTGTATTTTGAAGATTAATTAATTGAATAATTTACATAAATTGATTAAGATTTAAAGTGCTCAGTGCATGATTCCACAATGTCTACCTATCACTTGTTTCTTTCCTTTTTTTTACCTTAATTAAAACTTATATTTAAGTTATTCATTAAATATAGTTGATATATGATATCCCAATCAACATATTTGCTACTAATACATATACCATTATACATACAAATTATTAAAAATGTTAAAAATCTAAAATGTCCAATAATTATGATACTGTGATTGTGCAGTCCCTTATACTGATCTAACCTGCCGTTACTTCTAACTTGACTTCTCTAAGTGTTCTTCATATTAACCCTCACCTGTACTTCTCTAACACTGACCTAATTGATATAGTATCATTAAGCCCCGGGAATTCAGAAGCATTAAGCTTAATTTGCCATCTTGTTTCCTTCTCTCTCAATGATAATTTTATATTCCCACCACTAGGATTAGATTTGATATATTCTAATATACCAAATTCAAAGGAGTTACAGCTACTGTTACCATTAAGATGTCTCCATAATGCATTATTAGTGTCCTGTCTTTTTATCCTGTAATAATGCTCATATATTCTATTCCTCAGACATCTAATGGTCATACCTACGTAATAACATGGACATTTTGTGCACTTGGCCAAGTACACCACATGTGTTGTCCTACAATTGCCTTTTCGAAACCTTATAGTTGTACATTGGGGATCTTCCAGGGTCATACTTGTAACTGGTATGATGTGTTTACACTGGTTACACCTCCCACACCTAGTTGTTCCTCTGTCCGGTTGGTTATAACCCATACTCTTTTTCATCCCAAATCTTGTCTTGAGATTATTACCATTTCTAAATACAAATTTTGGTTCATCTCCCACTATCTTATAAACACCATCATCTGTTTTTAAAATGTTCCAGTTGTTCCAAATTATATTTTTGATACCATTCACCTCTGGTGCATATTGTTTAATACATGCTCTGGTGAAGTCAGTCGTGTCCAAGGATCTATTTTGCCCCAATATACCACTATTCGCTCCGCCTAATATTGGCTTATATTTTTTGCCCCATTCTTTCTTAATGTATTCTGTTGTGTCCATAATAATGCCCTTCGGATATCCTCTTGCTTCAAACATTTTTCCTATTTTATCCATTTCTAACACCATATCAGAGTACTGGGAAGTCATTCTGGCAGCCCGGATACATTGCCCTTTTATTATGCTTCTCTTTTGGTGTGGGGGATGACAGCTTGTAAACTCTAAATAATCGTTACTGAAAGATTCTTTCCTATATAAATTGGACTTAAATCCTTGGTTACCTATTGTAATTCTAGTATCCAAAAATGTTATACTCTTTTTGTCCATATTAAATGTGAACCGTAAGTAATTACTTCTGGTATTGCGATAGGTTATAAATTCATTAATAGTACTTTCATTTCCCCTCCGCACTACAAAGATGTCATCCAAAAATCTTAAATAACATGCTATGTGGGATTTCCATTTACTAGATAGAATGAATTCTTCCTCCCAATTTAAGAGGAATAGATTGGAGTACATGGGGGTGCAGGCAGCCCCCATTGCTACTCCTTTACTTTGCCTAAAGTATTCCCCTTGAAACATAATATAATTATGAGTCAAAACTACCTCCATATAGTCCATTATTAAACATATTTTATCCCATTCCATATCACTGTATTTCTGTGTACTATTTTGGAATCTGGTTAATCCTTCCTCTAAAGGGATGCTGGAAAAAAGATCAACTACATCAATGGTAATTAATATGCAGTCATCAGTAATATATTGATTATCCAATCTCCCTAGGAAATCCCACGAGTCCTTCACAATATGACCAATCTTTGTGTATGAGGTTTTTAACCAACCATCCACTACTTTACCAAAAGGGAAAGTTTTAGATTTGCTCCCCGATATGATTGGTCGAAAAGGGGGTTCTACTATATTTTTGTGGACATTCGGAATTCCCACTATAGTACTGATGATGGGTGAATCTTCCTTTAAAAATTCATATAAACTAATGTTAATTCTGTTATCTAGTAACATTTCTTCTAAAATTAAATCTATTTTGTGGTATCCTCTGTTAACTTCATTAATAGATGTAACTTCAGAATTACCTGAATTAAATAATATACTATTAATTTTATTATTATATTCATCAACATCGTATATTACTACTCCCCCTCCCTTGTCAGGCTTCATTATTCTAATATTGTTACTGGCCTGAATTTGTTTTATTATTTCATATTCTTTGTAACATAAGTTGTATTGATGTTTTGAACCTTTGTTCATATATTTGTATAACTCTTTAAGAACAACTTTTTCATATGTAGCCAAAGTATTATTTAGGGGGGGGAGTAAAAATACTTTTTTTCTTAAATTCATCCTTTTCTATTGTATTTTTCCCTTTAAAATATACCGCTAAATTTAACTTCCTTAAAAATTTTTAAAATCTATAACATAATCCACTATATTACCACTATTATTAGGGATATATTTCATTCCTTTAGATAACAGTTTAAAAAATTCCTTAGTTAATTCGGTCTGTGTATAGTTATATATGCAAAAGTCACCCATACTATAGTGTACATCACTATGTTATATAATTTCATTATTTGTGATAATCTTTTTATTCACATGTGATTCCTTGTTCTTCCCCAACTGTTTCCTTGCCAGCTGTCTCGTCTCCTGTTCTACTTGTTGTTTTGATCTTTCCATTTGCTTCCCCCTAAAAAAACTTTTGTATTATAAAATCCACCTTTTCTCCCATTATTATATGTGTAGTGTTCCCCTTCATTCCATTTGTTTGTCAATTCATTTCTATCAACATTATTCGTGTTTCTAGCATTGATATTAAATTTATACGCTTCACCTTTTTCAAACTGTTGCAAATCTCTTCTCAATTTTCTACATTTTCTATCATACTGTTTATTAATTTGATTTTCTACTCAAGTAAACTGTGCATTGAAACACATTTCAAATTCATCAAATAATAAGTAATTTGTAATAATTTGGTCTAAGCGTTCAATTTCAGACAGGAGACTACAAATTTTTCTATCATTACATGATATTATGAATTTCATAAACGTAAAACCAAATTCATTAAACATTTTTGTACATTCATTCACCTTCTCTTCGTCCATCTCTATACCCATAGGCCATTTGTAAAATCTCAGGCCCATGGGAACAACATTAGAATCCAGACATTTCTTTAAATAAGTTAGATAACTGGACACTTTTTAAAATCTTAAGCTTCTTGCCAAAATCATAAATAATGTCCTTAAGCATTTTGTTATCCACATTCTCAATATCAGTCTCAGCATCCTCAGTTACTTTCTTTTTGTTGTTACCATTAAAATCATAGTCAATTGTTAAAAAATTAGCAGTGTTATATCTTTTTTGCCTTTCATTACGTGAATGCTTGTTGGTTTGAACAGTACCTTTAGCCATTGTTTGTCCCACCATTGCATAGGTCCTCTTCGGTACCGTCCGTTTTGGTCTCGCTCCAGAGATGATATAATCGTCCTCCGACCCTTCTCCAAATGTAAAATTGCCATTTCCTTCACCTATAATCCATTTAGATCCATTAGATGCCTGTACAGCTTCTGGCGTTCCTTCACCCTGACCGTTAGGCACTGAGCGTGTCGACTCACTGACTTCCTGCTTACGCGGTGATGCCCTCCTTGAATCTTCCCTTCCTTTCGTACCTCGACTTCCCGTCTGGCTGACTAACTCTATCAACCGGGTTAACTCTCCTTTCATTATTGCCATCTCGGATTGCATCCGATGAATGTCATCTCTCCTCGGCGAAAAAATCGATGGTAGTTCATCAAGGGAGTCCATCTCCTCACATGACACAGAAAAAATCACTCGTCTGGTCAGCCCAACTGTATAACTCAGAACCAAATGAAACCAATGACAGTCCCAGTCACAGAGATATGCACTGAACACGAAGATAATACCACTTTCCTTTTATTTAAATGTTAAAATAACAGCAAAAACTGGTTGCGCGCTTTCATCTACTGTAGTAGATTTCATCAGAACCATTACCAACAGCCTTAAACCTCTTTATATATGGTCCTAAACCTTTCAAAAAAATTGAATGCTTGTGTATTTTACAGATTAATTAATTGAATAATTTACATAAATTGATTAAGATTTAAAGTGCTCAGTGCATGATTCCACAATGTCTACCTATAACTTGTTTCTTTCCTTTTTTTACCTTAATTAAAACTTATATTTAACTTATTCATCAAATATAGTTGATATATGATATCCCAATCAATATATTTGCTACTAATACATATACCATTATGCATACAAATTATTAAAAAATGTTAAAAATCTAAAATGTCCAATAATTATGATACTGTGATTGTGCAGTCCCTTATACTGATCTAACCTGTCTTTACTTCTAACTTGACTTCTCTGAGTGTTCTTCATATTAACCCTCACCTGTACTTCTCTAACACTGACCTAATTGATATAGTATCATTAAGCCCCGGGAATTCAGAAGCATTAGGCTTAATTTGCCATCTTGTTTCCTTCTCTCTCAATGATAATTTTATATTCCCACCACTAGGATTAGATTTGATATATTCTAATATACCAAATTCAAAGGAGTTACAGCTACTGTTACCATTAAGATGTCTCCATAATGCATTATTAGTGTCTTGTCTTTTTATCCTGTAATAATGTTCATATATTCTATTCCTCAGACATCTAACGGTCATACCTACGTAATAACATGGACATTTTGTGCACTTGGCCAAGTACACCACATGTGTTGTCCTACAATTGCCTTTTCGAAACCTTATAGTTGTACATTGGGGATCTTCCAGGGTCATACTCGTAACTGGCATGATGTGTTTACACTGGTTACACCTCCCACACCTAGTTGTTCCTCTGTCCGGTTGGTTATAACCCATACTCTTTTTCATCCCAAATCTTGTCTTGAGATTATTACCATTTCTAAATACAAATTTTGGTTCATCTGCCACTATCTTATAAACACCATCATCTGTTTTTAAAATGTTCCAGTTGTTCCAAATTATATTTTTGATACCATTCACCTCTGGTGCATATTGTATAATACATGCTCTGGTGTAGTCATTCGTGTCCAAGGATCTATTTTGCCCCAATATACCACTATTCGCTCCGCCTAATATTGGCTTATATTTTTTGCCCCATTCTTTCTTAATGTATTCTGTGGTGTCCATAATACTGCCCTTCGGATATCCTCTTGCCTCAAACATTTTTCCTATTTTATCCATTTCTAACACCATATCAGAGTACTGGGAAGTCATTCTGGCAGCCCGGATACATTGTCCTTTTATTATGCTTCTCTTTTGGTGTGGGGGATGACAGCTTGTAAACTCTAAATAATCGTTACTGAAAGTTTCTTTCCTATATAAATTGGACTTAAATCCTTGGTCACCTATTGTAATTCTAGTATCCAAAAATGCTATACTCTTTTTGAATGACTTCACCAGAGCATGTATTATACAATATGCACCAGAGGTGAATGGTATCAAAAATATAATTCGGAACAACTGGAACATTTTAAAAACAGATGATGGCGTTTATAAGATAGTGGGAGATGAACCAAAATTTGTATTTAGAAATGATAATAATCTCAAGACAAGATTTGGGATAAAAATAGTATGGGTTATAACCAACCGGACAGAGGAACAACTAGGTGTGGGAGGTGTAACCAGTGTAAACACATCATTCCAGTTACGAGTTTGACCCTGGAAGATCCCCAATGTACAACTATAAGGTTTCGAAAAGGCAATTGTAGGACAACACATGTGATGTACTTGGCCAAGTGCACAAAATGTCCATGTTATTACGTAGGTATGACCGTTAGATGTCTGAGGAATAGAATATATGAGCATTATTACAGGATAAAAAGACAGGACACTAATAATGCATTATGGAGACATCTTAATGGTAACAGTAGCTGTAACTCCTTTGAATTTGGTATATTAGAATATATCAAATCTAATCCTAGGGGTGGGAATATAAAATTATCATTGAGAGAGAAGGAAACAAGATGGCAAATTAAGCTTAATGCTTCTGAATTCCCGGGGCTCAATGATACTATATCAATTAGGTCAGTGTTTGAGAAGTACAGGTGAGGGTTAATATGAAGAACACTCAGAGAAGTCAAGTTAGAAGTAAAGACAGGTTAGATCAGTATAAGGGACTGCACAATCACAGTATCATAATTATTGGACATTTTAGATTTTTAACATTTTTAATAATTTGTATGTATAATGGTATATGTATTAGTAGCAAATATGTTGATTGGGATATCATATATCAACTATATTTGATGAATAAGTTAAATATAAGTTTTAATTAAGGTAAAAAAAGGAAAGAAACAAGTGATAGGTAGACATTGTGGAATCATGCACTGAGCACTTCAAATCTTAATCAATTTATGTAAATTATTCAATTAATTAATCTGTAAAATACACAAGCATTCAATTTTTTTGAAAGGTTTAGGACCATATATAAAGAGGTTTAAGGCTGTTGGTAATGGTTCTGATGAAATCTACTACAGTAGATGAAAGCGCTCAACCAGTTTTTGCTGTTATTTTAACATTTAAATAAAAGGAAAGTGGTATTATCTTCGTGTTCAGTGCATATCTCAGTGACTGGGACTGTCATTGGTTTCGTTTGGTTCTGAGTTATACAGTTGGGCTGACCAGTCGAGTGATTTTTTTCTGTGTCGTGTGCAGAGATGGATTCCCTTGATGAACTACCATCGATTTTTTCGCCGAGGAGAGATGACATCCATCGGATGCAATCCGAGATGGCAATAATGAAAGGAGAGTTAACCCGGTTGATAGAGTTAGTCAGCCAGACAGGAAGTCGAGGTACGAAAGGAAGGGAAGATTCAAGGAGGGCGTCACCGCGTAAGCAGGAAGTCAGTGAGTCGACACGCTCAGTGCCTAACAGTCAGGGTGAAGGAATGCCAGAAGCTGTACAGGCATCTAATGGATCTAAATGGATTATAGGTGAAGGAAATGGCAATTTTACATTTGGAGAAGGGTCGGAGGATGATTATAACATCTCTGGAGCGAGACCAAAACAGACGGTACCAAAGAGGACTTATGCAATGGTGGGACAAACAATGGCTAAAGGTACTGTTCAAACCAACAAGCATTCACATAATGAAAGGCAAAAAATATATAACACTGCTAATTTTTTAGCAATTGACTATGATTTTAATGGTAACAACAAAAAGAAAGCAACTGAGGATGCTAAGACTGATATTGAGAATGTGGATAACAAAACGCTTAAGGACATTATTTATGATTTTGGCAAGAAGCTTAAGATATTAAAAAGTGTCCAATTAGATAATACTTATTTAAAGAAATGTCTGGATTCTAATGTTGTTCCCATGGGCCTGAGATTTTACAAATGGCCTATGGGTATAGAGATGGACGAAGAGAAGGTGAATGAATGTACAAAAATGTTTAATGAATTTGGTTTTACGTTTATGAAATTCATAATATCATGTAATGATAGAAAAATTTGTAGTCTCCTGTCTGAAATTGAACGCTTAGACCAAATTATTACAAATGACTTATTATTTGATGAATTTGAAATGTGTTTCAATGCACAGTTTACTTGGGTAGAAAATCAAATCAATAAACAGTATGATAGAAAATGTAGAAAATTGAGAAGAGATTTGCAACAGTTTGAAAAAGGTGAAGCATATAAATTTAATATCAATGCTAGAAACACGATTAATGTTGATAGAAATGAATTGACAAATGAATGCAATGAAGGGGAACACTACACATATAATAATGAGAGAAAAGGTGGATTTTATAATACAAAAGTTTTTTTAGGGGGAAGCAAATGGAAAGATCAAAACAACAAGTAGAACAGGAGACGAGACAGCTGGCAAGGAAACAGTTGGGGAAGAACAAGGAATCACATGTGAATAAAAAGATTATCACAAATAAAGAAATTATAAAACATAGTGATGTACACTATAGTATGGGTGACTTTAGCATATATAACTATACACAGACCGAATTAACTAAGGAATTTTTTAAACTGTTATCTAAAGGAATGAAATATATCCCTAATAATAGTGGTAATATAGTGGATTATGTTATAGATTTTAAAAAATTTTCAAGGAAGTTAAATTTAGCGGTATATTTTAAAGGGAAAAATACAATAGAAAAGGATGAATTTAAGAAAAAAAGTATTTTTACTCCCTCCCTAAATAATACTTTGGCTACATATGAAAAAGTTGTTCTTAAAGAGTTATACAAATATATGCACAAAGGTTCAAAACATCAATACAACTTATGTTACAAAGAATATGAAATAATGAAACAAATTCAGGCCAGTAACAATATTAGAATAATGAAGCCTGACAAGGGAGGGGGAGTAGTAATATATGATGTTGATGAATATAATAATAAAATTAATAGTATATTATTTAATTCAGGTAATTCTGAAGTTACATCTATTAATGAAGTTAACATAGGATACCACAAAATAGATTTAATTTTAGAAGAAATGTTACTAGATAACAGAATTAACATTAGTTTATATGAATTTTTAAAGGAAGATTCACCCATCATCAGTACTATAGTGGGAATTCCGAAAGTCCACAAAAATATAGTAGAACCCCCTTTTCGACCGATCATATCAGGGAGCAAATCTAAAACTTTCCCTTTTGGTAAAGTAGTGGATGGTTGGTTAAAAACTTATACACAAAGATTGGTCATATTGTGAAGGACCCGTGAAATTTCCTAGGGAGATTGGATAATCAATATATTACCGATGACTGCATATTAATTACCATTGATGTAGTTGATGTTTTTTCCATCATCCCTTTAGAGGAAGGATTAACCAGATTCCAAAATAGTATACAGAAATATAGTGATATGGAATGGGATAAAATATGTTTAATAATGGACTTTATGGAGGTAGTTTTGAGTCATAATTATATTATGTTTCAAGGGGAATACTTTAGGCAAAGTAAAGGAGTAGCAATGGGGGCTGCCTGTGCCCCCATGTACGCCAATCTATTCCTCTTAAATTGGGAGTAAGAATTCATTCTATCTAGTAAATGGAAATCCCACATAGCATGTTATTTAAGATTTTTGGATGACGTCTTTGTAGTGTGGAGGGGAAATGAAAGTACTATTAATGAATTTATAACCTATCGCAATACCAGAAGTAATTACTTACGGTTCACATTTAATATGGACAAAAAGAGTATAGCATTTTTGGATACTAGAATTACAATAGGTGACCAAGGATTTACGTCCAATTTATATAGGAAAGAAACTTTCAGTAACGATTATTTAGAGTTTACAAGCTGTCATCCCCCACACCAAACGAGAAGCATAATAAAAGGGCAATGTATCCGGGCTGCCAGAATGACTTCCCAGTACTCTGATATGGTGTTAGAAATGGATAAAATAGGAAAAATGTTTGAGGCAAGAGGATATCCGAAGGGCATTATTATGGACACCACAGAATACATTAAGAAAGAATGGGGCAAAAAATATAAGCCAATATTAGGCGGAGCGAATAGTGGTATATTGGGGTAAAATAGATCCTTGGACACGAATGACTTCACCAGAGCATGTATTATACAATATGCATCAGAGGTGAATGGTATCAAAAATATAATTCGGAACAACTGGAACATTTTAAAAACATATGATGGTGTTTATGGGATAGTGGGAGATGAACCAAAATTTGTATTTAGAAATGGTAATAATCTCAAGACAAGATTTGGGATGAAAAAGAGTATGGGTTATAACCAACCGGACAGAGGAACAACTAGGTGTGGGAAGTGTAACCAGTGTAAACACATCATACCAGTTACGAGTATGACCCTGGAAGATCCCCAATGTACAACTATAAGGTTTCGAAAAGGCAATTGTAGGGCAACACATGTGGTGTACTTGGCCAAGTGCACAAAATGTCCATGTTATTACGTAGGTATGACCGTTAGATGTCTGAGGAATAGAATATATGAGCATTATTTCAGGATAAAAAGACAGGACACTAATAATGCATTATGTAGACATCTTAATGGTAACAGTAGCTGTAACTCCTTTGAATTTGGTATATTAGAATATATCAAATCTAATCCTAGGGATGGGAATATAAAATTATCATTGAGAGAGAAGGAAACAAGATGGCAAATTAAGCTTAATGCTTCTGAACTCCCGGGGCTCAATGATACTATATCAATTAGGTCAGTGTTAGAGAAGTACAGGTGAGGGTTAATATGAAGAACACTCAGATAAGTCAAGTTAGAAGTAAAGACAGTTTAGATCAGTATAAGGGACTGCACAATCACAGTATCATAATTATTGGACATTTTAGATTTTTAACATTTTTAATAATTTGTATGTATAATGGTATATGTATTAGTAGCAAATATGTTGATTGGGATATCATATATCAACTATATTTGATGAATAAGTTAAATATAAGTTTTAATTAAGGTAAAAAAAAGGAAAGAAACAAGTGATAGGTAGACATTGTGGAATCATGCACTGAGCACTTTAAATCTTAATCAATTTATGTAAATTATTCAATTAATTAATCTGTAAAATACACAAGCATTCAATTTTTTTGAAAGGTTTAGGACCATATATAAAGAGGTTTAAGGCTGTTGGTAATGGTTCTGATGAAATCTACTACAGTAGATGAAAGCGCTCAACCAGTTTTTGCTGTTATTTTAACATTTAAATAAAAGGAAAGTGGTATTATCTTCGTGTTCAGTGCATATCTCTGTGACTGGGACTGTCATTGGTTTCGTTTGGTTCTGAGTTATATAGTTGGGCTGACCAGTCGAGTGATTTTAGCTATGTATATGTATCAGTCTCTCCCTAGCCTCCTCAGACATGATTACCCTAATCTATCAATATGTGGCACATATAGATATATTACATATGTATCTACAGAGAGATATACCGAGGTAACACATTTTTTATATATATATCCACATAAAGGTGCAGAGTGATGTAGTGCTGCAGCCACTTGTACACCAAATGTAACTAGTGGTGCATGCAACTAGTAGCGTGAGCTGTAGTGTGTAATAGTAGGTAGGAAGGGGTTCTTATCTGACATCAGCCACCTTGCGTGTGTGTGCATGTAGACATTACCCATACAGCAGTACAGACATACCCATCAGGCCTATGTCTGTGCAATGGTCAATCATTTTATGGCTTTGTGATTAGCGTCCTCCACAACAGTGTCCTCCCTGTCAACAGCTGTTTATGTCATCCACCTTAACAGCACTGGCAAACATTTGCAAAACACACAAGCTCCGTGGCACAGGTGATAAGTACTCAGTGCTCCAGTATATACTACTAGATAGGTAGGGGTTCTAATCTCAGACAGGACAACTCTCTGACCATATGTGTGTGGGTGTGTAGATATATCCCCTTGCAGCAGTGTGTCTGTTCCACCTATCTGTATGCAATGGTTATACATTTTGAGGCTCTGTCAATGCCCCCCTCACTGGCTTCCTTTACAGGGCCTGCTGATGTCATCTACCTTAACAGCACTGGCAAACATTCACCGAACACATAAGCTCCATGGTGCAGGGTATAAATAATCAGTGCTACAGTATATACTACTAGATAGGCAGGGGTTCTAATCTCAGAAAGGGCAACTTTGTGAGCATGTGTGTGTGGTTGTAACTATACCCCCTTGCAGCAGTGTGTTTGTCTTGCCTATGTGTGTGCAATGGTTATTTTTATATTATTATACATGCAAGACTATTCTGTCCACCCAATTGCCCCTGACATACTGCTCTACACAGACACACCTAGGTAACCATGCAGATATAAATCCTTACCTTGCTGATGTCATATTTCTGCTTTGCTACCATGCCATCCTGAGCCGCTGTATTGCCACCATGTCTCCACAGTGTAGCCACTAACACCCCTGCAACATGAACATAATAATTTCTGAGAGACACCTGTCAGTCTGAGACACATCAGCCAATCTATCATCATGCAACAAATCAACAAATACGTTAATGTGTACTCATGACACATGCCAGCAGACAGCACCTGTCATAGCATAACAGAACCACAGTAAACAATGTCATGTAATGTACTATAGTCATCCTGTGCATGAGACACATATTTGCATGTCCCTGCATCAATTTTATGGGTGTCAGGGATGTGGCACAGGTATCATCACATGCACAGGATGTGGTGTGGGGGTGCCAGAGGCCTAGGCTGGGCCAAACAGTTGACATAGTGTGTGGGAGTCAGGAAGGGGTGATGGTCAGCTGGATCATGGAGAGGTGTTGTGTGTGTCAGTTGGTGACCTCCATGTGACACTGGTGTATGAGTGTGTGAGTGTACACAGTCAAGCCATGTACTAGCCCTACACATGGCTATATTGGACAGCAGTGGACCGTACATGGTGGACTGGACAGTTCACCATCTCTGGCCATGAACACGGAAACTGGCTCTGCCAGGAGTAGCACTGGCACCACCATGCCCAGGATCAGATGCAGTACTAGTCGCTGATGGTGACTCGTGTCCGCTGGGCCCGTGTCCCTCATGGGACCACCCAGGACCACATGCCCATGGCCTGCCACATCATGTTGTGGACAGCACACTCCCTTCTGTAGTGCTGGAGGTATTGCCACTATGGGAGCTTGAATGTGCATGGCCACGTGGACTCTCAGCAGATATTGTTGCTGACCTACAGCAATGTGTCCGATGCTCTACTCTCACCACATGTTCTAACACAGACAATGAGCAGTCAATGACTGACAATGTCTCACCCCACCATCTGTCCACTACATCAGTTAAGCAATGCATGGCACCACCAATGTTGTGGACTGAGTCATGGATGCCAGACAGTGAAGTAGCCATGATCCTGAGTATCTGTCTGGTGTTGTGTTCAGAACGTGCCTGTGCTTCCATGATGGACTGAAACATGCGAGTGCCTTATGCTGTGACACCACTGACAGGTGGTGGATGGGCAGCAGTCCTCCTTCGAGCACCCCTGTCAATCTGCCAGTGTGGGACCTCACCAGCTCTCTGGCTATGGCTATTGTCTACAGTCACTGATGCCATAGCTCCACACTCTCCTATTCAATGCTGCCAAACTCTGACTGTCTGATATCTGTGGCTGAAGGGGACTGGGTATGTGCAGGGACACCAGGGGAGAAAGGGGGATGTCAACCCATGGGACTGATTCAGCCCTCAACATCCCCGCCTGTGCCTCACTATGGCCATTATCATCATCAGAGTCTGATGAGACACTGACATCAGGTTGTGGGGGGGCACTCCAACCCCCACGGTCACCTGTGAGGAGGAAGACAACATACCTACATTAGTACCTGCACTATTATGTCTGCTGATCAACATAAACACATGCAGATGAGGTGCAACAACTGCTTTATACATACCACATGTTATTGTTGATCCCATGCACAACACACAAGCAGACTACAACATATAAAGACAAGACAGGCCTTTAATAACATGCACTGCAGCTATGTGTGGTTAATGTTGCCAGTACTATACACCTGTGAGATAAGCAATATGTCAGTGTATGTGATGGACCTACACCTAAAACACAGTGCACCCATCTCTACCATACTATTGCCCCCTGTATAGCAGATTGCACAGAATGTCAGAAAAATAACTGCAAATACACTACTTTGAGTACCAATTCAATACATTTAAGTGAAACCCTCCAAAACTGAACATACAAGTATTGTACTCTGGCTAAGCATAACAGATGTGTCCATGGCAAACTGGCAGCCCTCAACATTCTTAGGGTATATGAGAGCCATACCCCAAAACAGTTTCACACATCGGATACAGGATGCTGGACTCTGGCCACATCAGATGTACTTATGGAAATGTGAGGGAGAGGTATTGGTGGTATTGTTACAGGATAATATGTGTGTATATTAACATGTACAGTAGAAACTGTAATACTGCCCACAGTGCTGACATTCTTAGCATGTGTGCACAGGTGTGCATTATAAACAAACTCCGCCCCCAAATGCAGATTAACCTAACATCCATGTACTGGTAAGAAGAGGCTGCCACAGTGACTGCTACAGTATTACAGTGATGAACACAGGAGGCTTACCTGGATGCTCCTCTGCTGTGGAAGCTGTGCCACCCACCTCCACGATGTATGGGATGATGGATGCTTGGGAGCTGGTGGTTGATCCCAGGTTTTAGAGGAACTCCTTTGTGGCTGACAGTGGTTGTTCTGCTGCAGGCCCTCCACTGGTAGCAGCACAGTCCCTGGCCACAGCAGTGGCCCTTTGCCATACAGCATTTATCATATCCATCATGTGGTGTCAGACCTGCTCATAGCTTCTCTCTTGTAACCCCACTTGTTAACTGATGCAACAAGATCAGCCCACATTACAGCACATTCCTCCTGATTCTGGCAACTCTGGGACAGCAGGATGTTGTGAAGCAGTCTGAGGCCATCCAGGATCACTTCATTTTCAGTAGCAGAAAAAGGCGGGTGCCTCCATATGTGCATTGTTTCTGAAAGACAAGAAGAGGGGAACACGTCACAGGACCACATACATTGCTCTCCACCATGTACACACTCTGCACATCCAAACTGGCCAGCACTATCCTTCACTAACTACCACATGATACCCCACCATCTATCAACACAGTATTATGCAGCTATCAGCAACATAGTGGCAATACATCCTGCATTTTCCTGCTACTTGCAGCTTATTCTCTAAAGTGTTCAACTGCATCTTTTCTGTTGCATTTATTGCTGCTTGTTTATAGCCTATCTTAATTGTTAGTGTTATTGTAAGCCTCTTACGATTGATGTAAGAACTTGGGCTTTAAGCCCACACCTTAGGTCTCCTTGGCCTTTCTCTATGGATGGACAATGTCCTACAGTTCTCTCCTGTCTGTCTGGTTGAGATGGGCATCCTGACACAGTGTAACAACTGCCTCATGTACATGGACAACCATCTATTATGACCACCTAGGAACACAATTTGTGAGAGATGCAATTACATTAGGAACCTAGAGTCCATGCTCTTTCCCTCTCAAGCCAGTATATCTGGCACAGGAAAGGTTGTCAACACAATCACTACACCTCAAACACCACCCACACCTGCACAACACAAACCCACATATGTGGAGGTCCTCAACATAAACATAACCAAACAGAGGAGACCTCCGAGGCAGAAACACATGGAATCTCCAGAGTCCTCCACACCACATACCATGCATAGTCGACACACCTGTGTCTCACAGCCACTAAGGCTTCAACATAAACCCTACACATTAGTCATAGGAGACTCCATTGTGAGACATACAGATGTGCCTCTCACCAGGCTAGATAAGGAGAAAGTCATGGTTAGGTGTGTCAGGTGCCACAGTCTGCCATATCACATACACACTGAAGTCTCTCAACAACAGGCACTGTTATGACTCTGTCATACTCAATGTTGGCATGAATGACTTGACAAGTACCTCCCTGGACTATATACAGAGACATGACTGAGCATGCTGATTATGTGCCCCAGGCAGGTATGTTTTTAGCCTTAAGCAGCATTCTGCCATCACCCAGAATGATGCCTCAGTACAAACAGGAAATGACTGACTAACAATTGGCTTAGTTTCTGGTGCTATTCCAGGGGGATCCAGTACCTGACAGCCTGGAAATATATGATTGACAGACCACAATGCTTTGCCAGAGATGGTCTGCATCTGTCTCACCTGGACTTCAGGCTTCTGACAAAGGTTCTTTCCTACCCCATGGTTCTATTTTTAGGAAAAGTGATGAGGTTAGGACTACCAACATAAAAATGCCAACAAAACACAACTTAAAGGTCATGCTGCTATATGCTAGGAGTCTAAACATGAAACTGCACTCACTGCAAGCATTCCTCACCCTGGAAAATGCTGACATCTGTGCAGTCACAGAAACCTGGTTCAAAGCTGCAGAAAGCACCCCAGCCTTACCCGCTTACACATCCTATCATACATCCAGACCCGAAACTTTGGCCAGTAACGCCAAAGGAGGTGGATTGTCAATATCTATTCAAAGCGATAGACACCTCCAGGCTGGTCAAACAGTATGATGCACAGGAGACACTCCATGTGTAGTTAACCACTAACAAGACCCCTATTCAAACATAGCTACCTACAGACCCCCAAATCTGACTAAAGATGCACATTCTACCTAAATGGACCTGTTCGACTCCATCAGGATTTAACCCTTTACCCTGATCCTGGGTGACTTTAACTACCCAAACATAGATTGCAAGAACTACTCAAGCCAGCACACAAATGGCCAGGGATTCATCGATTTTATTAATGCAAACACCTTGGAACACCTACTTGATATGCCCTTAAAAGGTCAAAATATCTTGGACTTGATGTTAAACAACATGAGTAACCACTGCAGCGCCCCTACAGTATCATCCTCCCTGGTGATATCCAACCATAAAGCAGTCACTTTCGAAGTCACTATCTCCCAGAATAACAGCCCTCATCACTGCCCTCTCAAAGGCATAAAATACAGCCTCCATGGGACCCAATAACTTCTCAGGCTGCATCCTACATGAACTCAGGCATGAACTTGCAGCACCATTAGACACTGTATACAACCAAAGCCTGAGTACTGGCTTTGTCCCATCTGAGTTGAGGACAGCCACTGTCATCCCTATACACTAAGGTGCAGTGTCCACACATCCAGGAAATGATAGAACCACCAGCCTAAATAGCCTGATCTGCAAGGCCATGGAACAGATTATCATGGGCCTCACTAACTAGGACATTGGCAACCTCCAAAGACTTGATCGCACACAGTTTGGCTTTGTCAAGAGGTGATCATGTCTGCTAAATCTGGTCGACATCTTTGAGACAGTCACCAAATCCATGGACGAGGGGAAGATAGTGCACACTGCCTACCTTGACCTGGCCAAAGCCTTCAATACTATTCCCCACATGGCCATAATAGATAAACTCTCTCAGCTAGGTATCAATCCAAATGTTACAAGATGGGTAGCAAACTGGTGCACTGATATAAACCACCTAGTCAATATAGGGGAAGCCACCTCAAAGCAGTAGACCCGTAACAAGCGGCGTACCCCAGGGTTCTGTCTTGGGGCCTCTGTTATTTGGGATACACTTGTCTGAGGTGCAGAGCAAAACCAGTGGGCTATGGCTTGCCAAGTTTGCAGATGACTGCATGCTGGGTGCTGTCTCCAAATCCCCTAATGATGTGGACATCCTCCAAGAGGGTCTTACTCAGACAAATGACTGGTGCCAGAAACATGGCCTCAAGCTGCATACCACAAAATGCATCATCATCCCCTTCAGGGAGAGTGATGTCCCAACAAATTATCACAGTAACAACAATGTCCTAAGCATGCCATCAGTTGTGAGGGATTTGGATGCACAGGTTGATAGCAACCTGATATTTGACCACCATGTTACTTCCATTGTAGGGAAAGCCTTCTACATAGCCCACCTCATCAGTAAGGGTATGTCATTCAGGGACAAGGTGGTCATAACATCCCTGTAATCTTCCCTAATAAGGTCCATTATTGAGTACAATGTCCCTTTCAACATGTACCTTGCAAAGCACATGCAGCAGCTGGATAGACCACAGACATTCCTCACCAGGAGAACCCAGGCCCTCAAACATCTACCATACACAGATAGGCTAAAATCCCTATCCCTCTACTCAGTTTCCTACAGACTCCTCAGAGGTGACCTCAGTCTGTCATACGAGGTGATCACAAACCCCACCTTGATGGGAGTGCTGCATATTCACAAGTCCACCTCCACTCGAGTAACCTACATGTGTGCCTTCAACCTGGTCTGTGACATCAACAGGACTTGTTGGCAGGACAGATTCATGTCCTACAGACTCCCCCATTTGTGGACTAGACTCCTTCTGCACATCAAGTACAGTACCTCTCTACCCTTTTTTAAGTGCAACATGGATAACTGGATGGGAAACAAAACATACATCCTGGAGATTCCACCCGTGTCCCTGTTGGACTGTGGCATCAGGTGCTGATTTGTATTAACATGGGCTAAACTCTTGGCTAGGCGAAGGGCCTCAAGGCCAATAGCCTAGTAACCTCCTATGAGCCTATGAATACTGCTTATGGCCCTGTGTGTTGTGACAGAGTGTGTTATGTCTCCAACCCCATCAGTGCTGTCTACTGTGGTGTGTCCCCTATGGGCGATGTCCCAGTACCATGTCCAACCACCATCTAACAAACAGGTGTTATGACAAGTATATGGGGACAGTCCAGCAGCATTCATGTGATGCATGACAGACAGCATTGTAAACGTGCTGTAGGGTATACCCCTGTAGGTGTCCAACTTCTGCAGTGCACAGATGTTTGCGGAATGTGTACATGTGCCCAATATATGTGGACCCGCCACCAGAAAAATGTGGATATCTGGCAAACAGTTGGACAATACTTAATGGTTGTTCTCAGACTGTGGGGAATTTGGCTGTCACAAACCAGAGCCCTCAGAAAACAGTTATGGTACAGTAATATCTGGTACTGTATTCATTTCCTTACTTTGTATGCTCAATATGTAGACTCTGTCACTGAGGTTGGGCCTGTGTCCCTCAACTACTACTGGCTATGACCTGAAGTCCTGCTGTAGGGGGTCACCAGGTATGCTAGCCATATCTATCATGTGATGAGATACAGATGTTGACTACACAGTGAGCTAGCCAGACTACATCAGGGACACTCAGGGATACTGGAACAATGTTGGAACTACTCCTGTGTGACATTAACAGACAGAGGAGCTGAATGACAGTACATCATGTGATATGCCAGCTTTGTCCACCATTACTTACTGTCACTATAGTTTAACACACAATCCAGAAGCATTAATACAGGAAACAACCATTGTAATACAGGAAACAACCATTGTAGGAGGGACTCAGAGGGCCAGAGCTGTGATCTATGTCACAGCAGACAGAGTTGAAAGGAAAGCCTGTAAGTGCTGGACAGCTGACTATCGACAACATGTCATTCCAAAATATGTAGTACAGACCTGTTGTTGTATTCCCTATTCCCCATAACTGCATGCTCCCATCTGCATCCCATTACATGGGGGCTCCTGTTACATACCTGGCAAAATGCTGTACTCTTTTTTGTGCAGAAATCCTGAAGTATAATGCTTGTGATAGTGCAGTCTGTCTTTGTAAAGCAAGTCACAGACATGTTTACTGTAGGCAGCTGCTTGCCTTTTGTAGGTAATGCTCATGAACAGGTGATTGCCTGTGCACTAACCAGTGACTCAGACTTGATAACTGCATCCAGAACAGCTGGTTTGCAATTTCATTAGCCAATGACATAGCACAACAGTGCAATATTTAATGCCTTCATGTAGGCCTTGGCCCCTTTTCTAGGCTTTGAGTTGGATATCACTGAGGTGTGCAGTTTACAGCATCACAGAGGGTAGGTAAAAATACTGTTCACTGTTGGGATTTATGTGGTACGTCCACAGTTTTGCATGTTATGTTTGGCCATTGTCAATTAACTTTCGGATTATGTGGCAGTTCAGTGTTAAAGAATGTAGTGAGATCAGTAAGGGGGAAGACAGATGTGCGTGTCATACGTCATACACATCAGAAATGCATGCTGCTGCAGTAGATGCTGGTCTATCAGTTGTGTATGTTTGTAGGGGCAGACTGTGATACCTGTCCCCTGTCACCTGACCTCAGCCCCCCCTGCCCTTTCATGTATGGGTGTTGTGTGGATCCCTTGTTCTAGGGGGGGGGCGAGGTATTAAGTGTGTAGCAGGTAGCTGTACATAGTGCTGCATATGTTGCAGGCTGCAGATGCTGCTTTTTGCCCAGGACTCATACTGGGGAGTATGAACACATTGCAGGACTGCAAGCTGTGTGTGTCAGTGAGGGAGCACGGTCAGCTCTGTCGTTACAGCAGAGCCAGGGTGAGGGTACCCATAACAGTCTAGGTGAGGCATGTGCTTAAGGTACATATGTTATGTAACTGCCAATCGGAGTGTGTCAGGTGACATATAGGTAGCTTAGACATATTTGTGCAGTGTATCCCTACCTACAGGCCTTTGACATGCTAAGATGGGTAGCAGTGCATGCAGTAGCAGCAACCAGTTTTGGTTAAAATTGCAGGTCTCAGTCATTATTTGTTGCATTCACAAGCATATAATTTAAGTGCAACACACTGGATTCAAACCCAGGACTGTGGGTGGCAAAATGTAAGTCAATGCCGCAGTAGGTATATTTCCAAGATATATGTGCATGCATGGAGTCTGTTACACACGAATTGCATTAGCATGCTTTTTTGGATGGGTATGACATGTGACACTGAACTGTCTGTCATGATGTTCTCACCTCACTCTGCACTGGCTTGTCAATACTTTGGTGCACAGAAAAGGCTTTGTGACAACTGTGCCAAAATTTGGCAGCACAACTGTGGAGATTCTGCAACACTCTGTGCAGTTGACAGCTATACCTGCTATCCCAGGCCTCACGTAGATACATCATCATTTATTTTGCTGTGTACTGGCTTGGTGTCTGCATCATAGTCCCAAGTACACTGCCAATTTTCCTAGTATATGTACAAGTAGTGTGTCATTGGCAATCAGGATATGTTTATGGAAACACCTATTTTACTTTAGAGCTGAGTGGCCTAGTGGAATAATGCACTATGCCGTAGTTCCCAAGGTCCTGGGTTTGAGCCTTGGCAGGGGTGATTTTTTTTGCAGATGTGCCTAAGTGTCAGAAACAGAGAAGGTGATTAAGGCAGTTTTAAGATGGTTTGTGGGATGCGCTGCTTAGCTCCTCTTAAACCTGTGCTAATTTAAAAAAAGGGGTGACAGGAAAGTGGTGAAATGGGGGCAAGCAGGAGGAAAACATACTGAATTGCCGGTAGGGATGTGCAGGACAGGTGTAGCTCTCCATTTCTTCTACAGCAACATCAATTGGAATTTGGAGCCCTTGAGGGCATGCAAGGATTAAAGTGTGGCCAGTGGATGTGAGTGCAAAATGGAGAGCTATGTATGGGGCAATATTTTTTTTGTGGGACAGATTCCCATTTTTTTAACGTGAGAGTGGAATGTTGGGAAAGGGATATAGGTACGTGTAGGGAGGTAGTCGGGTAGGACAGGTAGCATTTGCAAATAGACAAGCCAGAATACGGGGCACTGTATGACACATGAGGGGGTTATCACCTTGGACAGGGAGGGTGTTGTGGAATAGGAGAGCCATGTGCCCTCAGATGGGAGCTGTGAAACTGAGGTCCCCACCCATGGGCAGTCAACACTACTCCTTCACTGCTCTGAAGGTGCCTGTGCTGGGGGCTGGGCACTGGGGCCACCTTGCCCCTCCAGGTTCACCATTCTACCCTCAACCAGCGCAGGTGATCTTCATATCCATGGTGCACTATCCTGTGCACCCATCCCTAGTAGTTGTTGCTAGGTGAAAAATCCCTCTCCGTGCCCACTTAGAGGGGGGGGCTCCATCCCCTGAGGCAGTTCCACCCATAGGTGGTGCAGAACCAGCAGAGGGGGCAGCAACTGGTTGGGGCCCAGACGTGCTGGGACCCAGTGCCACAGCCAGTTGAGGTAAGGTAGGTGGATTGCCAGGGACCGGCCTACCCATATGAGCTATGGTGATGAGGTTTTTCAAAGTTTATAGGTTAGTAATGAAGAGAACATGTGGTATGTTGTAGAAGCATACTAAACACTACTCACACAAAAAAAGTTGTAAAAAAGAAACAAGCCGGCTTCAGGAACACAAACCACAATTTATTGCTGTTTACTGTAAGCGCTTTCGTAAGAATAGATACTCCAACTTCTTCAGACAAACTCTGTCAAGTCTGAAGGAACCAAATATTTCTTCTTATCAAGATCCCCTAGCCTTGCTTTAGGTGCTTTCTCCACGATCATGTCACACCACAAAAAAAACTTTTTTTTGCACATTGGCCAACGAATGATGTTAGAGAGCCAGTACAGCAACCCTGAAATAGAGTACTACTCAGTCCTACTGAAAAAAAAACTCCAGGTTTCCATTTTACTCTTATGACGTAGGCTTTGTGATAGCAGATGTGGCGTCTCGTTCTCTTTTTTACAATGTTGTAGCAGCATGCTAGAACAAATCACATAACCTAGTAATGTAACACTGCATAGCATATAGAATGGAACAATAAGTGGGATAACAGTCAGTATTGTAACAGCATGCTAGTAACAGTTACGCCATAGTGCCAAAACATGGGTAATTCAACAAGGTATGCTAGTATGCAACCATTATAATACATAGCAATAATAAAACACAAGGCCTAGCATAACATTTTGAGAACATATTTTAAAAGTAAACCATACCCACTGTATAAGAATAATAAATTAGTATGCAGATAAGGAGTTGGGGAGAGAGAGAAATACATGCCATTATTACCAGTATAGGCTATATTGTTTGCAGCAGAAGTCTCATATATTCTACAGGTCTGCCATTACTTTATGTATACAAGTGCCATATAGCTTCTGTAGCACCTACATACCTCTCAAGCTATCCACATGTGACAGTATGGGCTAAGCTGTAACACCTACAGATACACAACTACAGGGTACTATTACATGTCAGGGGGACATATGCGACTACCAAGGGGTACTACGGACTGATGTTGTATGACTGTGCTATTGACATAAGTCAAGTGGATGATACATCTGTGTCCAAGGGATTTGGCAACAGTGATCACAGGCCATGACAGCATGACACTTGAAAGACATGTATTTTGCACAGTACAGTGAGTTGACCTGTCATGACATCCTTGGCAGACATGGGGTTAGGCTATCAAAAGACATTCTCAGGCACACCAGGCATACAGCCGTACCAAGATTAAACAGTTTTATTTATTTTATTAACTTTTATTAGTATTGAACTTGTTGACTTTATTTACTGACATCTTACCACCTTGCTGAGCAATGCTGTTAACATTCTGGTACACCTGAACACAGAAATTAACCCTTTCAAACAGCTACTGCAGCCATTTATTTACCTGTCATTCCTGTGGGGAGAACATCTGTTAACAATACATAACTGTTGCTATAAATATTTAGTAGTACCTGTCACTGGATTCGAACCCCAGTCTGTGTATGTGTGAAAAAATGCACATCACACGTAGCATTTATTAAACTGAGCTACTGAGCCACTGCTGAATATTGATTGATTGATATGTGCCTAGAGTTCACCTGGTAACATAATATGACCTGGTAATAGCAGCTGATTGTTAAATGAGACTGCACTAACAGTTTAACACACATGCATGAGAGTCATGCATGACAGAGACAGGACAATTAACCCTAATGGGTGGGAATATGTGTGATGTGTACAGACCATATCAGACTGCTGGGTTGGCTATCTGACCCACATACAGCTATTACAGTTCCATACTTCCATGCAGCAGCATACCTAAGGGCAGGAATGCATATAGCTGAAAAGCAATGGTTGACACAAGACAATCCTGAGATACATACACATTGCACAACACAATTTTATTTGGGGTGATGTCATACACCAATTGATATATGTCTACAGTCTTTATTTGAACTGTTCATATAATGTAGGTGTTGCAATACAGCTGTAATTCTGCAATTAATGCAGTAGAAACTTTTTATTTGCTTAACGTTATGAATGCAGTAGAACTTCATTTCCTTAATATTAGTATTGCTATAAAACTCTATTTCCTTAACATATATTATTAATGCAGTTGAACTTTATTTCCTTAACATTATCAGGTTTTATGCTTTCATCTTTATTGAACTGTACCTGGCATTACTCAGTTACACCAGTCCAGGTCTATGACCACATTCATTGCAGTACAATCAACACTGAATATACCTACTCTCAGTTACTAATTTACTCTCTCTTGTTTATATAATGATAGATTACGAGATACATCTGTACTCATCACACTCACGGCACAACCAAGCCAGGCAGCCTGCATGGGCCTCCAGGTTGCGAACTCACTCCTGTGCAGCTGTGGGGAGAGAAACACACCATTATGCATACCTGTCTGTCACACATTCAGAGTAGAATTTGGTAAAACAATGAAAACAATACTTACAAACTGGTGGGACATTCCCATCTCTAGCATCTTGGACCCAAGTGGCCAAGAGATCCTCTTACGATGCTTCAGGCCATCATAATGATGATGTACCTGCTCATCTGTGCGGGGGATACCAGTTGCACTGGTGAGCTTGCATGCCTGGAATTGGTGCTGCAGCAGCTGGACCTCACGGTCTTTAACAAGAATGCCCCACCACTGCACCCAGAAGTACGCACCCTCTCCAACTCCTACCATAGTCTCTACCAAGATGAAACTTCAACAGATTCTACCTGTATTCCCACCTGATCTACTTAAATAAGTCTGTTTCCCTACTCTTTAATGCCATTGGGCCATTTTTAAAACTGCGGCACTTCACTTAGCACTGCGCAGACCCGCTGAGCTCAGCTGAGCATTGCTTAAACTGAC